>NC_056726.1:1088972087-1089144587 GCF_019279795.1 Protopterus annectens
CGTTGGCTTTCATAAAGCTGGGATGTTGGCTCTGGTAGTCCAACAGGTTATTTCTATGGGTGGGCTTTCTGAAAAGGTTGGACGAGAATTTGCGAGTCTCTGGGTTAAACTTAAGCTGTACATCCAGAAAGTTACTGGTGTGACCTTCGCTGGCTATAGTAAAATCCAGGAATTTGACGCTGTTTCTGATCTCCTTTAGAAAGTGGTCTAGTTGGGAGGGGGTACCTTCCCAGATCAGGAACATGTCATCTATGTAGCGTTTATATAGCGCTACATTCTCGAATCCTTCAAGTTTTGTGAAGGTGTTGGCTTCCCATGCGCTCAGCACAAGATTTGCATAGGCTGGAGCCATTTTGGCTCCCATAGCGACACCTTTAAGTTGTTGGTAAATGGTGTCATTGAAAGAGAAGAAGTTGTTTCGAAGAACAGTTTCGAGGAGAACACATAGCGTATCCGCTCTGGCGGGGTGCATGTGGTTGTGCTTGGTGAGGAACTCATGAACTAAAGAGAGACCTTCCTCGTGGGGGATGCTAGGGTACAGGGCTACGATGTCAAGGCTGATTAGTGTGAGCTCTGTGGGGGCTTTGTTTTGCTGGAATAAGTAAATTTCATTAAGAAAAGCCCAGGAATCTTTTAGATAGAATTTGGATCTTTGTACTATGGGGTTGAGGTAGAAATCTAGTAGTTCAGAAATGAACTCCGTTTTTGTCCTTTTGGAAGACACGATGTGTCTTAGGGGTGGGTCGAGTGGGTTTTTATGTATTTTCGGTATCCCGAAAAGCTTGCCCACATTGGGAGAATCGACTTCCATGAATTCTAGTTCTTCTTCTGTGATTTCGTTATTTTTGGCTAAGTTACGTAGGGTGGAGTCAATGGCGCGAAAGCTGGCTAGCACTGTGTCTTTTGAAACAATGCGGTAGTTGGCGCCATTGGACAGAACTGCTTCCATTTTTTCTATGTACGCAGTTTTGTTCATGAGTACTATTCCCGCTCCTTTGTCTGCCTTGAAGATTTGGATATTATCGTCTAGGCGGAGGGTATGGAGGGCTGCTTTTTCTTCAGGTTGGAGGTTGAAGAATTTAGTTTTAGGTTTGCTACTGATTATTTTCCTGATGTCGTTTTCTGTGACTCTGGAAAAAACGCTAAGGTTGTTGTGGAGTACTGGGTTGAAGGTGCTTTTCCTTCTTAAGATGGGGGGTCCTTCATAGTCCTCATCGCTGTCTGAGGAGTAAAGCGTGGACTCAGGTATGTGAAAGCCCCTTAGGCGTGGGGTGGCTTGGTGGGGGGCTAATGCTTGGGGGATTTGGCTGACACTTAGAGTCGTATCAGTCGCCCAAGGAATTGCCTGGGGAAAAGGCGGGGTGGACACCTGATGGCTACTCTGGTGTGTCCTGTTTCCTCCGGTCTCTGTTCTTGGGGTTTGACCCATGTCTCTATAGTTAGTAGAGGCATATGTATCATTAAACAAGTCATGATCGTTGGCTCCATTGGGCTGGTTGGCATTAGCAAAATCAAAAACATCGTTAAAATCAGTACCATCAGTAACATCCGTAACCTCCGTAACTTCTCTAAACCCTGTGTCATCATTCAAAACAGTGGAGTCCATAAAAACATTAGTATTGTTGAAATCAGTGGAACTGTTCACGTCATTGACTACATTAGAAACACTGTCAGCTCTATTCATGTTAAACTCATTTCCTGAGAGTAATCCTGGAGTGGCATCAAGTTACGGAGGTTACGGATGTTACTGATGGTACTGATTTTAACGATGTTTTTGATTTTGCTAATGCCAACCAGCCCAATGGAGCCAACGATCATGACTTGTTTAATGATACATATGCCTCTACTAACTATAGAGACATGGGTCAAACCCCAAGAACAGAGACCGGAGGAAACAGGACACACCAGAGTAGCCATCAGGTGTCCACCCCGCCTTTTCCCCAGGCAATTCCTTGGGCGACTGATACGACTCTAAGTGTCAGCCAAATCCCCCAAGCATTAGCCCCCCACCAAGCCACCCCACGCCTAAGGGGCTTTCACATACCTGAGTCCACGCTTTACTCCTCAGACAGCGATGAGGACTATGAAGGACCCCCCATCTTAAGAAGGAAAAGCACCTTCAACCCAGTACTCCACAACAACCTTAGCGTTTTTTCCAGAGTCACAGAAAACGACATCAGGAAAATAATCAGTAGCAAACCTAAAACAAAATTCTTCAACCTCCAACCTGAAGAAAAAGCAGCCCTCCATACCCTCCGCCTAGACGATAATATCCAAATCTTCAAGGCGGACAAAGGAGCGGGAATAGTACTCATGAACAAAACTACGTATATAGAAAAAATGGAAGCTGTTCTGTCCAATGACGCCAACTACCGCATTGTTTCAAAAGACACAGTGCAAGCTAGCTTTCGCGCCATTGACTCTACCCTCCTTAACCTAGCCAAAAACAACGAAATCACGGAAGAAGAACTAGAATTTATGGGAGTGGACTCTCCAAATGTGGGCAAGCTTTTCGGGATACCGAAAATGCACAAAAACCCACACGACCCACCCCTAAGACACATCGTGTCTTCCAAAAGGACAAAAACTGAGTTCATTTCTGAACTCCTAGATTTTTACCTCAACCCCATAGTACAAAGATCCAAATTTTATCTAAAAGACTCCTGGGCTTTTCTTAATGAGATTTACTTGTTCCAGCAAAACAAAGCCCCTACAGAGCTCACATTAATCAGCCTTGATATTGTAGCCCTGTACCCTAGCATCCCCCACGAGGAAGGTCTCTCACTAGTTCACGAGTTCCTCACCAAGCACAATCACATGCACCCCGCCAGAGCTGAAACGCTATGTGTCCTCCTCGATACTGTTCTTCAAAACAACTTCTTCTCCTTTAACGACACCATTTACCAGCAACTAAAAGGAGTTGCCATGGGAGCCAAAATGGCTCCAGCCTACGCAAATCTTGTGCTGAGTGCTTGGGAGGCCAACACCTTCACAAAACTCAAAGGATTCGAGAACGTAGCGCTATATAAACGCTATATAGATGACATGTTCCTGATCTGGGAAGGGACCCCCTCCCAACTTGACCACTTTTTACTGGAGATCAGAAACAGCATCAAATTCCTGGATTTCACTATAGCCAGCGAAGGACACACCAGTAACTTTCTGGATGTACAGCTTAAGTTCAACCCAGAGACTCGCAAATTCTCGTCCAACCTTTTCAGAAAGCCCACCCATAGAAATAACCTGTTGGACTACCAGAGCCAACATCCCAGCTTTATGAAAGCCAACGTCATCAAAGGACAATATGTACGGCTCAGCCGCATTGTCAGCGATGACGCCGTCTTTGCAACGGAGGGCAAATACCTCCGTCAAATGCTACTAAATAAACACTACCCAGGCCACCTTATTGACAAGATAGCACTCGAAGTATCCATGAACAGACACACACGCCACAGACCCATCCTTCTATATGGGTTCTCACATACCCCCAAATCTCTCAAAAAAGAACCCCCCAGATTCCCCATCCCAATGTCACTAGATGCTTTACCAATAAGGCACTCTATCCTGAACAACTGGCCCATTGTAACCAGCAACCCAGAACTCCAAGCAGCCCTAGGCGACTCCCCGTTCTTTTGCTACAAAAGAACTCTGTCGTTAAAGAGAACGTTTGACCACAGACCAAGCCGCCATAACCCAGAGACAAACACACCAACAGGCACCTACCCATGCCTTCAATGTGTATGCTGCCCACACATCCACGGGCTAAAAGAGATAAAAATCCTCCACAAAGAACGCCCCATCACATTTCGCAGTCGATACGACTGCAACACTACCAATGTAGTTTACCTAGCGACGTGCGAACACTGCCCCGCTTTCTATGTGGGCATGACCACTCGCAAACTCAGTAGCAGAATCAAGGAACACCTCCAAGCTATTAGGCGCTCGGACCCCACCTATGCCCTAGCCAAGCACGCCAACCAATGCAACCAGCCAACGAAAGTGAAATTCTCCATCCTCGAACAAGTTTCCACGTTCAGTAGTGAGTCCAACACCCCCCTCGAACTAAAAGAACTGAAATGGCAACTCGAACTCAAAGCAGACGTTCCCCCAGGCTTGAACGGAAGCCTTAACATAAAATGCCTGCTAAAATGGATCAAATAACCCCGCCCACCTCTTGGTCTCGTAAATGGGCGCCCACTTAGTATATAAACTGTAGAAAAATGCTCAATATTAAGATTTCTGATGAAGTGCATAGCATAAATAAACATGCGCACGAAAGCGCTCAAATCTTCACCCGACTCCTGAGTGCCTCTTTTTTATCCTTCCATAGTTCTCACCAGGTCCTCTTCTCAGTATATATATATATATGTTTTTATCCTTTGTTGATCAGGTTAGTTCTACTAGTCTATTTACCTCTATTCAGGAGCGACCTGAGGTGGCATGTATACTACTAGGAGAAACTGATCCAGGGTAACAGGGAACTTTCACTACTCATTGCTGCCAGTGGGACCTATTTTGCAGGAGCACTTCCTGTTTCTATTCCAGGCATGGAGGCAGCCTGTAGAAACAAGGAGGCAAATGGAGAGTGAAGGGAATAATGTAGTGGTGAGAGAAATGGAGGAAAAAGCAAATAATGAGACTGGAAAATGTATGCAGGATTCTGAGGAGATATTTCAAAAAAATCTATTTGATGGAAATGAGTCAGTGAATGATGGATGTAAAATTATAACCTTCCAGATGGAATGTTTGTGGGATGATATACTTAAAGAAAGGGTGATGCAGCGTGAGCCAGAAAATGAAGAAGGCATTTCCTGGGGGGATATTATGGAGGCAATATGAAAGGAAGATGCAGAGACAATTCTGAAAAATAGTCATGTAATGGAAAAGAAAACATTCAGAGAAAGTAAAAGAAGGCAAAATAAGAGTGGTAGAAAAGATAGCAGAAGAAAATGAAAAATGGAAGTACATGTTAAGGGTTAAAAGTTAAGGAAAGCAAAGAAATGGACAGGTATGAAGTAACAATTTAATAGCTTGTTTGGGTATAAAAGCATATGAGATAAGAGCATTTATTCTTATTAACAAAGTAACATTTTGTGACATTACTTGTAAGACTGTTTTTTCAATGGAACTTTTTCTTGGAGAATATGAAAAAAGAAAGATTGTAACCCATGGAAACTTTATGTTATAGCATTTAACAAGGAAACAAAAAAGAAAATGCATGTACAATTTTGAACACAGGTGGAAAGAGAGACTTTGAAAGATCATTTGAAAATGTATGTAAGAAAGTTCTGGACATTGCAAAAGTTTATGACAAAAGTGGTTTATGGACTGGTGGATGGGCTTGTGATATTGTGTTAAAAAACAAGAATAGAAAACATATACCAAACATGATAAATGTGGAGGAGAATAGGAGTATCATAAAATACTGGGGACACCTTACAACATGTTTTTTACTTTTTTTTTTTTTTTTTTTTGCAGAAAAGAAGGACATTTGATAAGTCTTGTGATAAAAGAAACTGTTATATTTGTGGAGCAATGGAACATGATGCAAAAATGTGAATTGAAATGTTATAAATATAATAAAATTGAACATTTATGGATGGATTGCAAAAATGAAAATAAAGGTAAGGAAAAAGAAAAAGAAAGAAACAAACATGAACAAAGAGAAGACATTTTAGAAGTAGTGGAAAGAGAAGAAACAATAGACGAGAAAAAAGTAATAAATAGGAGGTAGTTAATGAAAAATAGAATTCTATTGATAAAAGGTTAAAAGACAGAAAAAGAAAATCTAAAGTGATAAGTACAAAAAAAAAAAAAGAAAAGAAAGGAAATGTATGAAACAGAATATATATAGCAGTGATTGGGATTGGTATAATGGTTTAGATGTTTAACTCACAGAAACAAAGTACAGTGTTTGATTCTCACCTTTAGAAAATAAATTGGCTAGGCTTGGAATAGCCTACTGAAAAAGCTAACCTAACAATTAACTGTGAACATATGAAACCATGAATCCAAGAAAAAATTAAATTTTACAGTGTTTTCTCTACTTGTGAATTGCATTGATAATATAGTAAAAAGAATAGGATTTTGGAGTGGTGTAATACATGTGATATAGATGTAATTATACTAGAAAACAGAAGATTTTTAACATTTGAAGAAAGATTACAAACAGAGAAACAAACTATGGTGAGGAAAATAGTCTAGAATTTGGAAAATGAGAGATGTTCTGGAATTGCCATATTGTGTAGAAGTATAGTAAAGATATTAGATATAAGTTTAGCAAAAATGGGAATATTAACCATTGTAGATTTGAAAATGGAAAGAACAAGTGTATAGAATTATAACATTCTATGCGTATACTAATTGTAAAGAAAGGAAAGCTTGTTTCATCTGATTTTAGACTTTGTAGTGGTAATTATGAATATTGTAGGAACAGGAGACTTTAACTGAGATTTAAGAGACAAGCATAAAAGGAAAGGAAATGGTATAACAAACATGTTTGAAGTTGTACAATGTGGTAAGTTAGAACTTTCAGAAAAAAAATGTGGACATACAAAAGGGGTACATTTTATATATATATATATATATATATATATATATATATATATATATATATATATATTAGATTATTTTATAATATCAGAAGGTTTAGTTATAAAAGAAACAGGATTTTCTGAACATCTTCGAATATGGCTAGAGATGGAAAGAGATTAGTGATACGGTTATTGAATTATCATATTACTAAGAGGACATTTTATAAAAATTGGTATGAATAGTGGATGATATTTAAGGAAAAATATAAAAATGTTGTTTGCAATGGTAGTATGATTTGAGAAAAGTAGAGAAAGAAAAATATAAATGGACATATAACAAAGCATTGGAATATTTAGAACATAATGATGGAAAGTACTTTGACAAAGAAAATGATTTGTATGAAAGAAATCAAGAAAAAATACAAGAATTGTTATATAAGCAAAGATGTTTTTACAAGGAAAAAGAGAAGTATCAAGTTACTCAAGCAGATTAGTAAAGGAAGATGGCAGTGCAATGAGAGTGTAATAAAAATGCAAATGGAGAAATTAAAACAACTCAGGAAAATATTATGAATAGTGTAGTACAATGTGTACAAGACCTGCTTAATGAAAAAAGAAGGTAATGAAAAATATAGAAAGAAAAATGTTTTCAGAAATGAGAAGAAAAAGATGGAAAAAGAGATTTCTTTAGATGAGTTAAATAAAGTATTAGGACAAGTAAATATAGATTTGGCTGTAAGACCAGATAGAATAGATTTGAAATGAATGGTTAAATGAAGTTTTTATGTATAAAGAATTATGTAGTGAAATACTTAAATTCATAATGAAGGAAGACAGAAGTCAATTAAAAAACTAGAGACCAATAGTATTAAATAATAATGAGATTATAAGATCTTTATGAAAATGATACAAAAAAATTTGAAACTAAAATGGAAAATTTTATGGAAGATAGTATATATAGTTTAAAGGGGAAGGGTTGTCAAGAATTATTAATATGAAAGTTAGATACATTCTCGATGATTTTATGAAAAGAAATGAAGAACTGAAAATCATGATAGGAGATGTTAATATAGCATTTGATACAACTGAACATGAAGTTGTATGGGCACTGAAGAAAAATATAAGTGAAAAGTTAGGAAATTATGTATGTCAGCGTATAATAATAATAATAAAGAAAAGTACTTGTAAATTGCTGGTTAAGCTAAGTGATATATATGAAGTGTGATGTAAGACAGAGATGCCCGATGAGTTGTATACTCTTTGCATTAATTATGAACATTATAGTATGAAGAATGTGGGGTATATAATACCTGAAGGCTTAGTAATTTTAGTTCTGTTAACATATGCAAATGAAAGTATAATAATTGCAAAAAACTAAATATGGATAAAACAAGTAATACATTTTCCAAATGAGTTTCTAGAGGTGATAGGGATAGCTTTAAATAAAGGAAAAGTAAAGGTTTGTCTGTGTAGTAAAGATAGGGGTTGTGTATTTTACAATGAATGACATTTCTGTATTAGATATAAAATCTGAGAATAAAGATGTAAGTAGAATTAAATTATAAAAAAAAAAAAATTAGAAAAAATAAAACAAAACTGATTTTTATCTTCTTCTTCTTCTTTTGGCTGCTCCAATTAGGGGTCGCCACAGCAGATCAACTGTTTCCATTTCTTCCTGTCCTCTGCATCTTGCTCTGACACACCAACCGCCAGCATGTCCTCTCTCACCACATCCATAAACATTATCTTAGGCCTTCCTCTTTTCCTGTTACCTGGCAGCTTCATCCTTAGCATCTTTTTCCCAATATACTCTGCATCTCTCCTCAGCACATGTCCAAACCAACACAATCTTGCCTCTCTAGCTTTGTCTCCAAACCTTCCAACCTGGGCTGACCCTCTAATATACTTATTCCTAATCCTGTCCTGATTTTTATGAAAAATCATATAAATTATCATTCAGAAAAAAGGTTTATTTGATAAATTCAGTACTGTTGGGAAAAACAGCATACTAGCAAATATATTTATGTTGCCAACAGTATTTGAAAGGGAATTATTGCAGATATTTTTTTTTCATTTATATGGGGATCTATATTAAACCATTAAGAAGAGGAGTTTTGTATGTAAATAAGGAGGTTTAGGGTTAATTAATCCAGTGGTATATGATGCTTCATTAAATTTGCAGAAAGTGTTAAGTAGATAAATGAAAAAGATGAGAGATTATTAGTAAAACTGTATAAATATAAATTTAATAAATTTGCGGGTATGGTAAAAACAGTAAAAGAGAAAAAGAATGTATAAATTAAGAAATAAAATGTTACCAAGAAAAATATTTTGGGGAAAATAAAAATTGATGATATAGAAAAAGATAGAAAAGTGTGGTATAAGAATATAATGATAAAACATCACTATATAAAACCATGGGAAAATCTAGCAGATGAAAAACTAAAGTTATAAGACTAAGAAGTAAATGGTATAATCAGAAAGTGGAATGTCAAGAATTTTTTCTAAAAACTGGCAATAGATAAATTACCAGCAAAATAAAATATACCACATAAAAAGAAAAGTGATAAAATGTGGTTAGATTGTCAAAAAGAAGAAACTACTGAGCATGTGTTTTTGAAATGTAAAAGAGTAAAAATGTCATGGAGAAAACTATGAAAAAAGATTTTTAATGATATAAAATAAGTGGATAAAATAAACATGAGTAAAATTCAATACGGATATTATAAAAATATAAGTAAAGAATATGTTAAAAGTATAGATAAAAAGATATTTATGTCATATGGATTATAGGGAATGAAAGACTAAATTATGTGTAATGATAAATGGATTTTAGCAATAATATTAAGTAAAATCCAGTGGTGGTTATGGAAGGAGTGGGGGTCTAATAGGGAAGAAAATGTATGATTGTAAAGGAAATTATGAATGTGTGTGTGTGTGTGTGTGTGTGTGTGTGTGTGTGTGTGTGTGTGTGTGTGTGTGTGTGTGTGTGTGTGTATATATATATATATATATATATATTTACACATCTATAAATGTTTCTGAATATGTAAATATGTTGTAGATAAGAGTTCTTTTTGTAAATAAATAAAGGACCCTTACTCTTTTTGATCAGTACCATGGGATCTTTTATAGCCAAAAGATCTACCACCAGTCAGTATCTATAAATGTTTCTAATTATGTAACTATGTTGTAAGTAAGAGTTATTTTTGAATGTAAATCAAGGACCCTTACTCTTTTTGATAGGTGCCATGGGATCTTTTATATCCAACATATCTACCACAACTCAGGCAGATGGGGCCCTTATTTAATATCTCATTTAGAGGATAACACACTGAGGAATGCAAAACCCCTTTATACTGCACTGCAGTATTAGTAATCCATCTACTTGATGTGGGAAGAGCACCCACAGCCTTCCCCACCAAAGCCAAGTGTGCTACATTTTGCTCCACAGACACTAACTAGAAGCCAGTAGACTCCCTCCAACCATTAGCATGGGTCTCTTCTGTGGGATGGCTCCTCAACTCATTCATTACTAGTAAAAGTTTCATTCCAGTGCCTTTCTGTTTACCTTGATGCATAATTTTTCTTTGAGTCTGTCCCACCCCTCACTCAGATATTAAGCTAGAAAGCACCAGTTCAAAATTTTCCTAAAGCTTCCTACCCTTTTCTTGTTATGGTTTTAAAAGGCTGTGTCTCTGGTTTCTGCCCCTTGTGGTAATTTAACTTCCAAAGTCCCTCCCTCCCCTCTTTAATTGCTTTTACCTATTGTATAACCTATGTAAGTATTTTCCCACCCACTGCTTTCTATATATGCATCTGGAGCATTTCTCCTGGGCCTCCACTAAAAATTGGTTTTGTTCCAAGTCAGACTTTCCCAGTAAACAAATGTTAAATAAATAAATAAATTAACACATCCATAATAATGAGTGCCCACTTAGCAAACCAATATTGTACTTGAGTAAACCACCCTTACTACAAATTGTGTACAGTACATTAAATAGCACTTTTTTTCAACTCTTAGCAAATTTAACCTAGTCTAGTGCCAAACACAAGATAACACCCAAGGAGACCTCTGCATAACCCAGTACAAGACCTACAGTAGCCCACCCAGATACTTGTCCAGAAAAACATGGATATGCAATTTCCCAAATGTCTCCATAGCCAGATTGGTAGATATGGGCATCCTGAGACAATATAACAATTGTCTCATGTTCACAGACAACCATTTAATACTCAAGGAAATAAACAAAGTATCTCAGAGATGCACATACATAGTTTCACTGGAGGCAAAAATTTTGCATACAAGCAAGGTTGTCAAAAACATACAAACTACATCAACCACACATGGTGTCCACCACACACACAGACCAACGTATGCTGAGGTACTAAAAACAATCTTCCCAAACCTGAAAGACCTCTTAAACTTATAAAAGGGAATGGGGTATCTTTGGAAATCTCTAAAGCACTCACTCAATAAAAGAAACACCAAACACCACACATATACCTACACCCAATTGAGCCAAAAGAGCAAAGCCCATAAGGCAAGCTAACACATTATCCAGAATTGTTGTCCTAGTAGACTACATTGTACAACACACAGATCTCATTGAATATGTGTCACAGAAAGATACATACCTTGCATTAAGCAACACTCTACATTCACCAGGGATGATGCCAGTGAAATCCAATAAATATAAGCATGGGAGGACATGGTTAACAGACCACGTTGCTCTGCTAAAGATGGCCTGCACCTATCCACACTGGGTTTTTTGATATTGGCTAACACTTTTTCCACCCCCGAGAGCCTATTTAGGCAATGTCAAAATGATAAAACTACTACCATAGCAAAAAAAAAAAAAAAAAAAAGAAAAGAAAACTCAGAGCAACCTTAAGGTGCTACTGCTCAGTACTAGGACCTAAACAAGAAACTCCACACCCTACAAACTCTCCTCATACTGGAAATGTAGACATCTGTGCTGTTACCGAGACTTGGTTTAAAGCCACAGAAAGTACTCTGGCAGTGCAACACTACAGTGCATTCCACACAATTAGCACAGACAAGTCTAAAAGTAAAGGTGGCTTGATTTACATTAGCAACAAATCTAGGCTGGTAAAGAAGAATGATACTCTGAAGTTTATATAAGTCCAAGTCACCATATACAATGTTCCTTACCATGTTCTGGCCATATACAAGTCACCTCTATGATTCATGTAGCTTACAACTTATACATAGACCTACAAGAGGTGCTCACCATTCAACTAAATAACCTATTCATGAAAGACTTAACCTACCACACTGTAGACTGGGAAAATACACTGCCTCTAACTCACAGCCACAACTTTTCCTGGACTTTATCAACACAAAGACCCTGGACCAGATAGTGTGCACTCCAAACAGAGGAGTTCCTAGTACTTACCAGCACCCCCAGTGTCACATCTTCATTGGTGAGGTCAGAAGAAAAAGCTGTTCCCTCTGAAATAAAAATAAACCCGCAAAGCCCAAGTGAACCCATAACAGTTAAAAACTATGCCAAAGCAAACTGAATCTTAACTGACAGTTTGACAAAATTTATGGCTCCTCCAAACCCTTAAGAACACAGCTAGCTTTGTTACAGAAACCTAGTACAAGTATATAAATGGCTGCATTGAGGCTGATATACCTACCAGAAGTAAGGCCAGATCTAACACCAAAAAAAAACCCCACTAGCAGAATCCTTACCTTAACAGGGTGTATAACAAAAGAAAAAAATCATGGCAGATGTGATGACTCACCACTCCCAACCAATGTGACATAGCTATTCCACATCTGGGCCAGTAATCAAGGTGCCCCAATGCTCACCACTGGCATCTGTGGGGGGGATATTCACTAGGGGGATAACAGGTACGTACACAGTATATCCAGATGCAGCTATCTGCATCAAGTGCAATTTCCCTTAAGAGCACACAGAGACCACAGTCAGTCCAAGACTAGTCCCTCTTTCTCCTGATCCCCAGTAAGACTCTCCACTGACACAGCTATAGAATTGAGTCCTTAGCCAGGGTTCCAAGCCTAGACCTTCAACACTCTCTCTGTCCAATCAGTTCTTTGCATCCTTGCCCAAGTAGCTGACATACACAGTCTTGGAGATTTGATTTACACACACACACACACACACACACACACACACACACACACACACACACACACACACACACACAGACACACACACACACACACACACACACACACACACACACACACACACACAAACACACCTGGGAAAGGCTGGCACAGAATTACTAGCTATGCTCCCTTTTGCCCAGACTATAAGGTAGTTACTATTGCCACCAAAACCCACAGACAACTACTTTAAGGTCCTTAACAAAGGGTGTCCAATCATACTGTGGTATATTAATATTAATACAAATAGTAGTTTGACAAAGAGCAAGGCTGTTAGGAGTGGCCCACACAGTGACAACAAATAAATATGCAAGTCCTCTTAGAACTGAAATATCTCTACAAAGATCAGCCACAATGAAAGATTTAATTATATTTAATAGAAATAATAGAAAAAAGCTTTGACCTTCTCTCCTGCCTTGCCTACTTTTTGGCACTGCTCACAGGTCCTGCAGTACCCTGTTACATCCCCGGAAATCCAAGGCCAATAAAAGTTCTGCATAATACATTTCTTTGAATGCTTTATGCCCATGTGACCTGCAAAGGGAATGTGATGGGCTATGGTTAGAAGTGTCAGATGGTAGGCACTAAGCACTACCAACTGCTGTATTACCTCACCTTCTAGCCCTCCCTCAGGGGTCCACTCTCTGTACAGTAACCCTTTGTTCCAGCATACAGATCCCCCATTTTCTTTGTTTCTTTGAGAATCAGGCATCTCCCTTGCTACCTCCTGCAAGCCTTGTAATGTATGGTCTGAGAGCTGAGCCTGTCTCAAACCTTTCTCTTTGTAACCTGCCTCAGATCTCCTTCCACTGAAAGTCTTGTATCCTCTGACACTGGTTTCTCACTGTCAACCTGGATACTACTACTCATCTCTGCCCTTGCAGTCACTCTGTCCAATGGAATATCAGTACCCACCAGCAGCTGTGCTCACCTTCAGTCTCACTACTACAGGATAGCTCCCTCCCTGAACTAGACACATCCTGGTTTCAAGCGTGTGGTCTATCTTGGTCCCCCCAGACTACCAGACCCACATGCCTGTTTCCGAGCCTGACTGCATGTAATAGCATGCACACAAGGTATTGCATTATCAAATCATTCTCTATCAGTACATCTGCAGGGATATCCTCAAACACACTTACTTGCTTGCTTCCTTTTCCACCCTCTCAGACAAGGTGAACCCCAACCAAAGGTATTTGGACTGGGGTCCTTCCTAAAGCTCTGGCTGTAGTAGACTGCCCAAGAAAGCAGTGCTCCTCTTTTACCATTGCAGGCTTCGTAATGGTTAGGTCAGAGGCTGTGTTTCTCTTAGGAGTGGCCCGTTTCCCATCTACTAAGATAGGATATAACCTGTTATAGTAGTTTCATACCCTTGATGTCTCCAGACACCTTACCACTGGCATTTTGTTATTCCCACTTGCTGACTCCCCTAGCTTTTGTTCCCCACCTTGCCTCCATGGACATCTATATGCTACATGGCCCTACTGGTTACATTTAAACATTTAACCTTTGCTCCTTTCCATGTACTGAACTGGTGGCTTCCTCTGTTACTGGTGGACTCTGTTGAGGCAGTTTAGGCTGCCAACAATGGGTCCCCTTATACCGATGCACAGCACTGGGTATCACTTTCATGTGTAGTGATGGGAGGGTGGCCTAATGGTTAAGGTGTTTGCCTTACAAACACAAGGTGTAGAGTTTAAGTCTCACAAGGGATAACTGGCTAGGCTTAAAATGGCTTGCAAGGGCAGTTAGCCTAGTACTACTCTATGAACCTATGCCCTACTTGCTAGGTATAGGTCTCCTTTTTCCCCTAATTCATATGTGGTGTTGCATTCTCTATCTGCCAACTAGATTATCATGTTCTCATGCAAAGTGCTAAGGGCTTGTTCTCTCACCAAAACATCTGCCATCCCTTCAAAATAGGTGACCCGACACCCACTCACCGACCTATGAAAACAGTACTTAATTCAACAATATAATCACACACACTTTCTTCTGCCTTGCATCTATGCTCACAAAACATTTTTCTGTAAGCTTCAGGTTTTAACTTAAAGCATTCCAACAAACAATTTTTAATTGTATTATAATTTTAGCCATCAGTATCAGACAATTTAGAAACAGCCGTTACAGTTTTACCATGCAATAAGGGGGTGAGGAACTGTACCCAGAGCCCTTGATCAACATTATACTGTTTGCATACTCTTTCAACCATATGAATAAATCTATCCAAATTATCACCTTCTTGGTATTGAGGAAAACGTTTGCTGACCTTTATTGCTTTTGGGGTATGGATGCTCTCTTCCCCATTACCTCCATGACCCTGGCGAACAGTCAGCAGTTCCTTTTATTGTTGCCTCTGCCTCTCATTTTCTTTGGCTTCCTGACATCTCAGTCTTTCTTCTGATTTTAGTTTCAAATGTTTGGCCTCCAGTCCAAGTCTCTTTAACTCCAGATGGATTTTTAAGTCCTCTGAGAAAAAATTGAAGTGTCCATTTTCTGAGAGCTATACATCTCCAAGGCTAGTCTGGCTGTCTTCCTGGTCCATGGTCTGTGATGCAGCTGTGGTTAAGGCTGCAATCATTTCCTCTTTAGTCAGGTTGGCATGCACCCATCCTTTGGTTTGGCTCATGTCAGTCAACTGGTTCCTTGTCAGCATTCTATAATCTCTGCTGACATCCTTGCCTACTCTCCCTGACCAACTAAGCTAAAAAATTAAATACAACTATTGTGATATGAAACTCTGAATATCTACCATGTGGCTACTTGAGAGTACACACACCTTCTTTAGTGACCACTCTTTACAGGCTGCAAGAGTTCAATATCTACACCACTGTTCACAGATATGTGTTGTGGTGATCCCATCACTGCCACCCCATGTGACAACCCACCACTGCCAACCAATGTGACATGGATATCTCACCTCTAGGCCAGTAATCAAGGTGCCTCAATACTCACCACTGGCACCTGCTGGGGATGTTCACTGGGAGGATAACAGATATACACACAGTATTTCCAGATGTAGCTCTCTGCATCAAGTGCAATTTCCCTTAAGAACACACAGATACCACAGTCAGTCCAGGACTAGTCCCTCTTTCTCCAGATCCCCAGTAAGACTACCCACTGGCACAGTTATAGAGTTGAGTCTTTAGCCATGGTTCCAATCCTAGTCCTCCAATATTCTCTCAGTCCAAACAGTGCTTTGTGTCAACTAGCTGACACGCACTGTTGGAGATTTGATTTATACACACACACCCTGGAAAAGCTGGCACAAGTCTACTAGCTATGCCCACATTTGTCCAAACTATAAGGTAGTTAGCACTTCCACCAGAACCCCTTGACAGCTACTTTAAGATCCTTAACAAAGGGTGTCCAATTTTATTGTGTAATATTAATATTAATACAAATGGTAATTTGACCAACAGCAAGCCTATTAGGAGTAGCCCAAACAGTGACACCAAATAAATATGCAAGTACTCTCAAAACTGAAATATCTCTACAAAGATCAGCCACAATGAAAGGTTTAAATATATTTAATAGTAAATAATAAAAGAACAAGACAATAATAAATATCAATTCACAGTGACGTCAGAGTTCAGAATCACAGGAAACATTTAAAACAGCATTGAAGGACATTCTCATACAAATAAAAAAAACAATATCTAAATTAAGCTTCACTATACTCCTGACTTTATTTAAGATAATTACTATATCCCAATAACTTACATAATAGAGCAAGGCAGATGATGTGGTGAATAGTTCTTATAGTTTCATAGTTTCATAGTTTAGTACTAGGCTATCTGCCCTGGGGCATTTGTAAGCCTAGCCCTAGAGATGTGGCTTTCGCCACCCCTTGTAGTGTTACTAAGGTATACAGAATAAATTAGAATACTGTGCCTTTGTCTAGTAGTGACACATTGAAGACCCCCATACTTATTAAAATTAGTTTACTGTGCCTCTGTCAAGTAGCGACACAGGGGTGACCCCCAGGGTATAGTTTCTTCTTGTTGTCAGGTCCTAGACAGAATACAGAATGCTCTGTTTCACTAAGAGATTTCTCAAAATAATATTAAATAATATTTAAAATATTACTGCTTGGATAGCTTGCAGATTGACATCATTTCTGGTCATCTGACTTTTAGTTCCCATGCAAAACCTCCCACTGCTGAAAGCTGGCAGGACTTAGCATCTACCTATCAAAAAAAAAAAAACAAGAGCTTTTGCTCAGATCTTTGGATCTTTGGCAGGTGATGGAAGTCATAACATAATTGTATTCCTTCATGATTCCAGAGTAGTAATTAGTTCACCCCAAAGACAATACAGAAAGCTTTCTAGTACAGATTTTGTGTCTCTGGCTGCCTTGAAACCCGAGAGATAGCATTTTTATGGCATAGCCTATAAAGTAGGATCATTTCAGATATTTTCTAAAGTTTACTGGATGTGGTTAACCCTCCAGTTTTCTCTCTTAAAACATATACATTTTAACAGTTACAACAGTGCATGAACATTTCTGTTCTCTTCCAGTAGGGCACAGTGTGGATACATTTTAAAAACAACCATTTTACTAATACCTTTTCAACACAAATATCTGTACAAAACAGTTTTATATACACATAACATACAATTCTAATATATTTGTAACACAAGCATCTTATATACATTAGTTTGATATTCACAAATGACATATAGTTATTTACAAAATTCCAACTAGGTGTGCTGGCAGTACCTCCTTTTGTCACAGCAAAATCAGAAAGAGCAACTCTCACAGAAACAAGAGCTCTTTGATTCAATGAAGGAAGACACTAAGAGGTCCAATAAAGTTCAACAAGGTCAATTACAAGGTCAAGATAGTCTCCCAGGTTAATGACAATCACAAGGCCTTCTTCAGCTATGTCAGGAACCTTAAAGGTAACAGTCAGCTGTGTAGAAAACTGATGGTAAATGGCAGAGTCTTCCCTGCCCAGGGTGAAATAGGAAATCTACTGGCTAATACATTTAGATCTAACTTGATCCCCCACTCCCCCCAACTATCATCAGGGAGCAGGACCTGTTAGTACTTGTGAAGCGCAAAAGCACTGCTTCAATGGGCCCTGCCAATATCCCCAGTTGCCTCCTCAATAGCCTGAACTATGACCTAGCAGGACCACTTGAGGCACTCTTCAACTACAGCCTCAAAATATGTGCCAGGTGAATTTAGGGCCACAACAGTCATGCCACATAAGGATGACCATCAACTGACCCCAGGAAGTACAGGCCCATCAGTTTAATAAGTATAACATGCAAAGCCATTGAAGAAATTATCATGGATATGATCAATGAGGCCATTAGTAACCTACAGACACTGGGCCTATCCAAGTTTGGCTTCATTAAGGGAAGGTTTTCCTAGTCAGCCTGGCAGACTTCTCAGAGTCTGTGATGATATGAAGTAGTGCCAGCTGTGCTAGTCAGAGTAGGGCAGTGCATGTGTAACATAAGCCAGCCTAGCTAGGTGGAGTTTTGTAAATAATTATATGTTATTTGAATATCAAACTGATTTGTACAGATGCTTGTGTTAAAAATGTATTTGTAAAGTTGCTTGTGATAAAAATGTATCAACAGTGGGTCCTGCTGGACATAAAAGAAATATACATGTATGTCCAACTGCAGTGTTGTAACTGATTAAATGTATATAGTTTAACAGAAGATTCTGGAAGGGAAGGGGTTAAGCTCAGCCCAGCTAACCTTAATAAAAATAGCTTGAAATTAAATGATTTGGTTTAGGCCATAAAGATTTTATCTCAAATGTCTGAATGCAGCCAGAGATGCAGTGTCTGTGAAAAGACTTTCTGCAAGAAGGGTGGAAGAGTTGCAATTGTTTTATAGCTTCCAGGTGGTGTACTAAGCCTTAGCAAAGTCCTATGTGTATATTGTGACACTTCCATGCTAAATCCTGGCTCAGTTACTAGTGGGGGGGGTAGTGTGGGAACCACAGAGTCAAGTAGCCAGATATGATGTCATTCTGTAGTCAGCACTGAAATTGTATTTGAATGCTAGTGGGAGATGTGATAAATGGACTCTGTCTTGGACCTGACACTTCATCTTGCTTGCTTTACTAAGTAACTAGGGAAGAGTAATTCTTCAGTCAGTTATGAAAATATAATGAGATTAGCTAAATGTTGTTTTTTTCTGTATCTGTATGAGTCTTTCCATCCGTGTAGTTTTTTTTTTTATACATTTCCTGTGAATTGAACCTCTTGGTGTTTATTGTAAATAGATATTCAGTATTGTCATGTTTTCTATTTTATTAATTATTAAATATATCCATACCTTTCATTGTGGCTGGTCTTTTAGAAAATATTTAACCTTTCAGAACAGTTGCATTTATTTAGTGGTACTAGGGTTCCACGTTCCTGAAATTCTTCTGGCTTGGTTAATTACTACCATTTGTATAAATATCAATTTTAATAACAGTAATGGGTACCCCATTAATGACTTTAGAGTAGCCAGCTTTGGGTGTTCTGATGTCAGTGAATCTTCCTTATAGTCTGGGTGTAGGTGGCAAAGTGGGTAAGCTGTGCCAGCCTTTCTTGTGAGTGTGTGTGTGTGTGTGTGTGTGTGTGTGTGTGTGTGTGTGTGTGTGTGTGTGTGTGTGTGTAAAAATAAAATTTCAAAGAGAATGTCACAGAGAGGGTGGTGGAGGACTTGGCTTGGAACACCCGAAACATCCGGGTCCAAGGAAGTTATAGTACCACTGTACTCAGCCCTTATCAGACCCATCATTGTGTACAATACCTCCTTTGGAATGTACCTAACCAGGCCCTTGTAATATCTGGAATGCCCACAGAGTTTCTTCACCAAGAAAATCCAGGATATGAATACCCTATCCTACGCAGGTCGCCTTAAGGCCCTATCTCTGTACTCAGTCTCTTACAGGTGACTGACAAGCAATCTGTCCCTGGGATATAAGGCATCCACAGATCCAACTCTGATGGATGTCTTGCACATCTGCAAAACAAACACCAGAAAAACTAGAACTTTACCTGTGACATAAATACAACATGATGGAGAGACTGGTATGTGTCTCAAATGATCCCCACACTATAGAATAAACTCCCCCATCTATGTGAAGCAAAGTTCATCCTTGACCCTATTCAAATGAAACCTTTATCACTGGATGGGAAAATTTTAACTTTTCCCCTGCTTTGGCCCCCATGTCTCTGATGGACAGTGGTCAACAGTAAGTAAATTAATCCCCAACTAACATACTCTGCCTCATAACCCTTAGCTACCTCCTTACTAACATACACCACCATATAGGCACCCAATGTGTTTGGAGCCAAAAATAGGTTGTGTCGCATGGTTAAGTTTGTAAAGACCCTGGTGATCATTAGCCTTGTTTAAACCTGTGAACCCATCAACCTATTTAAGACCAAAATGCAATAAAAGAGAAACATGAGATCATGCAGATGATTGTCACTGTTGAACTGACACCCTGACCCCATGTGCATAAATGGGAAAAAGGGTTGTGGATGGATAGATGGATGGATGGATGGATGGATGTAAATGTTCAAATTATAAACAAAGAAGTTAAGAATACTCAAACAGAAGACTTTCATAGCACTTCCCACCCACACATAAACTCAGTTAATTTAGTTCTATAAACCATTTTAGTATTGCTTTCCAGTTGTTTTTCACAGTATTTGCATGCTGTAGTCACTTTGGAGTTGTCAATATAAATACAAAAACTGTTATGCATGTTTCCATTCTTCAAAGCAGAATAAGACTCAAACCTGGCCAACTCCTCTCTTAACTTCATTTTAAATACCAGCTACCATGTACATCATCATCCATAACAAAAATGTATATACCTATGAGCCTTACATAAAATATTCACTCTCTCCTCACACTCCATAAGCTGTCATTCTTTATATTTTTTATAATAGACCTAATCTACCCCCTCTTCCTATTTTGCCATATTCATATATATTATACTATTATTTGAGAAATGATGAATACCCAGATGCACAATCTAGAAGGCAAAAATATGAAATCAATCATGCATACCCAGTCTCATCTCCAATAGGTCACTTATAACTCCATAACACAAAATGTAAAGGATTCCATCAATTTTGCAGTGGCTATGGTATAGCATTAACACTGTATAATATTTCTTCAAATTCACTTGAACCTCATCAGTTATTTATGTCAGATACATCCCCCATGACAATCAAGGCCTTTTTAGAAAATTAAAGTCTAGAACACCATAATACCTTATTATCTGGCATTCATGCTTAGCAGGAGCATGCAACTTAATAATTGTATTATCACTTCCTCACTAACAATGCCGAGTCTGTGGATTAAAATGTTTTATACTGTTGTCAAATTTGTTATTATTATTCTAAGTTGATTTGTTGGAAGTAAGTTGGAATACTTTACTATGTCTACTGCTTTTGTGGGAAAAAAGCTGAAATACAATAATGTGGTGATTATCATTATTATTATTATTATTACTATTAAGTTTTTATCACAAACATACTTCTAAATTGTAAACAGTCCATAACTGCTGGGTGAGATAGGTCTATCTGTGGATGGACACGAGTTGCTTTTTTCAATTGCTTAGTTTGAACAGTCAAGTGTACATTTGTGTAAAGTAAGTTGAAATACTTTACTGTAGCTACTGGCTAATGTCTGATCGAGTGAAACAAATGAGACATTATTTACTATGATCGTATTATTTCTGAGATATTCACAGTAAACAAACTGGCTATAATTCCAGGATATAGATATTGCCTGCAGATGAAAATGACTGACCTTACTGCTGTTTGTACCTATAAACATTCACAAATGTTACAGAAACAGCATCACACAATATACCACATATAAAATCTGTGTAAAAATGATAATTGATATGGTTTATGATTAAATGAGGGTACATTTGTGGAGGGAACAGTATATTTGAGAGTTGGTCTTAATTTATTCACTTTTCCTTCATAGTCAGAATTAGGCAGTGTAAAAACAATTTAGCATTAGCATACAAGTGCATAAGTGGCATTGCCTTTTCAATACATTTAATTCTATGGTTGAGCTATTGGCTTTACCTCCTTTTGTTTAGGGTCTGCATATCATTGTTGTATGCCTAAGAGTTTTAACCAGGTGATCTGTCTTCCCAATATCCAAAAGAAAAGACACAGCTGAATTAGAGTTTCTTAAGTTTGCCTCTAGACAATCATACAGTGTGTGTGTGTGTGTGTGTGTGTGTGTGTGTGTGTGTGTGTGTGTGTGTGTGTGTGTGTGTGTGTGTGTGTGTGTGTGTGTCTGTGTGTGTATGTATGTGTGTGTGTGTGTGTGTGTATGTTCATAGGTTCATAGGTGTGTACTAGGCTAATGGCCCTGGACCCTTTATCAAAAACATTTGCCCTGGTACCTTGCTACCCAATGTTAGTTCACAGTAATTCTATCCAGTAGGGCAACTGGAGTGATCCCTGGGGTGAATTTTCTGCTACCCACCCACTCATCGAGATTTTTCTTGAAGAAGGTTAGCTAGGTGCTCTGCTTGATGTGAATGGGAAGCTTATTCCAGATATCAGCAGTCTTTGGGAGATGAACCTGTCCCTCCAACATGTTCTGTTGATTGCGGTAATGAAGTTATGATCTCTGGAGAGTGTGGTACGTGGGGGGGGGGTTGGGATTTCTTTACATGTAGCATTTCCATTAATGCTGGGTCAGACATGGCTTTGTAAATCAAGCAGAGATCACCTCTAAGTAGAACAGCTGAAGTTTCTTGAGTATGTCCATGTAAGACACATGTTTAAGACCTAGGATCCTTCTTGTGAGGTACTTTTGTGGCCTCTCCAGCTTTTGTGGGTGTCTGGTCAGATTTATGCCAAATGGGGTGTTTTATTCGATGACTGGTATAATGAGGTATGCGTAGAGAGGGATGATGACCTCTTTCTTCCTGGATGTAAAACCTAACCTTTGGTTATAAGATGTGCCACATAGAAAGACTTTCTGACCACAGTGGCAATGTGGCTGTCTGTCGACCTGGGTGCCAAGATCTCTTATGGCCCCTTCAGTGTTCAGTGGACTCCTATCAATGTGGTAATTCATGGGAACTGATTTTTTTCCAAAGGGAATGATAACACATTTTTTGTCATTAAGCTTAAGACCATGGTTCTGACACCAGTCATTGGTCTTAAAGAGACCCTTTTGTAGGATGTCTGCATCACTTGGGAAGTTGATAATGACTCCTAGCTTGCAGTCGTCAATGAACTTGGTCAGCCAGTGTCCCCCTGTGTTGGTCTGGACTTCTGAGAAGTAGAAGCCAATTAAGAGAGGGCCCAGGACTGAGCTCTGTGGGACTCCAGTCATGACTGGTCGAAAATCTGACTTGGAATCTGCAACTTTCACTCTGTGGGCCCTGTCTGTGAGCCACTTTGCAACCCACATAGTGATATAAGGATTTATGCCTAGTTTGGTAAGTTTATCAATGATACCGGAGTGAGGAATTGTATCAAAGGCCTTGGTCAGGTCGAGGTAGGCTGTATGCACTGCCTTACCCTCATCCACAGCCTTGGTAACTGCCTCAAAGAAGTCAACCAGGTTCATTAGGCAGGATCTCCCCTTGACAAAGCCAAACTGTGTGGGGTCAAGAGTTTGGTGATTGCCTGTATCTTTGTTAAGCAGGTCCATGATGATGCACTCTATAGCTCTGCATACCAGACTCATCAGGCTAATGGGGCAATAGTTCCCAGGGTCTGTAGTTGCACTCCCTTTATGGAGAGGGATGACTGTAGCAGTGCAGCATTCATTAGGGACAAAGCCAGAGGTAAAGCTATGATTGAACAGGGCACACAGGTCTGGTGCCAGTTCATTTTGTAGCGCATGTAGGATGCAGCCAGGGATATTATCAGGTCCCACGGATGCTGTATTCTTGGCTTTGGACAATGCAGCTTTTACCTGTGTCACAGAAATGGTGGGTACCAGGCTTTCTTCTGGTATTGTGATAGGGCCTTTGGGGGGTTGAGAGGGATAAAGTTGGTACTGAATCTGTCGGCCAGTATGTTGGCTATATCTGTTGGCTCAGTATAGGAGGTACCATTGTGCAATAACTCAGAGCAGATCTGGGTATTGCCTTAGAGGTGCTTGATATAGCTATAGAAGGCTTTGTGGTTGTTTTTGGTGTCAGACGCAATTCTGCCTTCATAGCTGGCTTTAGATGATTTGATAAGGGATCTCAAATTTTTGTTGAGTCTGATAAGGGAGTTTTTCCAGTCTTGTGACTTCATTTTCTTTTCTGCAACAGTTTCTTCCTTGTGTGTGTGTGTGTGTGTGTGTGTGTGTGTGTGTGTGTGTGTGTGTGTGTGTGTGTGTCTGTGTGCATGTATGTGTGTTTGTGTGCACGCATGCACATGTGTATGTATATTTGTACCTGTGCATTTACATCTTGTGATAAGCACTGCTTGTTAGCAATAGTGATAATGTTTGTATGTGTGTATGTCTGTCTGTTTGTCTGTGTGAAGTAATGCCATTGATGTTGTTTTATCTGTGGACACGATATTGGGATGAATATGTGGCTCTTCTGGGTAGCAGTAAAAAAATAACAGTTACCAAATAATTAGTTTACAGAAATCAGACATACAGTGAGACACAGAACATCTAGAGTCTCAGAACTTCTGGGGATCTGGCAGTCTTCACACCACTGTTTGCATATGTGGATTTAACTAAGGCTTATCATGGAGATCCCTTTCTTAGCCTGTGTCCTGTGTCCCACCTACTATAATATCTGCCCTTCTCAGTGAAGCCAGGGCTCTTCTGTTCAGATTATTCCTCTATTTAGGTTCCAGGTTATGACGTTAGTACAAAATAGGGCTATATAGCACAGACTACTGAGCTGGTAAACTCTTACTGGTCTTTCGGGAATATTCAAATAAGGGACCTAACCTATGAACTTTCAGAATGGTTCCTTGTTTTTCCATCTCCCAGAATTTCCTCTGGTCAGCTTCCCTGGGCCCTCCCACCATGCCACTAACTGGCATTAAATAGCTGACCTGTTGAATGCAGTTTATTAAAACAAGAACACTTGTCCACCTACCTGCTTAACTTAATAACCTACTTGAAACTTGTCTTTATTTCTCCCACAGGCAGGGCATCAAATACAGAGTCTCCTAGATCTGCTGGCTAAAATGATTTTATCTGGACTAATCCTTTGCACTTTGAATTTTAGATCAAAGTGGTATACAAACGATGACTGACTTTTTTTTGGGGGGGGGGGGGTAGCAGGCACTATTCCCAGATATGGCTTGTGTCCTTTTGCAAATATTTGTCTTCTCGGCTTAATAGGAGATATTGTTTATGTCAGCTTTAAACATTAAGTCTTAGAGACAACTTATTTCTTCTTTGAAAGGAAAAATACAAGTGACTTTTTGTCCTTAGTTATGATTTTTGCTCAGGCAATCATTTGATGAAAAGTTTAAAAAATAAGTTAAAATTATCTCATATTATCTTAAACTCCATGACTACTGGTGGCCTAGCAAATTGAAGGGGGAGGCCAAAATAGGGAGAAAATAGTGATGACACTAGGGGTGTGGGGGACTACTGGGTAGTGAGAGGTGCCATGGAACCCTTTTCCTAAGGCTGGACTAGCTCATTGGTACTATACTTTTCCTGAACAAACACTCTCCTCCAAACCACAGGAACTACTTCTAAAAAAACAGCCACTATATCTTTGGTGGTCTGGGTAGGATAGGTGTATTAGGGCCAACACCAGTTTTATAAATTTCACTTTCCTTTGATCAATTAGCTATTCTGTACAACAGTCTCCCAACATGTTGGGAGGTTGGCATCATGGTTAAGGTATTTACCTTACAGACGCAAGGTGCTGGGTTTGATTCTCATATGGGGCAATTGGTCAGACTTAAAATGGCTGACAAGGGCATTTAGCCTAGTACTAATCTATATGTGGAAAGTTGGCATAATGGTTAAGATATTTACCTTACAGAGACAAGCTACAGGCTTTGATTCTCACATGGGGTAATTGGCTAGGCTTAGAACACCCCACAATGGCAGTTAGCCTATAACTAACCTTTGAACATTTACAGGGGCAGTAGTTGTTGACTAAGTTCCACTTAATACCTTGATATTCTTGAGAACAGCGGTTGTACTTGGCTAGACTTGTAAGGGCCCTAGGGCCATTAGCCTAGTAACCTCATATGATCCTATCCTGTCTTATTCCTCCCCTTACAATCCGATAGTCCCCAGTAACCATGCATGTTGGAGCTCACAAGCATAAAAGAGTTTATATGTTATATGTATGATGCACTGAATTTTATGCATGCCTTAAATTGCATTTTTTATATAGTTTTTCATTTCTCAATAAACTCTGACTGGATCTTTTCATCTTACTCTATCTGCATTCAGTCTTAGCATTATGTTCTGAACTTTGCTATGCACTTATTTTGTATTTAATGTTGATTGAAAGAGCATGATGTATTTTCTGCTCTTTCAGTTTGAGTCATTGCTGAAAAAAAGGTCACTACACCAGTCCATCTACCCAGTGAATAAATAGTAAATGAATAAATAATCACACTTCAATTATCCTCCAGTGATTTAGAAATCAGTATTAATTGTTTATATTAATTACTCATATAGCAACAAGTCAAAGTACCAAAACAGAAAAGAAAAAGAAAACCAAACAGAAACATTACTCTTTACGCATTAATTTAAGTAAATGCAGTATTCCTAACAAAGTAACTCTACACAGATTATTTGATTTAAAATCTTATTTAGTTTTGATAAAAAAGAATACAGATAAAAATGGATTAGCTCTTACTGATATAAGCATTAATGTCAATAGCAAATGCCATGCTTTTTTAAAGGGATTACCTGCAGGAATAATTTTAAGGAGTATGCTGCCCTTATAAGAGTTTTCCTAAATAGTTACAGGATGGAGTATCTTTGTTTAATTAGTTTGCTTTTGCAACTTTTTGCTGTTTCTAAAATATTGGGTCTGTTGCCATGGATAATAAGAACTTTCCCCTATCTCTGTTATTATCTTGGCAGATACAGGTATCCTGGTGCAATGCAGAAATTATCTCATGTTTACTGACAACCAGTTAAATGTCAAACAAACTGATATGGTATGCGAGAGATGTATTTATACAATGTCATTGGGGCAAAGCTTCGACATAAAAGCACTCCTAATGTCAAAAAAGATTGTCAGTAGCACACATGCTCCACCCATCACACACAATTCAAAGCAGACACATAGACCCACATATACTGTGGCATTTAACTGTAACCTTCCTAAACCTCCAATATCTCCTAGATGAAGTACACATAACAAAAACCCTAAGTAGCCCTGAATGCATTCTTTCAAAACAACACCCACGTTAACACATACAGCCACATTTCATGGCACCTCTACTTCTAAGCCCATAAAGCAAGCCACTACACAAACCTACATCTGGACATTGAAGACTCCATTGAAAGACACACTTGTCTCTCATGTTATATATCTAAATAAGACAATGAGGCTTGAGTGGTTGTTTAAGTAGTTTATTAGACACAAACACATCAAGATAAATGACTGGAACATTAAACTTAAATGAACTAACTGACTGACTGCTACTCACATACATGCTTTCACTCTGGCTGCTCACTCAAAATTGCACTCTTGCTTGCACGTGTTCAGTACTTACATGTATGTGCCCACTGACTGGAATGCTTCTTAAAGGTACCTCGCCCACTCTGATCTATATCCTCCCTCTTTGACTAATCTGTCTCTCAATGACAATGACAATTGAATAGGCATGCAAATTGTACAGACAATAATAAACAGCAACAATGATGCCCAAGTTGCTGTATATCTTGGATTAGGTCTTGAGATACAACCTGACCTTGTAATGTAATAATCAGAACTGGGTTTAGCAACAGGGACAGTCACCAGAGAATGTTCTAGTTCACGATTTTCAGGGATATTTTCAGGAACAGGAACAGATGATGAAATGTTCTCTGGAACAAGAACATTGGACAAATCACTTTGAGAATTAGTCTCCATTACAGGCAAGATGTTGTAACACTGGCTCAGACACCGGTAATAAATCCTTCCAATTCTGCCTAAATTCCATTCCCTACAATTCCACAATGTACAATCTCGGTTCTTCACAGAAATGCTTCACAAATCCAATTCAATCAAATCCTTTTGTTGTCTGCATCCTCATTTTCTCTCCTTCTTTAAATGGATTTAGAAGTTTGCTGGTTTTGTCATAGTAGGACTTTTCAGACAAACTTTTTTTAGGAGTTGGGCTTTTACTGCTTTGTTGTTTTTAGCACATGGAACCAACAAATTCTTACTAACTTGTAGTGTGGTTCTGGTTTGTCTCAATGTAAGTTTCTAGGCAGGTGAACCAAGTAAATTATCGAAAGGAATTTCTGAGATTAAGCAAGTTTAGAAAAACATCAGTATTGTCTCATTTGGATTCTCTAACAGCTGTTTTGCACTTTGAACTGCATGTTCTGCCAAGCCATTTGATTGTGGGTATTCAGGACTACTAATAATATGAGCAAAGTCCCAAGTTTCAGCAAATCCTTTTTATCTACTTACTTGCAAACTGTGCATAATTGTCAGAAATGAATGATTCTGTGTGGACTACCATGGAGAGAAAAAGGTCTCTTTAACGTAGTAATAACAGTATTGGACATTAGGTTAGGAAGTAGGTCAATTTCAAACCAATCTGAATAAGAGTTTACTAATACCAAGTAATGTTGACCATTTCACTCAAAAATATCAGTGGCTACTTCGACCAAAGTAGTTCAGGAATCTGGCTTAACTGAAGTGGTTCTTTTTGGTGATGCCGTTTAGTACTATTACAGACAGAACAAGATGAAATTGCCTTCCCAATATCTTTTGACACAGAAGGCCAAAATACTAGTCATCTCTCTCTCTCTCTCTCTCTCTCTCTCTCTCTCTCTCTCTCTCTCTCTCTCTCTCTCTCTCTCTCTCTCTCTCTCTCTCTTCTTTTGGTACCTGGGTGGCCATGATGTAAGATCTTAATATACTCTTGTTATAAGGATTTTGGAACAATCACTTTTGGATCTTTCCTGATAATACCATTGTCTGACAGAATATTATCTCTGTAAAGAGAATACTGATGTACATCTACTGGTAAACAAGATTGCTTTGAAGGCCATCATTGACTGAAAAAGTGGTTACACTTCTGAAGAATTGGATCTGAAGCTGTGTGAGTTCTAAGCTCATCAAGATGTGTGGAAAAAAACATTTCTCACTTCCATGACTTCAAAATCAGGTTTCTCATTCTCATGGTGTTCAGTGTTTTTTTTTTTTTTTGGGGAGGGGGGCAGTCGGGATAAGGCATAAGCAAGATAAAGAAGTTTGCCTTTTGTGTAAATAATATTGAAATTCTACTTTTGCAATTTGACCATCGTGTTGCATTCTAGCAAGAGCTGTGTGCATTGGCTTTCTCAAAATTGTAAACAAAGATTTATGATCAGTTTCAATTTGGATAGGTCGGCTATGAATATAATCATGGAACATTGAACATGCAAACACAATTGCCAAGAGCTTTTTCTCAATCTAGGCATACTGCATCTCGGTTTGGGTTAGAGTTCTTGAAGCATAAGCTACTGGTTTGCCCTCTTGAAGAATGCTGCAGCAAGATCAAATTCAGATGCATCACAGGAGAGAGTTACTGGCTTGTGAACATCATAGTATCTTAAAGTGGGTGGACTGACAATTTTCTGTTTCAGGACATTGAATGCTCTTTGGTGTTGTACTGACCAGGACCAGGTTACATCTTTGCATGTCAGCTCTCTTAATGGTGCTGAAAATTGATTCATATCTGGAATGAACTTGCCTAAATAGTTGACCATACCAAGAAAACATTGCAGGGCTTGGACATTGTCTGAAGCTGGCATCTCAATAATTGCTGTTTGTTTAGAAGAATCTGGTTGTAAGCCTGAACTGGTAAGCAAACGACCTACATAAGAAACTTCGCTTAGCCTGAATTTACATTTCTGAGGATTCAGCTTAAGATTCACTTCACAAGCTCATTCCAAAACTTTCCTGAGGTTTCTATCATGTTCAACTTCACCATTGCCTCCTACAAGAATATCAATTACAACACATGGATAGTGAGAAAAAAATGTTCCATCACACATTGAAAGACTTCACTGGCAGAATTTATTCCAAATGGCATTCTCAAAATCTATACCTTCTAAATGGTGTACTGGATGTGGTTAGCAATGAAGATTTTCAATCAAGCAAAATTTGCCAACACAAGCTTTTTGCATCTAAGACAGAAAAAAAACAGTGGCGTTTGGCATGAGGGCAGCAACCTCTTTGACTGTTCGGATTGGATGATGAGGTTGTTTTAGTGCTTTTTTCAAGTCTCTTGGATCATCTGAGGTGTTCTTATGAGCTACTACCATGGAAGATACTGATTCATTTGGTTCATCTACTGGACAAATTACACCTAGCTGTACCATTCTGTCTAGCTCGACTTTGACTTCATTATGTACAGCTACTGGAACTTTCTGTGCTGGTCTAATGACTGGGCTTACCTCGTGGTCTAACTTCATGGAGTACACAACTGGGAGTTTGCCTAATTTGTCTGTGAAAATAGCATAGTCAGAAAAAATAGTTTGGGCAAAATCTGAGTTGTTATCATTCAAGCTTACATGGTGAGCTTCTTTATTAAATGAAAGTAGTCCCCCTTTTCAAACTGTCTCTAAGGCCTAATAATGACTGCACGTGTCTCTTGACTACATAAAACTGCAAGTCATAGCTGTTCCCAGCAGAGTAACATGAAAGCACTACTGAGCCTTTGGTTTGAATTTCTTCACCACCATAAGCAACAAGCTTCACACTTTGCCAAATCAAGTTTTCACTAGCTTTAACTCTAGCAAATGTTTCTGCTGACAGAACATTGCACTTTGAACTAGTATCTACTTTTAGATCTATGGGTCTCCTATTAGTCTGAACAGTACGAACAATTCACTTTTTACCCACAAATCTACTGCATTGACTGTTTCAGCAAGCAGACATGCCATCAACATAAAAAGTAGGATCATAGATTTCTAAATGATCAACATGCCTCTTTGAATGCTTTCTTTTAACAAAAGAATGTGCCCCTTTAGATTTACAGTGCCTTTTGAAATTATTCCACTTTTTACAAGTATGGCACTGCTGACCAAAAGCTAAGCACTTTTCTCATTTGGACTCATGGCTACCTCCACAATTATGACAGTTGACTATGAGGCTTGCCACAGGTTTTGCTGAGTCACCCCACTGCTTTGCTAAGCATGCCCTGGATTTGACTGAAGCTGCTCTGGGTTTCATAGGAACCACACTCTTTGGCCTGTATCTTTTCACCTTGTGCTGCATACTATCAACATTAGCACTGGAAGACACTGCTAGCATGCTTTTCTCATTTGTAAGCATATTTGTGTGCTTTTCTGTGAGCTCATATATCTGACAAATCTCTATGGCCATGTTTAACATTAAATCACTGTCACAAAGCAAAATCTTTCTCACTGCATCATCATTAATGTCAGTCACAAGCCTGTCTTTTATCAACTCATCTCTTAGATTGCCAGATCTGCACATTTTAGCCTTATTTCACAAGTTGATTATATATGCTACAAAAGTTTCACCAGGCTTTTGATCTCTTATGTAAAATAAGCACCTTCCCATTGTAATATTTGTTTGGGGTTACACATTTCTCTAAATTTACATTTTGAGCACTAAAGGTCTTCTTGCATTTCAGCCAGTACTTCAATATGGCTGTCTTCCCCCTCTCCCTACAAGCACAGCAGGTGCATGGACTAATGAACGCTCTCTTTCAATGGCTTCTGAGCCAGCTAATTTAAGCATAATAAATGCCTTTATAAATGTGGCTTTGTCAAAAAAAAGCAACCTGTATGAAAATATCGTACTCTTGCTAAAACACTCTACAATGTTCTACAATATTGTTATCAAACACAAGCGGACTGGGTCTGTGAAATCCTACTGCCATGCCAACAAAGTACCTTGAAACACAGTGCAAACTTGGGCCTTGCAATTATGTATGAACATTCATACTCACCAGGTACTTGTAATAATATTCAACTGCTAAATGATCTCTTTGAAAGGCTGTACTTTGCAAAATAACTGTACTGTAATACTGTACACACTTGCCAAAACTTTGAACACTTCAGATATTTTGAATAGCTTTAGTTAATATGAAAAAGAAGTACATAGTGAAAATTTATGGTTGTTTTAATTTTTTATACATTTTATGTGATTTGGATAATGTTTCAAATGTTTTCATAATTATTTAGAATACTTTTATCAATATGTCACAGTTTCAGACATTTTGTTTAATTAGAAATTCATTTTGAATGTTTTCAATGCTTTATTTTGTATTCATTGCATAAAAAATCATTTAAGTGTGTACCTGGAATTCATTTCTGACCTGTTTGGAAGTTGTTTGGGCTTAGGATGATCCACTCTTGTATAGCCCTCCATTTCTAAATATGTGCCTTATGGTTTTGAATCTGGTTCCCATTCTGAAGCCATATCACTTGTCTTGTGTAGCTAAATAAGACAATGAGGCTTGGGTGCTTGTTTAAGTAGTTTATTACACGCAAACACATCAGCATAGATGACTGGAACATTAAACTTAAATGAACTAACTGACTGACTGCTACACACATACATACTTTCACTCTGGCTGGTCACTCAAAATGGCACTCTTGCTTGCACGTGCTCGGTACTTATCTGCACGTTCCCACTGACTAGAATGTCTCTTAAAGGTACAACACACACACTCTGATCTACAGCACTGATGTCCTTCTCACCTGGCTGAGTAAGGAGAAAGTCACAGTCAGTTGTTTATCAGGGACCAGGATCTGCCACATTATGCACTCACTCATGTCATTGTACCGCAAGTACCAGTATGACATACATCATGGAACCCTTATGATATGTGTCCCAGGCTAGTATAAGCCTAGTATTGAGCATCATTTTACCTTCTCCAAGGATGATATCACAATAAGAACAAAAGATGACTGATTTTAATAATTGGCTTAGCTTCTGCTGTCATTCTAAGGAGTGCAATATTTCTCAGCATGGAAGGAGATGGTCAGCAGACCACACTGATTTCCCAGGGATGGTCTGCACCTCTTCACTGTAAGCTTTCAAATATTTGCTAAAACATTGTCTTCCCCCACAGTGCCTTTTTTAGGCAATGCCAAACTGAAAGTACTACAGACATAGCAAATCAAAACCAAGAAAATCTAAAGGTATTACTGCTCAATGGTAGGAGTCTAACCAAAAATCTCCACACCTTAGAGGATCTCTTCACCCCAGAGAATGCTGACATCTGTGCAGTCACTGAGACATGGTCTAAAGCCATGGAGAGCATATCAACACTGCAATGTTATAACTCCTTCCACACATTTAGACCACCTACTACACTGATAATGACTAAAGCTGGACCAAAAAATAAACATCAAGGCTGGTCAGACAGGACAATGTTCATGAGCTTCTCCATGTTTAAATCACCATAGGTAAACTCCAGTACCACTTCCTTGCCATCTATATGTTCCCCTCTATGACCCAGGAAATCCATACCATATATTTAAACTTATTGAAAACACTATCCAAACAAATACAATATTCATGGGCAACTTTAATTACCCCATTATTAACTGAGAGCCATATATGACACTAAATGTATGGACACAGAGACTTCAGGATTTTGTAAAAACAAACTCCATGGACAAAACTGTCAATACACCAACCAGGGGTGCAACCATACTGGATCTGGTCCTCACCAATATGGGAGATTGCTGCACACTCCCAAGTGTAATGACTTTTCTGGTAAAGTCAGAGCATAAAAGGATTTCCTTTGAAGTAAAAATAAAACCTGAAACCCCAGCTGATTCTGGAATATTCAGGAACTACTCTATGGCTAACTTCTTAATTTTAAGTGATAACCTGCAACATTTCAAGCCCCCATAGACCCTGAGAACACTGCTACCTATGCAGAACTATTTACAGAAACCCTATACAAGCATGTTAATAGCTGCACAGAGGCAGCTGTACCCACCAGGAAGATATACAGAACTAACTGAAAAAAAGCCACCCTAGCTGCAATAACAAAAGTAAGAAAATCATGGCAAAAATGTGGAGGTGCGGTACCCAGTAGGATAAAAGCACTGTCATCAAACTAAACAAACAACTCAAGAGGACAAATATAGTCTACCAAAGCCAGTATATTTGGCCTCCCAGGCCAAGGACAACCCTAGGGCATTCTTTAGCTATGCCCACAGCCTCAAAGGTTATACACAATCGTGTGCTAAGCTCATTGTAAATGGAACAACCTATACTAACCCAGAAGATAGAACAAACCTACAGGCTGGCAAGTTCATCTCCAACTTTACTCCTTTCTCCCCATCAACCTTCTCCAAGGAAATACCACCAAATATAACTCCCCTCTGCTATCACTAGGGAACAGGTCCTTAATGCTCTCTCTAAAGCCAAGAACACGGCATAAATGGGCCTGACAGTATTCCATGATTACTTTGTAAATAGCATGAAATCTGACATATCAGGCCCTCTGGAATTGTGATTTAACTGTGGCCTCCAAACAGAATTCATGCCTCATGAATGAAGAACTGCAAAAGGCATCCCTCTGCACAAAGGTAACCCTGGAAACTATAGACCCACAAGTCTCACTAATGAGAGAGGGAATCTAGATTTCATCCATATATGAGTTAACTAATCTCTACAAATGAAGAGGAAATTAAGCATCTCCCAAACTTTTTATAAGTAAGGATAGAGGATGATCAATAGATCAACATTGCTGGGTGCATCTGTGGACATACTAAAAATTTTGTCCATGATTGTGGAGTTGAAGCAGAAGCTAGATTCTAGGATAAACTTCACAGTTTACCAGTCATTCAATGCCCCCAGACTAACATATTGTCATAACATTTGGTTAGCGATTGAAACAATGGAAGCTTAGCTACAAGAGATTAAAAAGAGCCTCCTTCACAAGGTTGCATGTCTCACTGTCTAGACCAAAATGTGGAACTTGAAAATCCAGTAGGATCTATGAACACATCCACTGTTAGTAAGATGGTAAGAAACCAGCTAAGGTGGTTGGTTTACCTTGTGTGGATGCCCACTGGACACCTCCTAAGGAAGATATACTAGATTCTATTGACTGGTATGAGGCCTGGTTCAAGCACATGACATGCTGCAGATATGATATTCCTCAAATGGCCTGGGAACAGATGTCCCCCAGAATAAGCAGTAGGCTGATGCTAGTGATAAGGAAGTATTTTCTGCCCTACTCAGCTTGCTACCTCCATAACTATAACCTGAATAAGTAGCTTAGAAAATGGATAGATGGTTGGATGGATCCATGGATGGATGTTGGGACACCCCTGAAAAAGGGTTAGAGAATAAGAGGGAGCTATGTGTTCAACATATTGAAATACATAAATGTGTGTATGCATAATACCTACAGAATCCTTAGTTTCCCAAGTTTATTCATTTTACATCGAGGAATTGGTCATACAAAACAGACTCAAGTCAAGAAGCCTTTATTCCTAAGATGCCCATAACAGGGATTTTATATTAGCCTTATGAAGAAAGGGTTGTAAACACAATGTAGCAGTCTATGGTTATATGTGGCCCTGTGACCGACATTATTTGTTTATATATGTATGTGTGTGTGTGTGTGTGTGTGTGTGTGTGTGTGTGTGTGTGTGTGTGTGTGTGTGTGTGTGTGTATATATATATATATATATATATATATATATATATATATATATATATATATATATATATATATATATATATATATATATATATACACACACACACACACACATATATATAGATAGATATCTATTTAGATATAAACATATGCATTAATACATCTATATATATATATATATATATATATATATATATATATGTGTGTGTGTGTGTGTGTGTGTATATATATATATATATATATATATATATATATATATATATATATATATATATATATATATACATATGTATTAGTACACTAAAATCTGAAGGTCAGAGGTAGCATGATGCACCCAAGAAATTAATTAATTAAATACCTTTTTTTAGTATTTAAAGTTGTTTACATTTAGTGGCAGACCTGACAGCTTCCCTTCAGTAAAGAAAGTTAGTCATGTGTTTTTAAACCTTTTTCTTCCTCTGTAAAAAGCTGTAATCTCTGTAGATGTGATAATAGTTTTCTGTCAAATAAATGCAATCTAATCAAAGAAATTGTGTTGTATCTGAGGAATGGTAGTTTTTATAAAGTATCCTTTCACTGACAGGGCACTTTCATAAACTTGTCAGATCTAAAACAATAAAAACACTTCCCTAGGTGAAAAGAGGCAACCCCCTTCAAAACCTAACCTGTCAGAGCATTTACTTACTCCATCTCTTTATTAAATATTGTCACTTCTGACGTTATACCACCCTGTGGAAAAAGGGGCAATTGTATTGAAGTATCTAGCAAATGAAATTTGATTTGATCACATAAGTGGCAAGAGTTTTTTCATAGGTTAATAGCTAATTACTAAGTTAGCTATTCCCGTGGACCATTTTAAGGCTATCTAATTTGTCTGATGTACCTGTGGACAGACATGTCATTCTAAAATTGTCATCATACTAATTGCTGAATCCACACACAAACCAGTTGACTACAGTGAGAGTAAAACTTGTACTTGAATATTTACAGAACACAGTACTTATTGCAAGCACCACAGCACAAGTCTGTCTTTTAGAGTGTCAGACAACACCTTATAGCTGATGACATCAGCAGTGTCTGGTGAGAGGAAGATGGAAGTAAGTGTATCCCGCATGCTGGTCTAAAATGGTCTCTTGAATGTCAACTAAGAGAACACAGACAAACACAGACCAGTTGCCTATAGTGAGATTAAAACCCCTAAGTACATGAGCTATAGAACTCAGTACTTACTGCAAGCACCATGGCACCAGTTTGACTTTCATACTGCTGCTGGACAATTTATAGCAGATGTCATTATCACTGGATGTTTGATAAAATATGTTGGGAGGCCTGTATGAAATGGATGTGTAGGCATGTCAAAATATTTGTACTCCATGGGATTGTATTGTTGATGGTAGGATACACAGCTATGCTTTTCTGACTCCACACACAAGTTGACTGTAGTGAGGATATACCCTCCACATAAGTACAAAGGATAGAGAACTCAGTACTGAACAAGAGTGCCATGGCACAAGTCTGATTCTTAAAATGTTGCTGGACAATTTATGGTGGACAACATCATTACTGGATGTTTTAGAGAAGATGTTGGGAGGCCTGTATGAAATGGATGTGTAGGCATGTACAACTGTCAAAATGCTTGTACTCCATGGGACTCTATTGTTGAAAGTAGGATACACAGTTCTGCTTTTCTGGCTACACATACAAGTGACTACAGTGAATTTAGAACTTCTACTTAGCTTAGTATATCAGCTAGAGAGCAATACTTAATGCAAGTGCCATGGCACTATTCTGACTTTCACAATGCTGCTGAACAATTTATAATGGACAACATCATTACTGGAGAGAAGATGTTGGCAGGCCTGTATGCAATGGATGTGTAGGCATGTACAACTAACAAAATATTTGTACCCCATTGCTGACAGTAGCATACAAACTTGTGATCTTCTGACTGCATCCACACACATACCAGTTGGCAGCAGTGAGATTAGAACCCCTACCTAAGGTACAACAGCTAGAGAACTCGGTACTTAACACAAACACCAGTCTGACTTTCTCAGTGCTGCTAGACATTTTATAGTGGACAACATCATCATTGGATGTTTGAACAAAGATGTTAGAGGGCCTGTATGAAATGGAGATGTAGACATGTATGACTGTCAAAATATTTGTACTCCACAGGACTGCATTGTTGACTGTAGGATACATAGTTACACTCTTCTGAGTGCACCCACACTCACACACATACTAGTTGACTGCAGTGAGATTAGAATCCCCACCTAGGTACACCAGCTAGAAAACTCAGTACTTAACAAAAGCGTCACAGCCCAAATTTAACTTTTGCAATGCTGCTGGACAATTTATAGTGGACAACATCAACAATGCATGTTTGAGTAATGATGTTAGGAAGTGTGTATGAAATGGATGGGTAGCCATGTGCGACTGCCAAAATACTGATAATAGTAGGATACAGACTGATGTTATTCTGACTATGCACAGACACACTTACAGATACATTGAGAAACACACATAATGTGGCTGCTGTGCTAATTTAACACCCATGTAAGTATTTTGCTCCCATCTGCAAAACTCAGTTCTGGATGAGTGCAACATTTCTGAAGTATGCATTTGCCTTGTCATAGTGATCGTTATAGAGGATACTATCATTGTTATATAATGTGGTTAACATATCCTGTTATGAGAGTGGTGTGCAAAGTGTGAATGTACTATTTTATGTTGTGTTTTTAATGTGCAGTTGACCCATAAGACACAGCTTGTGAAACTAGATGCAAAAAGCTGTCAGGAATGCATGTAGCAGAACTAATACCTAAACAGCTTTTTTTTCACAGTATGCTGTGTACATTACACACTTAAATTATCACATACAGAAACACACATTTTTTGTGATCATATTTGTGTGTTCATATTTGTGAAGAATTGCTGTCCACATTAATACATATAAAAGACAATCTGAATGTCTTGTCATTATAAAGATGTACATGGTATGTAACGATGCAGTTTTGTTATTTATTTCTGCAGTGTAGTTGACATTTGGGAACAAGTACTGACATACCTGGGTAATTCAATAAAGATTACAAGGAGCTAATCTCCATGTAAGAATAGTGGCATGGCTCAAACACAAAGCTCGGCGCCTTTGCGATCCATGAAACAGTGCTGGGGGTGTGCACGAGCCTCCGACCACTATTCTGGCATGGATGTGATGGAATAATGGAAATCACCTTATTTGCTGGTGAAAAACATGCAAATGAGGTGAATTTCCAATCCAGGAAGCAGACAGGAATCTCTGTTGGCGCCTTGTCTACAGCAGAAATGTATGCGGTTAGTAACCACATACATTACTGCAAAAATAAAAATGGTTTTCTGACAACTTAAAGTAAAGCATGTATTATATTTATTAGGTATACCAATGGCCAAAACGATGGCCATTGGCATGCCAAAGTGTTGAAAAACTGTGAAAATCAAATTTTTTTTGTGTATATGGGGCTGATCAAGCTGAGTGCAGAGGCGCGCAAATGCGACTGTGTAAAACATTTTAAAAAACTAGTAAAAAGGCAATTAAATGTGAAACATTAATTTGCCATTATACTGGGCAGCATGCAGACTCATAACAATGACAGGTAACAGTGGCTGCTAAGGACATAGGCTCCAGTGTAGTGATGTAACTAGGGTATAAGCCAGTAGGGGTATGTGAACGAGCTAAATTTATTGAATAGGAAAATGGGAGACAGTGTCCGCAGGTACCTAACCATGTAGGAGCTATAATGCAGTGATGTAGGCAGAAGAAGCACCTGACCTGAAATGGGTGTGTGTCATGCTTAGTTTAAGCACATTGGAGCTCAGTGGCTTCTATTTGTGCTCAGGTAAGCACAGTTAAGCAAGGAGGTATGTTTGAGGCTGCTTGGCTGTGCTTAGCTGGTTTAAGGACAGCTAAGTGTGCTGTTCTTTAGGGGAGGGCTCTTTCTGCTCAACATTGCTTATGCTAGCTCCACAGGTTTGCATGGCAGGCCATGGAAATTAAACATAGAGGAAATTGAAAAAATAAAAGAAAATAGCAGAATAAAGGAAATTAACTACAAATCACTAATAAGACCTCTGCCTCTCACAGTGGCCCATTCAGACCCCTCAGTAATATAGCTTGCAGGTTGAATGTATCATAGTCAGCCAATCATGCAGGCAGAATCTGCAGCACACCAGTATAAAGTATGCAAACACCCTTCAGTCTGTTATTTCCCACAAACTCTGCACCATTGTTGTACACACTTGGGACTTTTAACTGACAAAATAATAGGGGCTGCTGCTGCTTTGCTACATATCTACATGCTACAGACTGAGGGTGGTGATAGGAATGATGCTGACAACCGCCAGAGACTGAGAATGAGAAGAGTGTTCACACCCAGGGTAACCTTTCAAAGACTACATGAGCTGGAGATAGTAGAGCAATACAGGTTGGACAGGGACATACTTCAGCAACTCACTGAGCTCTGCCGCCCTCATCTCAGGCACAGAGTCAACAGAGGGGAACGCATCCCAGTCTAAACAAAGATATGTGTAGCCTTAAGAATGCTAGCTACAGGTATTTTCCAAAGATCTACTGGGAACATCAAGGGAGTCTCACAAGCATCAGCATCCAGGGTACAACACCAGTTCCTGGATGTCATGCTAAGACATGGCAGTGAGCACATTTATTTCCCCAGCACCCCTGATAAGATGGCCAGCAATATGTGCCTCTTCTACCATGTAACAAACTGCCCAGAGGTACTGGGTGCCATAGACTGCACCCATGTCCACATTGAAGCACAACCCGGTGAAGAGAGTAGAGTCTACATCAACTGCAAGGGCTTTCACTCCATCAACTCCCAGGTCATGTGCAATGCCTGGGCATTATCATCAATGTGTGTGCTAGCAGCCCTGGCAGTTATCATGACTCCCACATCTGGCACACCTCACAGCTGTACCAGGTATTTGCCGGGAGAGACATCCTGTATGCCCATGTCATGGTGGATGCTGGCTACGCACTGTAACCACAGATGATGACACCCATAAGAAATATGCACACACACACACACACACACACACACACACACACACACACACACACACACACACACACACACACACACACACACACTGAAGAATGCCATAATGAGGCACACACAAAAACTAGAAACATCATAGACTGTGTGTTTGGGCTACTCAAGTCATGGTTCTGCTGCCTTGACATATCTGGAGGAGCCCTGCAGTACTCTCCAGCCACATGTGCACACATGTTCATAGTTTTTGCCATGCTACACAATATGATCCTGCAGAAACAGTTGTGACAGGAACATCACAAGGAAGGGGGGGACAGCCCCCCACCATTGCCAAGTTCCCCACAGAACAGGAGGACTTGGAGGAGGAACCCCCCTGAGCCTCTCCCTGAAGGCAGATGTAGGTGTTCCCAGTACACCCTGGCCTTGGCAAAGAGGCAATGCCTGGCAGATACACTGACACCATAGGGACCCAGGGACTGACACCTCTTTCTGACTCACACACACAGTAAAAAGGATGCCACACACATCACACTATTTGTACCTTACCATGTATAGGCTGTGTAGTGTGTGCATCCAACAGAGTCACTGCTCAAGCACTGTCCTCACAAATGATGCAGGCATAAGGTAAGTCACTCTTCTTAACAACAAGTTAATTCTGTATTATGTTGTCCTAGCATATCTATGGTATCACTGCATGTATGTAAGGGAATGGGGTGGCCTACAGGGATAGCAGCAGACAACTGATAGCTATGTGGGACAACAGGAAATGTCCACCAAATGCTGGTTTATCCAGAATATGCAGTACTCCCATAGGTGATAAAACCCACTGCAGTATATGTGGGGGACTAACAAACTTTGGGGTCATAGGTCATATGCATGGTTGTCAATGTTGGAGTCCCATACACACCTCTCAGCCTCACACAGCAAGTCAAGTGTACAAAGCCAGAAAGAAATGTGTGGCAAAGGCCCACAAATAAAGACAATGGTGTATACCACTTAGAAACATATATAGTGATATCACAGCGGGCCTTGCAGTTGCATTAAGTCAATTAAAGGGTAAGAAGACTGAAACTCAAATGTCTGTCATAATTGTCTAACCTTTGCTCTCTAGTGATATGCCAGTATTCTCCAAGGCAAGAACAATATTATGCTAAGTGGAACCAAAATATCAAGCAAACATCTGCACAGTATGTGGAAATGTGTACAGTTGAGAGATATGCCCCCTCCTCCCAACACACCCATCTTCCCATAGAAATTCAGGAGTAATTACTTTTGTAGGGTAATAGCAACAGAGCACACATTCCCAGGTCTGTCCCAATCAGCTTGCTAAGTTATAGCATTTCCACAATATGCAGGGGTCAATGAGTTCTATATATGCATGCTTGATACTGTCAGGAAGTAGGCACTTACTGTTGGCTGTTGTGGCTTAGTGGTCTCTGTACAGTTCTGTGTTTAACAAGGTCCATGTTTCAAGGCTGTCTGTGCAAACTATATTGCATGCCAGCTACACATATGGTAAGGGTAGTACACACCATCCACAAGTCAATATCAATGACTGCAGGAAAGCTGGACAATTCAGGGACAGGGGGCCACACATCTGGACAGTACACAGCTTGGAGTAGCCTACACTGTGCCTTGTAGGACAACAGGTTTCTGAAAGTCAGTGTAGTGCCAGGTTATAAATGGCTGCCTCCTTACCGTGTTAGTACTGGGAACAAGTTATAACAAACCTATACCTATGAACCTATAAACAACTGTCTGTCAGTGGTTCACCACATTACTCTATACTGCTCTGCCACTGACATACCAGGAAATCACAGTGATATATAGAATATGCCACACATATTATGGAAATGTCTGTTCAGTACAATGAACTCTGTACCCACACCAGGATATGACGTTTCAGTTAAGAAGTATACTACACAACCAGGAAATCCCCAGCCAGTATATAACTGAGGTGCTGGACTGTTTACACAGTTTCATTAGCAGATTGACTGTAGCCACACTCTCAACTGGCCGGATTTGGCCAGAATGTCTATAGTTTGGCTCATAAGTTTGGTGTGCTCATCATAAATCTTTTATGTCTCTGGTAAATCACTGTGATGATCTGATGATTTTTGTCAGTAAGTAATGACATACATTTCAGTCTCAGATGTCATATATGTCAGAAGATGTCTGCTAAAACAATCCCTGTTACTCTAGCAACTGTCTAAGTGCATAAGAGCATTATTTAAAATATCTCCCTATGTTTTGCCCTTTGTCCACCACAGTTCTTGCACTAACAGGTTGACAGATATGGCTGTAGCACACAAAACTCTGGACCAGAGTACAGCTATCTCTGGAATGGACTCCTACTCTTACTGTAGAAGATCAGACTGGGCATATTCCTACACTTAGAGAATTAAAGCCCATGTCTAAACCCACATTGGACTATACAACTGTATTGTGCATATATATCTCTGCAAACAGACACCTATGTACACCTTAACTGTCTCTACCCACACCCATTACAGAGGATTACCCTCAGCTATCTCTAGGCGGTCCATATGTGCTATATCTGCATCTGCTGAATGTGAGACACATACATATATATCGGCAACATATAAATATACACACACATAGACATATGGGGAAGAGAGAGACAGTGATAGAGAGAGAGAGAGAGGGAGACACACACAGTCATAGACAGAGACACCCTGAAATGCATAGAGTGATATCCGGTTGGAGACAATTGCACACCAGTTGTAAACAGTGGCATGTGCCAGCATGAAGGTTAGCTCCATTGTGGAATAGTAGTGAGGTAGGGGTTGTATTATCACAACACCGACCTTTGTGTGTGTGCGTGTGTGTGTGTGTGTGTGTGTGTGTGTGTGTGTGTGTGTGTGTGTGTGTGTGTGTGTGTGTGTGTGTGTGTGTGTGTTTGTAGGTTAAAGAATTTTGAGGCCATTCCCACCGAGTACACTTTCTATTGCCCCACTTTAGAAGTCCTGTTGATATCATTCACCTTAGGAGTATCTTTGGACAGCCTTCAGCTCTATAAGCTCTGTGGAGCATGCAATAACTGGGTTAACACTATACTACAAATAAATAGATAAGTAGAGGTACTAATCTCAGCACTGGCAACTGTCAGTGTGTGTGTGTGTGTGTGTGTGTGTGTGTGTGTGTGTGTGTGTGTGTGTGTGTGTGTGTGTGGGAAACATATCCCCTGTGTGTGTGTGTGTGTGTGTGTGTGTGTGTGTGTGTGTGTGTGTGTGTGTGTGTGTGTGTGTGTGTGTGTGTGTGTGTGTGTGTGTCAGTTATACCATTTTGAGGCTTGTTCCACCTAGTACACTTCCCATTGCCCTACTTTACAAAGGATGCTACTGTCATTCATCTTAGAAGTACCGTTGGACTCTCGCCAGCTCTATAAGCTCCATGGCACGTGTGATAATTGCATAGCACTGTAGTACAAATGACTAGATAGTTACAGGTTCTACTCTCAGCACTGGTAACTGTGACTGTGTGTGTGTGTGTGTGTGTGTGTGTGTGTGTGTGTGTGTGTGTGTGTGTGTGTGTGTGTGTGTGTGTGTGTGAGAAACATATTCCTAGTGTGTGTGTTGATTATACCATTTTGTGGCCTGTTCCACCCAGTACACTTCCCATTGCCCTGCTTTACAATAGCTGCTGATGTCATTCACCTTAGAAGTACCTTTGGACTCTGATCAGCCCTATAAGCTTTGTGGTATGTGTGATAAGTAGGCAGCACTCTAGTATGTACAAGTAGATAGGTAGGTATCTGAATCTCAATACAGTCAAGTATGGTATTGAGTGTGTTTGTGTGTGAAGCTTATCCTCTGTGGCTGTTACGTGTGTTCATTATACTATTTTAAGGCCTGTCTAGCCCCTCCCAATGGCATTACATTAAAGACCCTGTTAATGGCACCTGCCTTACATGCACCATGTTAAACTCTACAGGCCATACCAGTCATCTGTACAGATGTATGCAGAATATCCAGATTTTTGCAAAATGTATGTGGTCTGTGTCTCCTAACAATGGACATTTATGACAAATTGTTGCCAAATATGTGACAGTTGTTGTAGTGACACACATGTCAGTATCAGACTTCATACCTGTCTAAAACATCATGCTGATGCAAAGTCTGTTACTCCATCAATTGTCCAGGGTTGTAAGAGCAATATATGAGACCAGTCGCTATTTTGGGTGGTGTATCTCAACATCCATGAATCCATTCCCAACATTAATTGTTGTAAGAGGTAGTGCATTATGTGCCTGGCATATAATCTCTGTGGTGCATGTAATTTGTACATAGCATTATAGTACATACAAGTGGATAGGTAGATGTTCTAATCTGAGTATTGTCAACTGTGTGAGAGATGTGTTTCTGTATGCATATCCCCTGTGGCTGTCTTTTCTGTGTGTATGTGATGGTTATACCATTTTGTGTGTCTCTTCCACCCTGTTAATTCCCCCATTGCCAAGCTAGTTGCAGCCCCTACAGATGTCATCCATCTTAAAGAACAGTTACACATTTTCTAATACAAAGACACTGTGGTGCATGCAATAGTCATATCAGTGTGTATTGTACATAACTAGATAGGTAGATCATCTAATATGAAAAGTCTCAACTGTGTGCGCATGTGTGTTTCAATGCATGTCTCCATGCAGCAGTGTGTGTGTGTGTTCCAGATGACTCTACCATGTTAAGGACCTGTGAACCCAGCAATGGCAACCCTAACAGCCCCTGCAGTTGTAACCCACTTGAATAGTACTGGAAGACACTGCAACACTACAGTAGCTCTATGGTGTTTGTGTTATGTATCTAGCACTATTGTTTGTAAAACTAGGCAGCTACATGTTCTGCTAATAACAAGGGCAGGTCATGAGTGTGTGTGTGTGTGTGTGTGTGTGTGTGTGTGTGTGTGTGTGTGTGTGTGTGTGTGTGTGCGTGTGTGCATGTGTGCATGTGTGCGTGTGTGTGCGTGTGTGTGTGTGTGTGTGTGTGTGTGTGTGTGTGTGTGTGTGTGTGTGTGTACGTGTGTATGTATGTATATCCCCTTGCAGCATTCTACATGTGTTACGGCCACCAGCATACCTCTCAGCCACTCACAGAAAGACATCTTGTTAAAACCATATGGGAAACTGGGGCAAGCACCAAACATTGAGCACAACCTTCACATATTGCTGTGACACACATGGAAAGTAGATACCAGAACAGGTTGTGTATTTCAATGCACTTTCCAAATGGTATGTGCTGCTACATGACAATATATGTCATTAATCTGCAATGTCAGTCTGTCATGGTTATCCAAAATGTTGGCCAAAAAAACACAATTTTGTGACAGATGTTAAGAAATTATGTGTCAGACATCAGGACAATCTGCAGACATGCAGAGGTCACAGGTATGGCCACCATCTGTAGCCATACCTCTCAACCTCTTAGAGCAAGAACTCTTTACAAAGCCATAAATAATGGGAGACAAAGGCCCCAAAATAGGGACACTTTTGAAATACTGCTCTTACAGACCTAGAGAGTTGATAGAATAACATGTTTTGCATTAGGAGAAATATTCTGAAGGGTATGAACTCTGAAACTCACATGTCTGTCATTATTTGTTGACATCAACTCTCAATAATTTGCGAATGGTTTGCCGGAAAAACTCAAGTTTAAGAGAAAATGGACAGAACATATGAGGCAAACCTCTGGACAGCCTGTGAAAAGCTATATATTTGAGAGGTATGCTTGTACCACCCTGCAGGTTGCAGTCCATGTTTGGCAAGGTGTGACCTGAGACAACAACGGAAACAGTAAAGAGGTCCCAAGAGTCTAGGACAACAAACATCATACAGTTCTGTACTGATTGCATAGAGCAGTTATTGCACATTAGAAGCACCTTAATCTTATGAAAAATACTGTAAGCTAAGGTAATGTCACACAAAGAAGGTGTCATAGTAGCAAACCACAGGAAGTCCTATTTGTTGCACTTGCTTTGGCCATGGTATGTCCTCCCAACTGTGATATTACTGCAAGTTGTGTCCCACACTCAATATCTGATAATCACACACACATTGTATGTCACCTATGTGTGTGCAATATGTAGACATGTGAAGGCCCTGTGACTACCTGGTGCCCCCAATAATCCACATGGATATAGGCATGAATACTAATTGGCACCACCCACATACATAGGTACAGCCTAAGGCTGTGTGAAGTGTTTAGTATTTTTCAGTCTCTGATTGAGCCACAAACTTCTGTTTACACACTGCAATGGGCCATACAGTGGGTATGGAATGCTGTCAAGGTCCTAGCCTCAAGCTGAATGCAAACAATAGTGTCAGCATCCCATACGGCAAGGATATGTCCCCAGTACTTCCCACATCAGCACCAACCCTGTAAACACACAGACTGTGCTGCCAGACCTGGGTACCCTGGATGGCAACATAGTTGCATTCAGGGAATACATTTGGGTAGTTATCAGGAATTGCTTTTATGTGTTTCACCACATAGGTAAAGGGACTGCATCCAACCAAAAGGTGGACATATCGACTGAATAGTCCTCAGTCAGTACAACAATACATTAGCAGCATGGCTTGTCTGCTATGTACCTATGCAGACATCTGCAGTATTTGTAAAGGCTATGTTAACACCTGCAAAGGTCAGCCATGGCCCTCAAAACCTGTTTCACACAGACAGCCTGTAATCTGTACTGTCCCACTGGTTAATGGTCATGTTGTCCACAGGTGTCCATGGCATGCCAGGATGGCAATGTTGTGCTCTGCCCTTCGACAGCTGCCCCAAGTACAATACTATAACTCCATATGCATTACCAGGGGTCTACTTTATGCGCTCAAAACATGAAAAACCCAAATCCAAATAGCGTAACACATAAAGAGTAAACCACAAATATGTCGAACATACTAAAGCGCGAAATTTAAAACCTTTTACCATCATAGTTGGCCAACCCACCACCCACAGCACACTACCTATCGAAACACAATAAAAAAAGACATACATACACTAACCAAAACCCTATGTCTAACCCTAAATTAAAGCACTAAAACCCTACTGCTAACTCTACACTAAACCCCACATACACAACTATCTATACACTATCCTTAACCCCTCCCTAACCCTAAGGTCCGCACAGTTCCCTTACGGAGCTATACACAAGCAAACTAATTATTCCACACACATACACTTAACAAAGCCCTACACTAAACCTTACATACATTACCTACACATAACCTTACATACACTACCTACCTATGCACTTACCTTAACCCCTCCCTAACCCTAAGGTCCATAACTATCACACACTTATGGAGCTATACCGCAGACGGGCCGACTATGCAAATTCGATATTTCCACTTTCATGGTTTCGTTCTTTCAACGTATTCGTGGTTTTCTCTTTACGTGTCGCGCTATTCAGATTTAGATTTTTCAGCTTTCAAGTGCGTAAAGTAGACCCCATTACCAGCACAAGAGGCCTGACTCACATATGAGATAGCAGACACACATGCTGGAAAGTCAGACTTGGCTACCAGAGGCTGCTGGTACAGTCAGAAGTACACTCCCCAAACATGTCAAACACAATAACATGCATACTGTCATCAACTACAGCAAGGTTGAGTGGATGAGATAGAAATGTACATGTCCATGGGGTTCAAGCAGTGCACATCAATGTCAGGGGCAAGAGGTGCTGATAGCTGATTCTGTTGGGTTTAAGTTAATGGCTAGGCTTGTGAGGGACCTACTGCCAGTACTCTAGTAACCCCCTCTATATGTATGAACCTGTAGTACTACATTACACCCAGGTGACTTGTATGAAGGCTAGCTAGCTGTGTCAAGTGGTATGTATGCAAGGTCACAATGTTTGCCCCATTATCCCTCACACACTGTTTCATGCATACACACCTGGTAAACATGTACATATACAGCCATACCTTGACTATGAAAAGGTCACTGTGCTTCTACTCTGCCATACTTATCTTTGGTAATGTCAGCAGCCCCACAGCCTGCAGACACACAGACACCTGGAACACAAACAGAATGCAGTATGTGAGACAAAAGTCAGTCAGAAGTACTAACACCAATAATGTATCATCGCAAAAAAGGTACATACACTTCGATGTGTACCAATGACAATTGCCAGTAGACATCACCTTACACAACATTACATTACTACACTGTACTATATTCACCCAGTGCATCAGACCCAAATCAGCATGTCCCTGCATCGATGGTATGGAGAACAGGGATGTGACACAGGTATCATCACATGCACAGGGTGTGGTGTGGGCTTGCCAGAGGCTTAGGCTGGGCCATACAGTTGACATCATGTGTGTGTGTGTCTCTGGAGGAGTGGTGTTCAAATGGGCCATGCTGTGTGTGTCAGGTGATGACCTACCTGTGATAGTGATGTGTGAGTGTGTGTATGCATACAGTCAAACCATGTGGTTGCCCTACACAGAGGTATGTTGGACAGCTGTGGACTGTACATGGCAGGATGTATAGTTCACCATCTCTGGCCATGGACACAGGAACTGGTTCTGACAGGAGTCTCACTGGCACCGCCAGGCACAAGGCACAAGGCCAGATGTGGTACTATTCCAGGATGGTGACTGCTGTCTGCTGGATCCATGTCCCTGACAGGACCAGCAAGGACTATGTGCCAATGGCCTGCTCCATTGTGATGTGTACAGCACCCTCCCTTTGGTAGTGCTGGTGGTACTTCCACTATGGGAGTGTGACTGTACATGCCCATGTGGCTCTCAGCTGATCTTGCTACTGACCTACTTCCACATGTCTGACACCCTATTCCAACCGCATCCTCCAGCACAGAAATTGCACAGTTGAGCACTGACACTATCTCATCCCACCATCTATCTACAACATCAGCATAATAATGTATGGCATCAATGAGGCTGTGGAGGTTGTCATGCATGGCAGGAAGTGTTGGATTAATGACCCTGAGCATCTGTCTGCTGTTACATTTAGAATGTTCCTGTGCCTCCAAGATGGACTGAAACATGCATCTGGTGACACCTGCTGTGACACATGAAACGGGCTTAATGGGCAGCAGCCCTCCTTCAACCAGCCTTGTCAATCTGCCTGTGTGGGACCTCACCAGATCTCTGCTTATGGCTAGTGTCTGCACTCACACTTATAGGTTCATAGGTGTGTACTACGACAATGGCACTGGAGCCTTTATAAGCCTAACACATAGAAGTGCCCTGGTATCATACCGCCATTAGTTCCCAGTGCCTCTATCAAGTAAAGCCACTGGAGTGATCCCTGTGGTGAACTTTCTATTTTCCATCCACTCATCAAGATTTCTGTTGAAAAAGGCCAGTGAGGTGCTCTGCATGACATGTATGGGAAGTCTATTCTAGAGCATGGGTAGTCTCTAGGTTATGAGCCTGTCCCTCCAGCATGTTCTGTTAATTGTGATAATGAGGTTGAGGTCCCTAGAGCATGCAATGCTGAGCGATTGGGATTTCTTTAGGTGTAACATTTCTAACAGAGTGGGTTAGACATGGCTTTGTAAGTCAAACAGAGATCGCCCATTAATAGACAATATGAGACAGAGAAAAGCTGGAGCTTTTTGAGTCTGTCCATGTAGGGCATGTATTTAAGGCCTAGGATCTTCTTTGTGAGGTACTTTTTTGGCCTTTCCAGCTGTTGCAGGTGTTTAGTGAGGTACATGCCAAATGGTGAATTATACTCAATGATTGGTCTAATGAGGGAAAAGTAGAGAGAGATGATAACTTCTTTCTTCCTGGATGCAAAATAAACAAAAAGGGCAAACAAACAAACTTAGAATCAAAAGAACCAAAGGCTAGCAGAACAACCTTAAAAGGACAATTTATTAGATTAGCGCTTTCGGAAACAAACAGTGTTTTTCCTTCTTCAGACAACAAGCAACCATTTTAAAATGCTTATAAAGAAAACATAAAATGCCAATTAACCAATTACTTAAATTAAATATCAAGTTTTAAAGTGACAGATTCAGCTTAGTACACTTTAACAAACCAATTGGTTATGACTTGAATAAATAACCTTTAGTCACAGAATCCAGACTAACACTTCCTAATACATTTAAGTGTGATTATAAATGTAATAAATATAAAACTATGAAAAAATATTCAATCTAATCCTAATACATAAAACATGAAAAACATTGTTAAAACATGTAAAAACACGTAACCTAATATTAACAATTATTTAAATTCCCTAAGTGCTCACATAATCAATCTTCAACACTTTCATCTTTTTAAAGACATCTTTAAAAAGCATTTAATAGAGACCATTTCGTTCAAGCCTGGGGGTAAATAAGCTGCAGTAGAAATTTGCCATCTTAATTCTTCAATTTCCAAATTAATCTGCCAGGGCCCTCCTCTAATGTCTGTCTTAATTTGTTTTAACACAGAAAACTTGAAGAAGTGATCCGGAAAATCTCCAATATGCCTGGCCAGAGCGTTGTTTGTGTCCCTCTTACTAACAGCGTACATATGCTCATAAATGCGTAGCCTGAGCTTTCTTTCGGTCTTACCGATATAGAAAGCTTTACAGGCCTGGCACCTGGCACAATAAACCACTCCCTTTGTATCACACGAAAATCTACCATTAAGTTTATATACCCTATCCCTTACTTCAAAATGGTGATTCGTGTTTAAATACTTACACTGTTGGCACCTTCCACATTTAAACATGCCCTTGTTTTTATTAGGGTGTGGGTTGGTGGAATATTGCAACAACTGTTTCAAGTTCTGCCCTCTTCTAAAGGTGATTTTAGGTTTATTACCAAAAAGTTTAAATAAAGAGGGATCTTCCATAATAAGGGACCAATTCTTATATAAAGTTTGTCTAATAAAAGAGTGGTCCAGATTATAAGTAATAACAAAACTTGTGTGGTGGCAGTTATTAGTATTACCTAGTAAAAGGTTTCGCTGTTCACCAGGAGAAACATCCTCAACCAGAATTCCAGTTGTCCCTAATAATGGTGTAAAGACGCCAGTTTGCCTTTTAATGATGACCTCTGTAGAGATGTTGGAAACTAAACTCAGTGGGTATCCCCTCTTAAGAAACATACATTCAAGCTTAGAACATTCTTCAGTAAAGTCTACCTCATCTGAGATCATTCTGGCTGCCCTTACCAACTGCCCCTTAACCACTGCCTGTGGTAGGGGTGACAACTGGAAAAGTGGAGGAAACAGTTGGAATAAGTAGGCTTCCTATAGATAGTGCTTTTAAATCTATTACCAACCACGTCCTTGTGTATACTAATGTCAAGAAAATTGATACAGTCATTTTGTAAATTGAATGTAAACTCCAAAAAGTTAGTTGAAGCTGTAATTAATTCAATAAAATCTTGTACGCCTTCACTTGACCCTTTCCACAAAATGAACATATCATCTTGGTACCTTGTGTACCAAGCTATGTTCTCTTTAAACACGGTTGTTTGAAAAAGGAAGGTGGTCTCCCAATGGGCCATTATACAATTGGCAAAGCTGCTACCACAGGGAGATCCCATCGCTACCCCTGATTTTTGTAGGAAAATGTCTCCCTCAAGCCATATAAAGTTGTTACTCAACACTAAATCCAACAGGGTAGTTACAACATAAATAATATTGTTGTCACTTTTCCTTGCATGCATGAAATCCCTAATCCATTCGATCCCCAATTCCTGGGGGATCACTGTATACAGGTCTTTTACGTCAACTGTTAACATTTTATAATCATGTTTAAAAGGAATCCTCCCAAGTTCAGTTAAAAAACTCCAAGAGTCTTTACATATTTGGTGCTCACTCTCAACTAGGGGCCTTAGAATACTATCCACATACTTGGCACATCCATACGTAATAGACCCACGTCCGTCAACGATTGGTCTAAAAGGGGAGTCAATAACCCACTTGTGGATTTTAGGAATGCCAAATAGGGATGCCATTCTAGGAGTTGGCATGCTCAAAAAATTGAACAAATCTAAGTCAATAGCCTTTTCAATAAAAAGCTCATCTAAAGCAGCCTTGATGTTGCTGTAGGCCACATTAACCTCATTAAGACAAACTTGTTGGTAAGGTGAATTTTCAAGATATTCAGTCATACATGACATATATGTACTGTGGTTCATACAAACAAGACCCCCTCCCTTGTCCGGTTTCATAATTCTGGTTTTACAATCAATCAATAATCTGATAAAATCACACTCCTTTTGAGTTATGTTGTAACAACCTTTCCTAGTTTTTAAACCTGAAATAACACAAGCCCTAAAATCCAACTCACACATTTTTTCAAAAGCCAAAATATTTGGGTGCAAGGGTGGATTAAAGGTGCTAGAAACACGCAAAAAAATGGCAAGGAAGGGAGACAGGCCCATGATAGCATTAAGATTAATCTTACGTACAAAGAGTTTCAAATCTATTATAGAATCAACTAAATTCATCCCAGAATCAGGTACAAAAGATAAACCCAAGGCAAAAAAGTCAATAATGTCCTGAGGAAAGGTTAAATCAGAATAATTGTAGATAAAAAAGTCACCAGCGGAGTTGGGTAAAATTTGGGGTTCTAAGGACCCCTTTCCAGCTACCTCCTGCGCTGGTTCCTTCGTTTCCATGTGTGTCCCTGTTGGTTGGACACTCTCGAATTGTTCTGCCCATTGCCCTGATGCAAGTGAAAACCCTGTTGTGTGGTTGTCGAGGGCTGATTTGGCTGAGCAACATTACCTGTGTTTCTATTTTGGTTCCTGTTACCAACAACACGAGTGTTAGTAACAGGAAGAATGTTGCCATTATTCACATTGTTCCTAATTCTTTCACTTCGTCTGGGCAAATTTTTTAAAACTTGATATTTAATTTAAGCAATTGGTTAATTGGCATTTTATGTTTTCTTTATAAGCATTTTAAAATGGTTGCTTGTTGTCTGAAGAAGGAAAAACACTGTTTGTTTCCGAAAGCGCTAATCTAATAAATTGTCCTTTTAAGGTTGTTCTGCTAGCCTTTGGTTCTTTTGATTCCTGGATGCAAAACCTTTAATAATGAGATGTGTCACATAGAAAGACTTTCTGACCACAGTGGCAATGTGGTCATCAAAGTACTTGCCTGTACCTCTGAAAAGTATATACCAAACAGGAGGGGTCCTAGGACTGAGCCCTGGGGGACGCCACTTGTAACCGGTTTTGAGTCAGACCTAGAGTCTGCAACTCTCACCTTGTGGGTTCTGTCCATGAGCCAATTGCAACCCATCTCATGACGTAGAGGGTTAATGTTCAAGTTGGTGAGTTTGTCTATAATACCAGAATGGGGAATGGAGTCAAAAGCCTTTGCGAGGTCTAGGTAGGCTGTGTGGACCTCCTTACTCTCATCTAATGCCTTGGAAACTGTCTCAAAGAAGTCCACCAGGTTTAGGAGGCATGATCTGCCCTTAACAAAGCCAAACTGGGTGGGGTCCAAAGTGTGGAGGTTCCCAATGTCTCTGTTAATGAGTTCCATGATGATGTGCTCCATAGCCTTGCAGACCAGGCTTGTCAGGCTTATAGGGTGATAGTTCCTGGGGTCAATTGTGGTGCCACCTTTGTGGAGTGGAATAAGTGTTGCTGTGTGCCACTCTGTGGGTACATAGCCTGTAGAGAGGCTGAGTTTGAACAGTGTGTTTAGGTGAGGGGTTAGTTCATTTTGGAGCTCTTGTAAGACACAGCCTGGAGCACCGTCCGGTCCCATTGAGGCTGTGTTTTTGACTTTGGATAGGGCTGTTTTAACCTGTGCGTTGGTGATTGCTAGGGTCTTACATTCTTCTGGTATAGTTATGGGCCCTTTAGGGGGGGTGAGAGGGATGTGAAGTTTGCACACTGAACCTGTCTGCCAAAATGTTGGCAATATCAGTCGGTTCAGTGTATTTTGTGCCATTCTGCACCAACTCAGAGCAGATTTGAGAGTTTCCACTTAGGTTCTTGAGATAGCTAAAGAACACTTTGCGGTTATCTTTGGAGTCCTTGGCAATTTTTATTTCGAAGCTAGCCTTGGATGATTTAATGAGGGATCATAGTTTCTTGCTGATACTGATCAGGGATGTCTTTCCTTCTAGGGATTTTGCTCTGTACTAGTTTCCTCCTTCTATTTTAGAGCCTGTTTATGGCAGGGGTTCAACAAACTGGTTTCCTTTTCTTGGAGGAGTAAGTCTTGGTTTTACTTGGGATAGCAAGATCCACGCATCCTGCAGATGATCATAGAGTGCCTTTGTATAGGTTTCAGCAGCTAGGACAGCATTGTCCATTGGCATGGGGGCTGTGAACCTTTCCACCTCAGTCTTAAGCAATGTGAAGTTTGCTTTTGAAAAGTTTTTTACGGTGGTTTCTTTGATTGGGGTTGGGGCGGAATGTGAATGCCCAGAGTGATTAGTCTATGGTCTGATCTAACCAGCGAGGGGTTGACATCAGGTGTGGAACACCGGTCGCCCATGTTGGTGATGACCAGGTCCAATATGTTGCACTTTCTGGTGGGGGTGTTGCCCAGTTGATCCAGGGCGTTCGATTTTATAAATTCTAGGAAGCATTGGGCAAGGGAGTTAGTACTTTTATAGCTCTCCCAGTTAATGTTTGTGTAGTTGAAATCACCTAGTATTAGGGTGTTTGGTAGGACCTTCATATTTCCCAATGTCTCCAGAAATGCGGAATGGGTTCCTGGGTCATGGTGGGTGATCTGTAGCAAGCAACCATTTGGATTGCAGTTTTGCCCATTGTTAGTTGCACTTGGATGATCTCTGATGCATCATGCTGCACCACTAACCTGGAGGTGTGAGTATCCTTGATGAATATGGATACACACCCGCCTTTTGTGTTTCGGTCGGGTTCTGCGGCCAAAAGGTATGGTATGCATTATAGCCTGGTAGTGCTGTGGTGCTCTCTGGAGCCTTAAACCAGGTTTCTGTTACTGCACAGATATCAATGTTCTCCATACTGAAGAGTGCTTCGAGTGTGTGCATTTAGAGGTTTAGACTTCTGGCGTTGCATAGCAATTACCCTCAGTTTTTGGTTACTTGTGCTATTTATAGTGGTGGGTTTGTCTTTTGAGCCGTGCCTAAAAAAGGCACTATGTGGGCAGCAAGAGCTTTTGCCAGTATTTGAAAGCCTAAGGGTGACAGGTGCAAGCCATCTATATAGACACACACATGCAATATATATAGACACACACATAGATAGACAATATATATATATATATATATATATATATATATATATATATATATATATATATATATATATATATATATATATATATATATATATATATATATATGGGGCTACTATATTTGGTCGAATTACATGTGTTCGAAAATGATTTCAGGCAGCCCTGGAAGATGTTGAAAGGCCTGTATGAAATGGATGTGTAGGCATGTACAACTGTCAAAATACTTGTACTCCACAAGGCTGTATTGTTGACATTAGGATACTCAGTTCTACTTTTATGACTACACATACAAGTGGCTGCAGTGAATTTAGAACTCCTACTTAGCTTAGTATATCAGCTAGAGAACTCAATAATTAATGCAAGTGCCATGGCACAAGTCTGAATTTCACAATGCTGCTGAAGAATTTATAATGGACAACATCATCATTGGATGTTTGAGAGAAGCTTGTGGCTGGCCAGTATGCAATGGATGTGTAGGTATGTACAACTAACACATTTGTACCCCATTGCTGACAATAGGATACAAGTTTATGCTCTTCTGACTGTATCCACACACATCAGTTGACTGCAGTGAGATTCAAACCCCTACCTAAGGTAGAACAGCTAGAGTACTCAGTTCTTAACACAAGCACCAGTCTGACTTTCTCAGTGCTGCTAGACAATTTATAGTGGACAACATCATCATTGGATGTTTGACTGAATATTTTAGGAGGCCTGTATGAAATGGAGATGTAGACATGTATGACTGTCAAAATAGTTGTACTCCACAGAACTGCATTGCTGACTGTAGGATACACAGTTACACAGTTAAACTCTTCTGAGTGCGCACACACACACACACACACACACACCCACACACACACACACACACACACACACACACACACACACACACACACACACACACACACACACACACACCAAGGCAGGTGTTGTGAGAGCACAACCCCTACCTCACTACTATTACACAATGGAGCACACCTTCATGCTGGCACATGCCACTGTTTACAACTGGTAATTGTCTGCAACTGGACATCACTCTATGCCTTTCAGGGTGTCTCTGTCTATGACTGTCTCTGTGTGTGTCTCCCTCTCTCTCTCTATCATTGTCTGTCTCTCTCTTCCCCATATGTCTCTGTGTCTGTATGCTTGAAATATATTTATATGTTGCCGATATATATGTATGTGTCTTACACTCAACAGGTGCAGATATAGCACATCTGGGCCACCTAGAGATAGCTGAGGGTAATCCTGTGGGATGGGTGGGGTAGAGAAAGTTAAGGTGTACATAGCTGTCTGTATGCAAAGATATATATGCACAATATAGTTGTATACTCCGATGTGGGTTTAGACATGGGCTTTAATTCTCTGTGTGTAGGAACATGTCTAGTATGACCTTCTACAGTAAGAGTAGGAGTCCATTCCAGAGATAGCTGTACTCTTGTCCAGGGTTTTGTGTGCTACAGCCATACCCGTCAACCTGTTAGTGCAAGACATGTGGGGGAGAATGGGCCAAATATAGGGAGATATTTTAAATATTGCTCTTATACACTTTGACAGTTGCTACAGTAGCAGGGTTTGTTTTAGCAGACCTCATCTGGCATATATGACATCTGATACTGAAATGTATGTCATTACTTACTGGCATAAATCCTCAGCTTATGACAGTGATTTACTAGAGACATAAAAGATTTATGATGAGCACACCAAAATTATGAGCCAAGCTATACACAGTCTGGCCAAATCCGGCAAGCTGAGAAGTGTGGCTACAGCCAATTGGCTGATGAACAGTCCAGCACCTCAATCATATTCTGAGTGATCTCCTGGTTGTGTTGTATTCTTCTTAATTGAAACATCATATCCCGGTGTGGTTACAGAGTGCATTGTACTGAACAGACATTTTCAAAATATGTGTGGTATATTCTATATATCACTGTGATTTCCTGGTATGTTAGTGGCAGGGCAGTATAGAGTAATGTGGTGAACCACTGATAGATAGTTGTTTATATGTTCATACCTATAGGCTTGTTATACCTTGTTCTCTGTACTAATACAGTAAGAAGGCAGCCATTTATAACCTGGCACTACACTGACATTCAGAAACCTGCTGTCCTACTAGGCACTGTGTAGGTTTCTCCAAGCTGGGTGCTGTCCAGGTGTGTGGCCCCCTGTCCCTGAATTGTCCAGCTTTTCTGCAGTAATCGATATTGACTTGCGGATGGTGTGTACTACTCCTACAGTATGTGAATCTGATATACAATACAGATTGCACAGACACTCTTGAAACATGAATCCTGTCATAGTACTGTACTTAGACCACTAAGCAACAACAGCCAACAGTAAGTGCTGCCTACTTCCTGACAGTATCAAGCATGCATATATACAACTCATTGACTCCTACATATTGTGGACATGCTACAAGTTTGCAAGTTGATTGGGACAGACCTAGGAATGCGTGTTCTGCTGCTATTACCCTAAAAATGTAAATGTTCCTGCATTTCTATGGAAGACAGGTTTGTGGGCAGGAGGGGGGCATACCTCTCGACTGTCCTCATTTCCACAGACTACGCAGTTGTTTGTTTGATATTTTGGTTCCATTTAGCATAGTATTGTGCTTGTCTTAGAGGATACTGGCATATCACTAGAGAGCAAAGTTTAGGCAGTTATGACAGACATTAACTTGTTGTTAAGAAGAGTGACTTACCTTGTGTCTGTGTCAGTTGTTAGGACAGTGCTTGAGGGCTGACTCTGTTGGATGCACACAGTACACAGCCTATACATGGTAAGGTACAAGTAGTGTGATGTGTGTGGCATCTTTTTTACTATGTCTGTCAGTCAGAGAGAGGTGTCAGTCCTTGGGTCCCTAGGGTGTCAGTGTATGTGCTATGCATTGCCTCTTTGCTAAGACCAGGTTGTACTGGGCACACCTACATCTGCCTACAGGGAAAGGCTTAGGGAGTTCCTCCTTAGAGTCCCCCTGTGCCTGTGGGGACCTTGGAAATGGTGGGGGCTGTGTCCCCCTTCCTTGTGATGTTCCTGCCACAGCTGTTCCCACAGGATCAAATTGTGTAGCATGGTAGACACTATGAACATGTGTGCACATGTGGCTGGAGAGTACTGCAGCGCTCCTCCAGATATGTCAAGGCAGTGGAACCATGACCTGAGCAGCAAAAAAACACAGTCTATGATACTTTTAGTTTGTACATGTGCCTCATTGTGGCATTCTTCTGTGTGTGTGTGTGTGTGTGTGTGTGTGTGTGTGTGTGTGTGTGTGTGTGTGTGTGTGTGTGTGTGTATTTGTGCATTTCTGATGGGTGTCATTATCCATGGTTCCAGTGCGTAGCCAGCATCTGCCATGAGATGGCCACATGGGATGGCAAATGCCCAGTGCAGCTGTGAGGCATGCCAGATATGGGAGTCTTGATAACTGCCAGGGCTGCCAGCACACACATTGATGATAATGCCCTGGCATTGCACACATCCTGGAAGTTCATGGAGTGAAAGCCCTTATGGTTGATGTAGACTCTACCCTCTTCACCGGGTGGTGATTTAATGTGGACATGGGTGCAGACTATGGCACCCAGTACCTCTGGGTAGTTTGCTACATGGTGGAAGAGACACATATTCCTGGTCATCTCCTCAGGGGTGCTGGGGAAATAAATGTGCTCACTGGCATGTCTTAGCATGACATCCAGGAACTGATGGAGTACCCTGGATGTGGATGCCTGTGAGGCTCCCATGATGCCCACAGTAGGTTCTTGGAAAGTACCTGTAGCTAGTATTTTTAAAGCTACACATACCTTTGTTTAGACTGGGATGGGTTCCCCTCTGTTTGCTCTGTGTCTGAGATGAGGGCTGCAGAGCTCAGTGAGTTGCTGAAGTATGTCCCTGTCCACCCTGTAGTGCTCAACTATCGCCAGCTCATGTAGCCCCTGAAAGGTTACGCTAGGTCTGAACACTCTTCTCCTCCTTATTCTGGGGTGGTTGTCAGCATCATTCTCATCACTGCCATCAATCTGTAGCATGTAGAGATGTAGCAAAACAGCAGCAGCCCCTATCATTTTGTCAGTTAAAATTCCCAAGTGTGTACTCCAATGGTGCATAGTTTGTAGGAAAAACCAGACTGAAGGGTTTTTGCATACTTTATACTGGTGTGCTGCAGATGCTGCCTGTGTGATTGGCTGATTATGATACATTCCACCTACAAGCAATATTAGTGAGGGGCTTGAATTGAACGCTGTGAGTGGCAGAGGCCTTTTTAGTGATTTATAGTTAATTTCCTTTATTCTGCTATTTCCTTTTATTTTTTTCAATTATTTTACGTTTAAGTTCTGCTGCGCACCGCGCAAAACTGTGGAGGAAGTGCAAACAATGTTGAGCAGAAATGGTCCTCCCCTATAAACCAGCATACTTAGCTGTTCTCAAACCAACTAAGCACAGCTAAGCAGCCTCAAACACAATCCATTGCTTAACTGTGCTTAGCTGAGCGCAAATAGAAGCCACGGAGCTCCAATGTGCTTTACCCAAGCATGACACAGCCCCTTTTCATGTCAGCTGCTTCTTCTGCCTACACCATCACATTATACCTCCCACATGGTTAGGTACCCATGGACACGTTTTCCTATTTTGCTATTCAATACATTTAGCTCATTCACATACCCCTACTGACTTATACCCTAGTTATACCACTACACTGGAGCCTATGTCCTTAGCAACCACTGTTACCTGTCAATTGTTATGAGTCTGCATGCTGCCCGGTATAATGGCAAAATTAATGTTTCACATTTAATTGCCTTTTTACTAATTTTTTAATTTTTCTGCACGATTGTATTTGCGCGCTGCTGAGCTCCACTTAAACAGCCCCATACATACATACAAAAAAAAACCTTTTGACTTTTACAATTTTTCAACACTTTGGCATGAATTGGCCATAGTTTTGCACATTGGCAAACCTAATAAATATAATACTTGCTTTACTTTAAGTTGTCATGCAACCGTTTTTATTTTTGCAGTAATGTATGTGGTTACTAACTGCATACATTTCTGCTGTGGACACGGCTCCAACACAGATACCTGTCTTCTTTCTGGACTGCAAATTCACCTCATTTGCATGGTTTTCACCAGAAAATGAGGTGATTTGCATTATTCCATCACATCCATGCCTTAATAGTGGCGGGAGGCTTGTGCACGCCCCCAGCACTGTTTCCTGGATTACAAAGTCTCCGAACTCTGTGTTTGAGCCATGCCACTATTCTTACATGGAGATTAGCTCCATGTAAGCTTTATTGAATTACCCCAGGTATGTCAAAATTTGTTCCCAAATGTCAGCTACACTACAGAACTAAATAACAAAACAGCATTGTTACATACCATGTACACCTTTTCAATGACAAGACATTCAAATTGTCTTAGATGTGTATTAATGTGGACAGCAATTCTTGACAAATATGAACACATATATGATCACAAAAAATGTGTGTATTTGTATGTGATAATTTAAGTGTGTAATATACACAACATACAAAAAAGCTGCTTATGTATCATTTCTGCTACATGCAGTCCTGACAGCTTTTTGCATCTAGTTTAACAAGCTGTGTCTTAAGGTACAACTGTACATTGAAAACACAACACAAAATAGTACATTTACACTTTGTACACCACTCTCATAACAGGATATATTAACCACATCATATAATGATGATGGTATCATCTATAAAGATCATTATGACAAGGCCAATGCATACTTCAGAAATGTTGCAGTCATCCAGTACTGGGTTTTGCAGATGGCAACAAAATACTTACAATGGTATTAAATTAGCACAGCAGGCACATTATCTATGTTTCTCAATGTATCTGTAAGTGTGTGTGTTTGCATAGTCAGAATAACATCATTAACATCAGAAAAACTATGGCCATTGCATGCCAAAGTGTTGAAAAATTGTAAAAGTCAAAAGGGTTTTTTTTGTATATATGGGGCTGTTTAAGTGGAGCTCAGCAGTACGCAAATACAATCATGCAGAAAAAATTAAAAATTAGTAAAAAGGCAATTAAATGTGAAACATTAATTTTGCCATTATACCGGGCAGCATGCAGACTCATAATAATGACAGGTAACAGTGATTGCTAAGGACATAGGCTCCAGTGTAGTGGTATAACTAGGGTATAAGTCAGTAAGGGTATGTGAATGAGCTAAATTTATTGAATAGCAAAATAGGAAAAAGTGTCCATGGGTACCTAACCATGTGGGAGGTATAATGCGATGGTGTAGGCAGAAGAAGCAGCTGACATGAAAAGGGGCTGTTTCATGCTTGGTTAAAGCACATTGGAGCTCCGTGGCTTCTATTTGCGATCAGCTAAGCACAGTTAAGCAATAGGTTGTGGTTGAGACTGCTTAGCTGTGCTTAGTTGGTTTGAGGACAGCTAAGTGTGCTGGTTTTTGGGGGAGGACCATTTCTGCTCAACATTGTTTGCACTTCCTCCACAGTTTTGCGTGGTGTGCAGCAGAACTTAAATGTAAAAAAAATTGAAAAAATAAAAGGAAATAGCAGAATAAAGGAAATTAACTATAAATCACTAATAAGGCCTCTGCCACTCACAGTGTTCAATTCATGCCCCTCACTAATATAGCTTGTAGGTGGAATGTATCATAGTCAGCCAATCACACAGGCAGCATCTGCAGCACACCAGTATAAAGTATGCAAAAACCCTTCAGTCTGCTTTTTCCTACAAACTATGCACCATTGGAGTACACACTTGGGAATTTTAACTGAAAAAATGATAGGGGCTGCTGCTGTTTTGCTACATCTCTACATGCTACAGATTGATGGCAGTGATGAGAATGATGCTGACAACCACCCTAGAATAAGGAGGAGAAGAGTGTTCAGACCTAGGGTAACCTTTCAGGGGCTACATGAGCTGGCAATAGTTGAGCACTACAGGGTGGACAGGGACATACTTCAGCAACTCACTGAGCTCTGCAGCCCTCACCTCAGACACAGAGCAAACAGAGAGGACCCCATCCCAGTCTAAACAAAGGTATGTGTAGCCTTAAAAATACTAGCTACAGGTACTTTCCAAGAACCTACTGTGGGCATCATGGGAGCCTCACAGGCATCCACATCCAGGGTACTCCACCAGTTCCTGGATGTCATGCTAAGACATGCCAGTGAGTGCATTTATTTCCCCAGCATCCCTGAGGAGATGACCAGGAATATGTGTCTCTTCTGCCATGTAGCAAACTACCCAGAGGTACTGGGTGCCATAGTCTGCACCCATGTCCACATCAAAGCACCACCCGGTGAAGAGGGTAGAGTCTACATCAACCATAATGGCTTTCACTCCATGAACTTCCAGTTTGTGTGCAATGCCAGGGTATTATCATCAATGTATGTGCTGGCATCCCTGGCAGTTATCAAGACACCCATATCTGGCATGCCTCACAGCTGCACTGGGCACTTGCCATCCCACGTGGCCATCTCATGGCAGATGTTGGCTACGCACTGTAACCATGGATAACGACACCCATCAGAAATGCACAAACACACACACACACGCACGCACACACACTCACATACACACACAGAAGAACGCCATAATGAGGCACATGTACAAACTAAAAGTATCATAGACTGTGTTTTTTTGCTGCTCAGGTCATGGTTCCACTGTCTTGACATATCTGGAGGAGCGCTGCAGTACTCTCCAGCCACATGTTCACACATGTTCATAGTATCTACCATGCTACACAATTTGATCCTGTGGGAACAGCTGTGGCAGGAACATCACAAGGAAGGGGGACACAGCCCTCCCACCATTTCCAAGGTCCCCACAGGCACAGGGGGACTCTAAGGAGGAACTCCCTAAGCCTTTCCCTGTAGGCAGATGTAGGTGTGCCCAGTACACCCTGGTCTTAGCAAAGAGGCAATGCATAGCACATACACTGACACCCTAGGGACCCAAAGACTGACTCCTCTCTCTGACTGACAGACATAGTATAAAAATGCCACACACATCACACTACTTGTACCTTACCATGTATAGGATGTGTACTGTGTGCATCCAAAAGAGTCAGCCCTCAAGCACTGTCCTAACAACTGACACAGACACAAGGTAAGTCACTCTTCTTAACAACAAGTTAACGCCATATTATGTTGTGCTAGCATATCTATGGTATCACTGCATGTATGTAAGGGAATGGGGTGGCCTATAGGGATAGCAGAAGACAACTGACAGCAATGTGGGACAAGAGGAAAAGTCCACCAAATGCTGTTTTTTTCCAGAATATGCAGTAGTCCCCTAGGTGACAAAACCCACTGCAGTATATGTTGGGAATAACAAACTGTGGGGTCATAGGTCACATGCATGATTGTCAATGTTGGAGTCCCATACACACCTCTCAGCCTCTCACAGCAGGTCAGCTGTACAAAGCCAGAAAGAAATGTGTGGCAAAGGCCCACAAATAGGGACAATGATGAAGTATACCACTTACAAACATACACAGCAGATCTTGCAGTTACCTTCAGTATCTGAAGGGTAAGAGGACTGAAACTCAAATGTCTGTCATAACTGCCTAAACTTTGCTCTCTAGTGATATGCCAGTATCCTCTAAGACAAGCACAATACTATGCTAAATGGAACCAAAATGTCAAACAAACAACTGCATAGTCTGTGGAAATGAGGACAGTTGAGAGGTATGCCCCCCTCCTCCCAACAAACCCATCTTCCATAGAAATGCAGGAATATTTACATTTGTAGGGTAATAGCAGCAGAACACACATTCCCAGGTCTGTCCCAATCAACTTGCAAACTTGTAGCATGTCCACAATATGTAAGGGTCAATGAGTTTTATATATGCATGCTTGATACTGTCAGGAAGTAGGCAGCACTTACTGTTGGCTGTTGTTGCTTAGTGGTCTAAGTACAGTACTATGACAGGGTTCATGTTTCAAGAGTGTCTGTGCAATCTGTATTGTATATCAGATACACATACTGTAGGAGTAGTACACACCATCCGCAAGTCAATATCGATTACTGCAGAAAAGCTGGACAATTCAGGGACAGGGGGCCACACATCTGGACAGCACCCAGCTTGGAGAAACCTACACAGTGCCTAGTAGGACAGCAGGTTTCTGAAAGTCAGTGTAGTGCCAGGTTATAAATGGCTGCCTTCTTACTGTATTAGTACAGAGAACAAGGTATAACAAGCCTATAGCTATGAACATATAAACAACTATCTGTCAGTGGTTCACCACATTACTCTATACTGCCCTGCCACTGACATACCAGGAAATCACAGTGATATATAAAATATACAACACATAATTTGAAAATGTCTGTTCAGTACAATGCACTCTGTAACCACACCAGGATATGATGTTTCAGTTAAGAAGGATACAACACAACCAAGAGATCACTCAGAATATGACTGAGGTGCTGGACTGTTCATCAGCCAATTGGCTGTAGCCACACCTCTCAGCTTGCCAATTTGGCCAGACTGTCTATAGTTTGGCTCATAATTTTGGTGTGCTCATCATAAATCTTTTATGTCTCTAGTAAATCACTGTGATAATCTGAGGATTTATGCCAGTAGGTAATGACATACATTTCAGTATCAGATGTCATATATGCCAGATGAGGTCTGCTAAAACAAACCCTGTTACTGTAGCAACTGTCAAAGTGTATAAGAGCGATATTTAAAATATCTCCCTATATTTGTCCCATTCTCCCCTACATGTCTTGCACTAACAGGTTGACAGGTATGGCTGTAGCACACAAAACCCTGGACCAGAGTACAGCTATCTCTGGAATGACTCCTACTCTTACTGCAGAAGGTCATACTGGACATGTTCCTACACACAGAGAATTAAAGCCCATGTCTAAACCCACATCGGAGTATACAACTATATTGTGCATATATATCTTTGCATACTGACAGCTATGTACACCTTAACTTTCTCTAGCCCACCCATCCCACAGGATTACCCTCAGCTATCTCTAGGTGGCCCAGGTGTGCTATATCTGCACCTGTTGAGTGTAAGACACATACATATATATCGGCAACATATAAATATATTTCAAGCATACAGACACAGAGACACATGGGGAAGAGAGAGACAGACAATGATAGAGAGAGAGAGGGAGACACACACAGAGACAGTCATAGACAGAGACACCCTGAAAGGCATAGAGTGATGTCCAGTTGCAGATAATTACCAGTTGTAAACAGTGGCATGTGCCAGCATGAAGATGTGCTCCATTGTGTAATAGTAGTGAGGTAGAGGTTGTACTCTCACAACACCTGACTTTGTGTGTGTGTTTGGGTGTGTGTGGGTGTGTGTGTGCATGCTCCTGTGTGTGTGTTTGTGTGTGTGTGTGTGTGTGTGTGTGTGTGTGTGTGTGTGTGTGTGTGTTTGTATGTTAAAGAATTTTGAGGCCATTCTCACCCAGTACACTTTCTATTGCCCTACGTTAGAAGTCCTGCTGATATCATTCACCTTAGAAGTATCTTTGCACAGTCTTCAGCCCTATAAGCTCCATGGCACAGCAATAACTACATAACACTGTAGTATAAATAACTAATTAGGCAGGTATTCTACTCTCAATCTTGGCAAATGTGTCTGTGCAAGTGTTTGCAGATTAAAATATTTTGAGATCATTCCCACCCAGTACACTTTCTATTGCCCTACTTTAGAAGGCCTGCTGATTTCATTCACCTTAGAAGTATCTTTGGGCAGCCTTAAGCCTTATAAGCTCCAAGCTCCATTGTGCATGCAATAACTGCATTAACACTATAGTACAAATAAATAGGTAGGGATTCTAGTCTCTGCACTGGCATCTGTGTGTGTGTGTGTGTGTGTGTGTGTGTGTGTGTGTGTGTGTGTGTGTGTGTGTGTGTGTGTGTGTGTGTGTGTGTGTGAGAGAAACATATCCCATGTGTGTGTGTGTGTGTGTGTGTGTGTGTGTGTGTGTGTGTGTCTGTGTGTGTTTGTGTGTGTGTGGTAAACATATCGCCTGTGTGTGTGTGTGTGTGTGTGTGTGTGTGTGTGTGTGTGTGTGTGTGTGTGTGTGTGTGTGTGTGTGTGTGTGTGTGTGTGTGTGTGTGTGTGTGTGTGTGTGTGTGTGTGTGTGTGTGTGTGTGTGTGTGTGTCTGTGTGTGTTGTTTATTTTGAGGCTTGTTCCACCCAGTACACTACCCATTGCCTTACTTTTCAAAGGATGCTGATGTCATTTAGATTAGAAATACCTTTTGACTCTTGCCAGCTCTATATGCTCCATGGCACGTGTGATAATTGCTAGCACTATAGTACAAACAACTAAATAGTTACGGGTTCTACTCTCAGCACTGGTAGCTGTGACTGTGTGTGTGTGTATGTGTGTGTGTGTGTGTGTGTGTGTGTGTGTGTGTGTGTGTGCGTGCATGCGTGTGCGTGTGTGTGCGTGTGTGTGTGTGTGTGTGTGTGTGTGTGTGTGTGTGTGTGCATGTGAGAGAAACATATCCTCTATGTGTGTGTTGGTTATACCATCTTGTGGCCTCTTCCACCAAGTACAATTTCCATTACCCTGCTTTACAATGGCTGCTGATGTCATTTACATTAGAAGTACCTTTGGACTCTTATCAGCCCTATAAGCTTTGTGGTATGTGTGATAAGTAGGCAGCACCCTAGTATGTACAAGTAGATAGGTAGGTGTTTGAATCTCAATACAGTCAACTATAGTACTGAGTGTGTTTGTGTGTGAAGTATATCACCTGTGGCTGTTGCGTGTGTTTGTTATACTATTTTAAGGCCTGTTTAGCCCCTCCCCATGGCATTACCTTAAAGAGCCTGTTAATGGCACCTGCTTTATATGCACCATGTTAATCTCTATAGGCCATACCAGTCATCTGTACAGATGTATGCAGAATATCCAGATGTTTGCAACATATATGTGGTCTGGGTCTCCTAACAATGGGCATTTATGACAAATCATTGCCAAATATGTGACAGCTGCTGTAGTGACACGCATGTCAGCATCAGACTTCATACCTGTCTGAAACATCATGCTGATGCAAAGTCTGTTACTCCATCACTTGTCCAGGTTTGTAAGAGCAATATATGAGACCAGACACTATTTTGGGTGGTGTATCTCACCATCCATGAAGCCATTCCCAACATTAATTTTTGTAAGAGGTAGTACATTATGTCCCAGGCATATAATCTCTGTGGTACATGCAATGTGTACTTAGCACTATAGTACATGCAAGTGGATAGGTCGGTGTTCTAATCTGAGTATTGCCAACTGTGTGAGTGTATGTGTTTCTGTATGCATATCCCCTGTGGATGTCTTTCCTGTGTGCATGTGATGGTTATAACATTTTGTGTGTCTCTTCTACCCTATTAACTCCCTATTGCCAACCTAGTCACAGCCCCTACAGATGTTATCAGTCTTAGAAGCACAGTTACACATTTTCTAACACAAAGGCACTGAGGTGCATGCAATCGTCATATCAGTGTCTATTGTACATAAATAGATATGTGTGTCATCTAATATCAAAAGTGTCAACTCTGTGTGAATGTGTGTTTCAATGCATGTCCCCATGCCACAGTGTGTATGTGTACCAGATGGCTCTACCATGTTAAGGGCCTGTGAACCCAACAATGACAATCCTAACAACCCCTGCAATTGTCACCCACTTGACTAGTACTGGCAGACAATGCAACACTACTGTAGCACTGTGGTGTTTGTGTTATGTATCTAGCAGTATTGTTTGTAAAACTAGGCAGCTAGATGTTCTGTTAACAGCAAGGGCAGGTCATGAGTGTGTGTGCATGTGTGTGTGTGTGTGTGTGTGTGTGTGTGTGTGTGTGTGTGTGTGTGTGTGTGTGTGTATGTATGCATGTACATCCCCTTGCAGCAGTCTACCTGTGTTACGGTCACCAGCATACCTCTCAACCATTCACAGAAAGACATCTGGTTAAAGCCATATGGTAAACTGGGGCAAACACCAAACATTGAGCAGAACCTTTACATATTGCTGTGACACACATGGAAAGTAGATACCAGAAGAGGTCCTGCATTTGAATGAACTTTCCAAAGGGTGTGTGCTGTTATATGACAATATGTGTCATTAATCTGCAATGTCAGTCTGTCATGGTTATCCAAAATGTTGGCCACAAAAGACAATTTTGTGACAAATGGAAAGTAATGATGTGTCAAACATCAGTACAATCTGCAGACATATGCAGAGGTCACAGGTATGGCCACCCACTGTAGCCATTTCTGTCAACCTGTTAGAGCAAGAACTCTTTCAAAGCCATAAATAATGAGGGACAAAGGCACCAAAATAGGGTCACTTTTGAAATATTGCACTTACAAATGTAGAGAGTTGATAGAATAACAGGTTTTCCATTAGCAGAAAATGTCTGTCGTTATTTGTTGACATCAACCCTCAATGATTTGCCAACTGTTTGCTGGGAAAACACAAGTTTATGAGAAAATGGACAGAAAATATGAGGCAAAACTCTGGACAGATTGCGAAAATCTGTACAGTTGAGAGGTATGTCTGTACCACCCTGCAGGTTGCAGTCCATGTTTGGTAAAGTGTGACCAGTGACAACAACTGAAACAGTAAAGAGGTCCCAAGAGTGTAGAGCAACAAACATGTCATACAGTTCTGTACTGATTGCATAGAGCAGTTATTGTACATTAGAAGCACCTTAATGTTATGACAAATACTGTAAGCCAAGGTAATGTCACACAAAGAAGGTGTCATAGTAGCAAACCACAGGAAGTCCTGTGTGCTGCACTTACCTTGGCCGTGGTATGTCCTCTCAGCTCTGACATTATTACAAATTGTGTCCCATATTCCACATTTGATAATCACACACACATCGTGTCTTCTATGCGTGTGCAATATGAAGACATGTGAAGGCCCTGTCACTACTTGGTGCCCCCAATAAGTCACATGCATATAGGCATGAATACTAATTGGCACCTCCAACATACATAGGTACAGCCTAAGGCTGTGTGAAGTGTTAAGTATTTTTCACTCTCTCATTGAGCTACAAACTGCTGTTTTCCCACAGCAATGGGCCATACAGTGGGTATGAAATGTTGTCAAGGTCCTAACCTCAAGCTGAATGTAGACAACAGTGTCAGCATGCCATATGGCAAGGACATGTCCCCAGTACTTCCCACATCAGCACTAACCCTGTAAACACACAGACTGCGGTGACAGACCTGGGTATCCTAGATGGCAACATAGTTGCATTCAGGCAAAAAGTATCGGCAGTCATCAGGAATTGCTTGTATGTGGTTCACCACATAGGTAAAGGAACCGCATCCAGCCAAAAGGTGAACATTACCTCTGAATATTCTTCAGTCAGTACAACAATACATTAGTAGCACAGCTTGTCTGCTATGCACCTATGCAGACATCTGCAGCATATGTACAGGCTATGTTAACACCTGCAAAGGTCATCCATGGCCCTCAACACCTGTTTTCACACAGACAGCCTGTAATCTGTACTGTCCCACTGGTTAATGGTCATGTTTGTCCACAGGTGTCCATGGCATGCCAGGATGGCAATGTTGTGCTCAGCCCTTCAACAGCTGCCTTAAGTACAAGACTATAACTGCATGTGCATTACCAGCATGTGAGGCTTGACGCACATATGAGATAGCAGACACACATTCTGGAGAGTCAGGTTTGGCTACCAAAGGCTGCCCTATGTCAGGAATACACTGCCCAAACATGCCTAACACAGTAACATGCATACTGACATCAACTGCAGCAAGGTTGAGTGGATGGGATAGAAATATATGTGTCCCTGGAGTTCAAGCAGTGTCCAGCAATGTCAGGGGCAACAGGTGCTGATTGATGATTCTGTTGGGGTTAAGGCAATGGCTATGCTTGTGAGGAACCTCCTGCCAGTACTCTAGTAACATCCTCTGTATGCATGAACCTGCGGTACTACAGAACACCCAGGTGACTTGTATGAAGGCTAGCTAGCTGTGTCAAGTGGTATGTATGCAAGGTCACAGTGTCTGCCCCATTGCCCCTCACATATTGTTGCATGCATACACACCTGGTAAACATGTACATATACAGCCATACCTTGGCTATGAAAATGTCACTATGTTTCCACTCTGCCATATTCATCTTTGGTAATGTCAGCAGCCCCACAGCATGCAGACACACAGATACCTTGAACACAAACAGAATACAGTATGTGAGGCAACAGTCAGTCAGCAGTACTAACATCAATAATTCATCATCGCAAAAGAGGTACATACACTTTGATGTGTACCCATGACAATTGCCAGCAGAAATCCCCTTACACAGCATTACATTACTACACTGTACTATATTCACCCTGTGCAAGAGACCCATATTAGCATGTCCCTGCAGTGATGGTATGGGTAACCAGGATGTGGCACAGGTATCATGACATGCACAGAGTGTGGTGTGGGTTTGCTGGAGGCCTAGGCTGGGCCATATAGTTGACATCATATGTGTGTGTGTCTGGAGGGTGACCTGCCTGCAGAAAAGCTGTGTGTGTCTGGTGGTGACCTTCCTATAATAGTGATGTGTAAGTGTGTGTATGCACACAGTCAAGATATATGGTTGCCCTACACAGGGGTATGTTGGACAGCTATAGACCATACATGGCAGGATGTACAGTTCACCATCTCCGGCCATGGACAAAGGAACTAGTTCTGCTAGGAGTCTCACTGGCACCACCAGGCACAAGGCCAAATCCAGTACTATTCCATGATGGTGCCTGCTGTCTGCTGGATCCATGTCTATGATGGGACCAGCCAGGACCATGTGCCAATGGCCTGCTCCATTGTGGAGTGGACAGCACCCTCCCTTTAGTAGTGCTGGTGGTCCTGCCACTATGGGAATGTGACTGTACATGGCCACGTGGCCTCTCAGCTGATCTTGTTGCTGATCTACATCCATGTGTCGGATACTCTACTCCCACCACATCCTCCAGCATAGACATTGCACAGCAGAGCATTGACACAGTCTCACCCCACTGTCTATCCATAACATGGCATAATAATGTACAGCATTACAAAGGCTGTGGAGGTCGTCACGCATGGCAAGAAGTGTTGTATTCATGACCCTGATCGTCTGTCTGGTGTAGCATTTAGAACATGCCTGTGCCTCCATGACAGACTGAAGCATGCATCTGGTGACACCTTCTGTGACACCTGCAGCAGGGGCTTGATGGGCAGGAGTCCTCCTTGAAGTACCCATGTCAATCTGCCTGTGAGGGACTGCATCAGATTTCTGCCTATGGCTAGTGTCTGCACTCACACTTATAGGTTCATAGGTGTGTACTAGGCCAACAGCCTTGGATCCTTTACAAGCCTAGCCCATAGAAGTGCCCTGGCATCATGCCGCCAATAGTTCCCGGTGCCTCTATTAAGTAGAGTGACTGGAGTGATCTCCAGGGTGAATCTATTTCTCATCCATGCATCAATATTTCTCTTGAAAAGGGCCAGTGAGGTGCTCTGCTTGACATGTATGTAAAGTCTATTCCATAGCATGTTCACTCTCTGGGTTATAGGTTCATAGGTTCATAGGTTCATACTAGGCTATCTGCCGTAGGGCATTTATAAGCCTAGTTAGAATGTGTTTGCCTTTCGCCACCCATTTTAAATTTATTTTGCTATGCCCTTTTTCGAGGTTAGTATACTGTGCCTCTGTCTAACAGTGACACAGAAGTGATACCCGGGGTAAACCTATGATCTCCCATCCACTCATCAAGATTCCTCTTGAAGAGAGTCAATGAGGGACTCTGCCTAACCTGGACTGGGATTTTATTCCAGAGTGAAGGGAGCCTCTGGGTTATGAATCTGTCCCTCCAGCATGTCCTATTTATTTCAGTGCTGAGGTTCAAGTCTCTCGAGCATGTAGCTCGATGGGATTTGGATTTTCTGAGGTGCAGCATGTCCATTAATTCCAGGTTGGACATGGCTTTATATGTTAGGCACAGATCGCCTCTGAGCAGGCGGTATGCCACTGAGTAGAGATGGAGTTTCTTTAACCGGGCAGCATATGGCATCTGTTTGAGCCCTTTGATCCTCTTGGTGAGGTACTTTTGGGGTCTTTCCAGTTACTGCAGGTGTCTGGTAAGGTACATCCCAAAAGGGGCATTGTACTCAATTATGGGCCTGATGAAGGATGAGTAAAGAGGCACAATGACCTCCCCTGATCTAGATGTGAATCCCTTCATGATTTGGTGGGCTATATAAAATGTTTTTCTAACCACTTTGGCCACATGGTTGTCAAATGAGAGATTGCTATCAACTTGGGTCCCCAGGTCCCTAATTACTTCTTCTGTACTTAATGGATTACCACCTATGTGGTCATTTGTGGGCACTTTGTTTTTGCCAAAGGGGATGACTATACACTTTTTGGCATTTAGCTTGAGGCCATGGCTCTGGCACCAGTTGTCTGTTTCTATGAGGCCCTTTTGGAGGATGCTTGTGTCGGCTGGAGAGACGATTATGGTGCCCAGTTTGCAATCATCTGCGATCTTGGTCAGCCACAGTCCTTCCGTGTTGGCCTGTACCTCCGAGAAATATATACCGAACAAGAGAGGTCCCAGGACTGAGCCTTGTGGGACACCACTTGTAACTGGTTTGGAGTCTGACATGGCTCCAGCAATTCTAACCATGTGGGTTCTGTCCTTGAGCCAGTTTGCAATCCATCTAGTGACATAGGGGTTTATATTTAAACTGGTGAGCTTATCTATAATGCCCGAGTGGGGTATTGTATTGAAGGCTTTTGCGAGGTACAGGTTGGCTGTGTGGACCACCTTCCCCTCGTCAATGGCCTTGGTGACTGTTTCAAAGAAATCAACCAGGTTTAAGAGGCAGGATCTGCCCTTAACAAAGCCGAACTGGGTAGGATCCAGTGTCTGTAGGTCCCCAATATCTTTATTTATGAGGTCCATGATGATCCTTTCCATAGCTTTGCAGACCAAGCTAGTCAGGCTTATGGGGTGATAGTTTTCAGGATCCATTGAGGCACCACCTTTATGGAGAGGGACCACTGTTGCTGTATGCCACTCTTTGGGCACATATCCTGTAGTAAGGCTAAGATTGAACAGTAGTTTTATGTTTGGGTTTAGCTCTTCTTGGAGTTCATGTAGGACGCAGCCCGGGACACCGTCTGGTCCCATTGATGCTGTGTTTTTTGCTTTGGAGAGGGCGGCTCTTATCTGAGCATCTGAGATGTCAGGGGGGCAGCACTCTGCTGGGATAGATATTTGCCCTTTTGGTGGGGAGGGGGGGAGAAGTTTGCGCTGAACCTGTCAGCTAAGATGTTGGCAATGTCTGTGGGTTCAGTGTATTTTTTGTCATTTTGGACTAATTCTGAGCATATCTGGGAATTACCACCCAGGTTCCTAACATAACTAAAGAAAGCCTTGTGATTATCCTTAGTGTCCTGTGCAATTTTTCTCTCAAAGCTGGCCTTAGACAGTTTTATGAGTGCCCATAGTTTTTTGCTAATACTGATCAGTGATGTACCTGTCCCTGCAGCATGTTCTGTTGCTTGTGATAATGAGGTTGAGGTCCGTCGAGTGTGTGGTGCTGAGGGATTGGGATTTCTTTATGTGTAACATTTCTAATAGAGCTGGATCAGACATGGCTTTGTAAGTCAAGCAGAGATCACCTCTTAATAGATGATATGAGACAGAGAACAGTTGGTGTTTTTTGAGTCTGTCCATGTAGGACATGTGTTTAAGGCCAAGGATCCTCTTCATGAGGTACTTTTGTGGCCTTTCCAGCTGTTGGAGTTGTTTAGTGAGGTACATGTCAAATGGGACATTATACTCAATGATTGGTCTAATGAGGGAAGAGTCAAAAGAGATGATGACCTCTTTCTTCCTGGATGCAAAACCCTTGGAGATGAGATGTGCCACATAGAAGGACTTTCTGACAATAGTGGCAATGTGGTGGTCGAAGAAGTTGCTGTCAACTTGTGTTCCCAGATCTCTTATAATACCTTCAGTGTTTAGTGGGCTACCCACAATGTGGTAATTAGTGGGAACTGAGTTTTTCCTAAAGGGAATGATGACGCATTTTTTGGCATTAAGCTTAAGGCCATGGTTTTAACACCAGTCATTGGTCTCAGTGAGGCCTTCCTGTAGGATGTCTACATCACTTGGGAAGTTAATAATGGCTCACAGCTTGTAATCGTCAGTGAACTTGGTCAGCCAGAGTCCCTCTGTGTTGGCTTGGACTTCTAAGAAGTAGATGCCAAACAGGAGAGGACCCAGGACCGATCCTTGTGGGACTGCACTAGTGACTGGTTGGAAGTCTGACTTGGAGTCTGCAACTTTCACACTATGGGTTCTATCTGTGAGACAATTTGTAACCTACCTAGTGATATAGGGGTTGATGCCTATTTTGGTGAGTCTATCAATAATTCCTGAGTGGGGAATGGCATCAAAGGCCTTGGCCAGATCGAGGTCAGCTGTATGAACTGTCTTGCCCTCATCCACAGCTCTGGTGACTGACTCAAAGAAGTCAGCCAGGTTGTGCAGGCATGCTCTACCCTTCACAAAACCAAATTGTGTGGGATCCAGAGTTTGGATATTCCCTATACTTGTTAATTAGGTCAATGATGATGGGCTCCATAGCCTTACATATCAGACTTGTCAGGCTAATGGAGCAATAATTCCCAGGGTCTGTAGTCACTCCCCCTTTATGGAGAGGGATGACTGTAGCAGTGCACCATTCTGTAGGGGCAAAGCCCGAGGAAAGGCTGTGATTGAACAGGGCACAAATGGGTGGTGCCAGTTTGCTTTGTACTTCATGTAGAACACAGCCAGGGATATTGTCAGGTCTCATGGAAGCTGTATTCTTGGCCTTGAACAATGTAGTTTTAACCTGTGCTGCAGTAATGCTGGGTGCCTGGCATTCTTCTGGTATTGTGATTGGTCCTTTAGGGGGGAGAGAGGAGTAATGTTGGCACTGAATCTGTCGGCCAGTAGATTGGCAATATCTGTTGGCTTAGTATAGGAGGTACCATTGTGCAGTAAGTCAGAGCAAATCAGGGTATTGCTATGGAGATGCTTGATATAACTGTAGAAGGCTTTGAAGTTGATTTTAGTGTCTGCAGCAATTCTGCCTTCACAGCTAGCTTTAGAGGTTTTGATGAAGGATCTCATGTTTTTGTTGAGGATAATAAGGGAGTTTTTCCAGTGTTGGGACATCACCTTTTTCTGCAACAGTTTCTTCCTTCTGTTGTAGAGTTTGTTAATGGCAGGGGACCACCAGATTGGCTTCCTGTTTTTTGGAGGAGAGTGTCTTGGTTCATAGGTTCATACTAGGCTATCTGCCCTAGGGCATTTATAAGCCTAGCCAGAGTGTGTTTGGCTTTCGCCACCCATTTTAAATGAATTTTGCTATGCCCTTTTTCGAAGTTAGTATACTGTGCCTCTGTCTAACAGTGACACAGAAGTGATACCCAGGGTAAACCTACGATCTCCCATCCCCTCATCAAGATTCCTCTTGAAGAGAGTCAATATGGGACTCTGCCTAACCTGGACTGGGATTTTATTCCAGAGTGAAGGGAGCCTCTGGGTTATGAATCTGTCCCTCCAGCATGTCCTATTTATTTCAGTTCTGAGGTTCAAGTCTCTCGAGTGCGTAGCTCGATGGGATTTGGATTTTCTGAGGTGCAACATGTCCATTAATTCCGGGTTGGACATGGCTTTATACGTCAGGCACAGATCGTCTCTGAGCAGGCGGTATGCCACTGAGTAGAGCTGGAGTTTCTTTAACCGGGCAGCATATGGCATCTGTTTGAGCCCTTTGATCCTCTTGGTGAGGTACTTTTGGGGTCTTTCCAGTTGCTGCAGGTGTCTGGTAAGGTACATCCCAAAAGGGGCATTGTACTCAATTATGGGCCTGATGAGGGATGAGTAAAGAGGCACGATGACCTCCCCTGATCTAGATGTGAATCCCTTCATGATTAGGTGGGCTATATAAAATGTTTTTCTAACCACTTTGGCCACATGGTTGTCAAATGAGAGATTGCTATCAACTTGGGTCCCCAGGTCCCTAATTACTTCTTCTGTACTTAATGGATTACCACCTATGTGGTAATTTGTGGGCACTTTGTTTTTGCCAAAGGGGATGACTATACGCTTTTTGGCATTTAGCTTGAGGCCATGGCTCTGGCACCAGTTGTCTGTTTCTATGAGGCCCTTTTGGAGGATGCTTGTGTCAGCTGGAGAGTCAATTATGGTGCCCAGTTTGCAGTCATCTGTGAACTTGGTCAGCCACAGTCCTTCTGTGTTGGCCTGTACCTCCGAGAAATATATACCGAACAAGAGAGGTCCCAGGACTGAGCCTTGTGGGACACCACTTGTGACTGGTTTGGAGTCTGACATGGCTCCAGCAATTCTAACCATGTGGGTTCTGTCCTTGAGCCAGTTTGCAATCCATCTAGTGACATAGGGGTTTATATTTAAGCTGGTGAGCTTATCTATAATGCCCGAGTGGGGTATTGTATCAAAGGCTTTTGCGAGGTCCAGGTAGGCTGTGTGGACCACCTTCCCCTCGTCAATGGCCTTGGTGACTGTTTCAAAGAAATCAACCAGGTTTAAGAGGCAGGATCTGCCCTTAACAAAGCTGAACTGGGTAGGATCCAGTGTCTGTAGGCCCCCAATATCTTTATTTATGAGGTCCATGATGATCCTTTCCATAGCTTTGCAGACCAAGCTAGTCAGGCTTATGGGGCGATAGTTTTCAGGATCCATTGAGGCACCACCTTTATGGAGAGGGACCACTGTTGCTGTACGCCACTCTTTGGGCACATATCCTGTAGTAATACTAAGATTGAACAGTAGTTTTATGTTTGGGTTTAGCTCTTCTTGGAGTTCATGTAGGACGCAGCCCGGGACACCGTCTGGTCCCATTGATGCTGTGTTATTTGGTTTGGAGAGGGCGGCTCTTACCTGAGTATCTGAGATGTCAGGGGGGCAGCACTCTGCTGGGATAGATATTTGCCCTTTTGGTGGGGAGGGGGGGAGTTTGCGCTGAACCTGTCAGCTAGGATGTTGGCAATGTCTGTGGGTTCAGTGTATTTTTTGTCATTTTGGACTAATTCTGAGCATATCTGGGAATTACCACCCAGGTTCCTAACATAACTAAAGAAAGCCTTGTGATTATCCTTAGTGTCCTGTGCAATTTTTCTCTCAAAGCTGGCCTTAGACAATTTTATGAGTGCCCGTAGTTTTTTGCTAATACTGATCAGTGATGTACCTGTCCCTGCAGCATGTTCTGTTGCTTGTGATAATGAGGTTGAGGTCCGTCGAGTGTGTGGTGCTGAGGGATTGGGATTTCTTTCTGTGTAACATTTCCAATAGAGCTGGGTCAGACATGGCTTTGTAAGTCAAGCAGAGATCACCTCTTAATAGATGATATGAGACAGAGAACAGTTGATGTTTTTTGAGTCTGTCCATGTAGGACATGTGTTTAAGGCCTAGGATCCTCTTCATGAGGTACTTTTGTGGCCTTTCCAGCTATTGGAGTTGTTTAGTGAGGTACATGTCAAATGGGACATTATACTCAATGATTGGTCTAATGAGGGAAGAGTTGAAAGAGATGATGACCTCTTTCTTCCTGGATGCAAAACCCTTGGAGATGAGATGTGCCACATAGAAGGACTTTCTGACAATAGTGGCAATGTGGTGGTCGAAGAAGTTGCTGTCAACTTGTGTTCCCAGATCTCTTATAATACATTCAGTGTTTAGTGGGCTACCCACAATGTGGTAATTAGTGGGAACTGAGTTTTTCCTAAAGGGAATGATGACACATTTTTTGGCATTAAGCTTAAGGCCATGGTTTTAACACCAGTCATTGGTCTCAGTGAGGCCTTCCTGTAGGATGTCTACATCACTTGGGAAGTTAATAATGGCTCCCAGCTTGTAATCTTCAGTGAACTTGGTCAGCCAGAGTCCCTCTGTGTTGGCTTGGACTTCTAAGAAGTAGATGCCAAACAGGAGAGGACCCAGGACCGATCCTTGTGGGACTGCACTAGTGACTGGTTGGAAGTCTGACTTGGAGTCTGCAACTTTCACACTATGGGTTCTATCTGTGAGACAATTTGTAACCTACCTAGTGATATAGGGGTTGATGCCTATTTTGGTGAGTCTATCAATAATTCCTGAGTGGGGAAAGGCATCAAAGGCCTTGGCCAGATCGAGGTCAGCTGTATGAACTGTCTTGCCCTCATCCACAGCTCTGGTGACTGACTCAAAGAAGTCAGCCAGGTTGTGCAGGCATGCTCTACCCTTCACAAAACCAAATTGTGTGGGATCCAGAGTTTGGATATTCCCTATACTTGTTAATTAGGTCAATGATGATGGGCTCCATAGCCTTACATATCAGACTTGTCAGGCTAATGGAGCAATAATTCCCAGGGTCTGTAGTCACTCCCCCTTTATGGAGAGGGATGACTGTAGCAGTGCACCATTCTGTAGGGGCAAATCCTGAGGAGATGCTGTGATTGAACAGGGCACAAACGGGTGGTGCCAGTTTGCTTTGTACTTCATGTAGAACACAGCCAGGGATATTGCCAGGTCTCATGGAAGCTGTATTCTTGGCCTTGAACAATGTAGTTTTAACCTGTGCTGCAGTAATGCTGTGTGCATGGCATTCTTCTGGTATTATGATTGGTCCTTTAGGGGGGAGAGAGGAGTAAAGTTAGCACTGAATCTGTCGGCCAGTAGATTGGCAAAATCTGTTGGCTCAGTATAGGAGGTACCATTGTGCAGTAAGTCAGAGCAAATCAGGGTATTGCTATGGAGATGCTTGATATAACTGTAGAAGGCTTTGAAGTTGTTTTTAGTGTCTGCAGCAATTCTGCCTTCACAGCTAGCTTTAGAGGTTTTGATGAAGGATCTCATGTTTTTGTTGAGGATAATAAGGGAGTTTTTCCAGTCTTGGGACATCACCTTTTTCTGCAACAGTTTCTTCCTTCTGTTGTAGTTTGTTAATGGCAGGGGACCACCAGATTGGCTTCCTGATTTTTGGAGGAGAGTGTCTTGGTTCATAGGTTCATACTAGGCTATCTGCCCTAGGGCATTTATAAGCCTAGCCAGAGTGTGTTTGGCTTTCGCCACCATTTTAAATGAATTTTGCTATGCCCTTTTTCGAGGTTAGTATACTGTGCCTCTGTCTAACAGTGACACAAAAGTGATACCCGGGGTAAACCTATGATCTCCCATCCACTCATCAAGATTCCTCTTGAAGAGAGTCAATGAGGGACTCTGCCTAACCTGGACTGGGATTTTATTCCAGAGTGAAGGGAGCCTCTGGGTTATGAATCTGTCCCTCCAACATGTCCTATTTATTTCAGTGCTGAGGTTCAAGTCTCTCGAGCGCGTAGCTCGATGGGATTTGGATTTTCTGAGGTGCAGCATGTCCATTAATTCCAGGTTGGACATGGCTTTATACATCAGGCACAGATCGTCTCTGAGCAGGCGGTATGCCACTGAGTAGAGCTGGAGTTTCTTTAACCAGGCAGCATATGGCATCTGTTTGAGCCCTTTGATCCTCTTGGTGAGGTACTTTTGGGGTCTTTCCATTTGCTGCATGTGTTTGGTAAGGTACATCCCAAAAGGGGCATTGTACTCAATTATGGGCCTGATGAGGGATGAGTAAAGAGGCACGATGACCTCCCCTGATCTAGATGTGAATCCCTTCATGAGTAGGTGGGCTATATAAAATGTTTTTCTAACCACTTTGGCCACTTGGTTGTCAAATGAGAAATTGCTATCAACTTGGGTCCCCAGGTCCCTAATTACTTCTTCCGTACTTAATGGATTACCACCTATGTGGTAATTTGTGGGCACTTTGTTTTTGCCAAAGGGGATGGCTATACACATTTTGGCGTTTAGCTTGAGGCCATGGCTCTGGAACCAGTTGTCTGTTTCTATGAGGCCCTTTTGTAGGATGCTTGTGTCGGCTGGAGAGTCGATTATGGCGCCCAGTTTGCAGTCATCTGCAAATTTGGTCAGCCACAGTCCTTCCGTATTAGCCTGTACCTCCGAGAAATATATGCCGAACAAGAGAGGTCCCAGGACTGAGCCTTGTGGGACGCCACTTGTAACTGGCTAGTTCCATGCATTTATGTACGTGTTCATACAGTGCATTGGTGTATGATTCGGAAGTCATGCACCTATTTTCCATTTGCATGGGTGCAGTTAAGTTAGCCATCTCTGTTTTTAGGGGCCCAAAGTCAGCTTTGGAGAAGTTTTTCATGGTGGTTACTTTTGCTGGTGGTGAGGTGAGATGTGGATTTCCATGGTAATTAGTTTGTGGTCAGATATAACCAGGGAGGAATTGACTATTGGTGCTGAGCAACGGTTGCCTATGTTATTAATAACCAGGTCAAGGATGTTGCTTCCTCTAGTGGGGGTAAGAAGGAGCTGGTCCAGTGCTCTGGAATAAATGAATTCCCGGAAGCATCGGGCAAGAGTATTGGTGCATGAGTAGTTTTCCCAGTTGATTGAGTGGTAGTTGAAGTCACCGAGTATGAGAGTGTTGGGTTGGACACTAATAGTTTCCAGGGTGCTTAGGCACATGGAATGAGAATCTTGGGACAGACCTATAGCAGGCTACAACCTGAATCACCATCTTACCCACTGCTAGTTTTGCCTAAAGTATCTTCTATGCGTTATGCTGCACTACTATTCTGAAGGTGCGCATATCCTTTATGAATATGGAGATGCCACCGCCTTTGGAGATTCGATCCATTTTCTGGGACTGAAAGGTGTGGAATGAGTTATAGCCTGGTAGTGCAGGGGTGCTTTCTGCTGCTTTAAATCAAGTCTCTGTTACAGCACAAATATTGATGTTCTCCATTTTGAGAAGTGCTTTGAGTGAATGTATCTTGAGATTTAGACTGCTAGCATTGAGCAGCATGACCCTCAGATTGCATTTCTTTATAGCTGTTATGGTGACAATTTGGTCTTTGAAACACCACCTAAAAAGGCACTATGGGTTGGCAAGAGTCTTAGCCAGTATCTAGAGACCTAGGGGTGACAGATGTAGACCATCTCTGGCAAAGCATCGAGGTCTGTTAATCATGTCATCTCAAGCAGACAGATACTGGATCTACTTAGAATGACACCAGAAACTTAGCCAATTGTTGAAATCAATCATTTTCTGCTTGTACTCTGGTATCAGTCTGGGTGATGGAAGGCTGCTGCTCAGGGCTAGGATCATACCTGCCTAGACCACATAATCCATGAGCTCCTCCATGTCTCTTTTCATGTAGTCCAAAGAGGTATGTTTCAGGTCAGTCACACCCACATGGACAATTACACAGTCATACTTGCACTTGTTGTACAGAGACCTGAGTGTGTGTGTTATGTGTTGGATCCTGGCACCAGACAGACAGCTGACTGTTGCCTTCCCCTTATTCAACCTAGTGAGTGGGACATCAGTGTGCCTCACTATCGAGTCACCTATGGTTAGTGTATTGAGCAAGCTGTTTTGCCTTAAGGGCTTAGGTTGAAGGGCACACTGTGTAGGTGAGCTATGTGTCTTGTGATTTGTGCTGCGTTGTGGTGATTGAGTGCATTTCTGATTTGGAGGTCTCTGCTGTAGGGGTAGATTTTTATTGAGAGCCTCCATGAATGTGGGTGTGTGGTTTGTGTTTTTAAGTAATAGCTGTGCTGGTGGGTTTTCTGGAGGGCTATATGTTCTATGTGGTGTCTCCTATTGACCAGCTATTCTGGTCTTGGCTGGAGAGTGCATGTCCTCCAATTTGGATATATAAGTGCATCTCTCACAAGTCTAAGTGTTGGGAGGTAACAGGAGAGGGTTGTCTGTGTACATGAGGTAGTTGTTACACTGCCTCAGAATGCCCATATTCACCAGGTTAATAGGAGAAAGCACAGGGAACTGACATTTAGACATGTCAGGAGGGATGGACATTATTAAAAAGTACTGAAGCTTTTTCCTTATAGGATGTTTAGTGCTGTTAGCACTTATGTGTGTTACAATAATTCATAGGTTCATAGGTTCATAGGAAAGTACTAGGCTATCTGCCCGAAGGCATTTATAAGCCTAGCCAGAATGTGTTGGCTTTCACCGCCCCCTAGATTAGTTCCCTGTGCCTCTGTCTAGCAGAGCCACTGAAGTGATCCCCGGGGTAAACTTTCTGTTTCCCATCCATTCGTCAAGGTTTCTCTTGAAGAGTGCTAGCAAGGAGCTCTGTCTAATGTAGATTGGAATCTTGTTCCAAAGCATGGGAAGTCTCTGGGATAGGAATCTACCCCTCCAGTATGCCCTATTTATTGTTGTGGTGAGGTTTAGATCCCTAGAGCGTGTGGCTCGAGGGGATAAGGTTTTCTTTAGGTGGAGCATGTCCATCAATTCTGGGTTGGACATGGCCTTATATGTCAGGCAGAGATCACCTCTGAGAAGGCGGTATGCAACCGAGTGCAGCTGGAGTTTCTTCAGTCAAGTTGCATAGGGCATCAGTTTGAGGGCAGTGATCCTCTTGGAGAGGTACTTCTGTGGTCTTTCCAGCTGTTGCAGGTGCCTTGTAACTTACATCCCAAATGGGGCATTGTACTCTATGATGGGTCTAATAAGTGATGAGTAGAGGGGCACAATGACCTCTTTTAATCTGGATGCAAACCCTTTCGTGATTAGGTAGGCCACATAGAAGGATTTTCTAACCACTTTGGCAATGTGACTATCAAAGGAGATATTACTATCTACTTGGGTCCCCAGATCCCTTATTACGTTTTCCGTATTTAGGGGACTACCACCTATGAGGTAGTTTGTGGGTACTTTGTTATTTCCAAAGGGAATAACTATGCACTTTTTGACATTTAGCTTGAGGCCATGATTTTGACACCAGGTATCCGTTTCAGTGAGACCCTTTTGGAGGATGTCTGTGTCAGCCGGTGAGTCAATTATAGCCCCTAGTTTGCAGTCGTCTGTGAACTTGGTCAGCCATAGTCCTCCTGTGCTTGTCTGTACCTCTCAGAAGTATATGCCAAACAGGAGGGGTCCTAGGACTGAGCCCTGGGGAATGCCACTTGTAACCAGTTTAGAGTCAGACCTAGCTCCCGCAACTTTCACCATGTGGGTTCTGTCCGTGAGCCAATTGGCAACCCATCTTGTGACAGGGGTTCATCTTCAGGCTGGTGAGCTTGTTTATAATACCAGAATGGGGAATGGTGTCGAAGGCCTTTACAAGGTCTAGGTAGGCTGTGTGTACCACCTTTCACTCATCTATAGCCTTGGTAACTTTCTCAAAGAAGTCCACCAGGTTAAGGAGGCATCATCTGCCCTTAACAAAGCCGAACTGGGTAGGGCCCAGTGTTTGGAGGTTCCAAGTGTCTCTGTTAATGAGTTCAATGATGATGTGCTCCATAGCCTTGCAGACCAAGCTAGTCAGGCTTATAGGGTGATAGTTCCCGGGGTCTGTTGTGGCTCCACCTTTGTGGAGCAGAATAACTCTTGCTGTGCACCACTCTATGGGTACATAGCCTGTGGAGAGGCTGAGTTTGAACAGTGTGTTTAGGTGAGGGGTTAATTCGTCTTTGAGCTCATGTAGGATACAGCCTGGGACACCATCCGGTCCCATTGATGCTGTGTTTTTGGCTTTGTAGAGAGCTATTTTAACCTGAGTGTGATTTCAGGGGCTCTACATTCTCCTGGTATGGTTATGGGCTCTTTTGGGGGTGAGAGGGGATGAAGTTTGCAATGAACCTGTCTGCCAGGATGTTGGCAATATCTGTTGGTTCAGTGTATTTTCTGCCATTCTGCACCAATTCTGAGCAGATCTGAGCATTACCACTTAGAATCTTGACATAGCTAAATAATGCCTTGTGGTTATCTTTGGAGTCCTGGGCAAGTTTTCTTTCAAAGCTCATCTTGGACGATTTTATGAGGAATCGTAGTTTCTTGCTGATACTGATCAGGGATGTCTTCCCTTCGGGATTTTACTCTTTTCTGTACTAGTTTCCTCCTTCTGTTGTATAGCTTGTTTATGGCATGGGTCCATCAGACTGGTTTCCTTTTCTTGGAGGAGTGAGTCTTGGTTTTGCTTGGGATAGCATGATCCATGCATTCTTGTAGGTGCCCATAGAATGCAGTAGTAAAGGATTTTGCAGCTTGGACAGCATTATCCTTTAGCATGGAGGCTTTGAAACTTTCCACCTCCATCTTAAGGAACGTGAAATTTGCTTTTGAAAAGTTTTTCATGGTGGTTTCCTTGTCCAGGGGTGAGGGCAGAATGTGGATATCCAAAGTGATTTTTTTATGGTCCGATCTAACCAGCGAGGGGTTGAACTCCAGTGTGGAACACCGGTCGCCCATGTTGGTGATGACCAGGTCCAATATGTTGTCACCTCTGGTGAGAGTTTTGGCCAGTTGTTCCAGAGCATTTGCATTTATAAATTCTAGGAAATGTTGGGCAAGGGAGTTATTACTTGGGTAGTTCTCCCAGTTAATGTTTGGGTAGTTGAAATCACCCAATATTATGGTGTTTGGTATGACCTTTATGTTACCCAGTGTTTCCAGAAATGCGGAATGGGGGTCCTGGGACATGGTGGGTGATCTGTAGCAAGTTATAATTTGAATTGCAGTTTTGCCTGTTGTTAGTTGCATGTGGATAATCTCTGAAGCATTGTGATGTGCCACTAACCTGGAGGTGTGGGTATCCTTGATGAATAGGAATACTCCCCCACCTTTTGTATTTCGGTCCGGGTTTTGTGGCCGAAATGTATGGTATGAGTTGTAGCCTGGTAGTGCTGGGGTGCTCTCTGGAGCCTTAAACCAGGTTTCTGTTACTGCACATATATTAATTTTCTCCATACTGAGGAGTGCCTCGAGTGCATGCATTTTGAGGTTTAGACTTCTGGCATTGAGTAGTATTACCCTCAGATTTTTGTTACTTGTGCTATTTATGGTGGTAGGTTTGTCTTTTGAGCCTTGCCTAAAAAAGGCAATATGGGGGTGGCAAGAGCTTTGGCCAGTATACAAAAACCTAAGGGTGACAGATGCAAGCCATCTCTAGTGAAGCAGCGTGGCTTGTCGAGCATGTCATCCCAGGCAGACAGACACTGGATCCACTTTGAATGACACCAGAAAGTTAGCCATTTGTTGAAATTGATATTTTTTTCCTTATACCGTGGTATCATTCTTGGTGAGGGCAGGGTCATGGTCATACCGGCCTGGGCTACATAATCAGAGAGCTCTTCCATGTCTCTTTTCATGTACTCCAGGGAGGTGTGGTTCAGGTCATTCACACCAACATGGACAATGACAGATTCATATTTGTACTTGTTCTGGAGTGACCTGAGTGCTTGTGTTATGTGGTGGATCCTGGCACCCAGCAGGCAGCTAACAGTAACCTTCTCCTTATTCAGCCTAGTGAGTGGGACTTCAGTGCGCCTGACTATAGAGTCGCCTATTACTAGTATGTTGGGTATGTTATTTTGCCTTGAGGATTGTGATTGTGTGGCACACTGATTTTGTGAAGTATGTGTTTCATGGTTTGTGTTGGGGAGTGGAGGCTGCTTGGATGTCTGCTTTTGGGGGCACTGTTGCTTTTGCAGATTTTTATTTAGAGCCTCCAAGTATGTTTCTGTGTAAAGACTTTGACACTTTTTGGGAAGCTGTCTCTGAAGAGAGAGAAAGCACAAGCAAGTATTTTTTGTGAACTATTGACTTTGATACTTTTTTGGAGGTTGGCTTTGAAGAGAGAAACTACAAGCAAGTATTTTTTTTTTTTTTTTTGTGAATCACAGACTTTGACACCTTCTGGGAAGCTGGCCCTGAAGAGTGAAACTACAATCAAGTATTTTTGTGAATCATAGACCTTGACACTTTTTGGGAAGCTGGCTCTGAAGACAGAAACTCCAATCAAGTGTTTTTTGTGAATTTTAGTCTTTGATACTTTTTTAGAAGTTGGCTCTGAAGAGAGAAACTACAAGCAAGATTTTTTTTGTGAATTAGAGACCAGTGTTTACTGACAAGTTCCTGGCAATGGATAAGTCTGTGGACAATATTAATAGTGATGACAGTGTAAGCCTTACACAGCTTTTGACTTTAATTTCCCAAATGAATACTAAAGTTGACAGTATTTTCTAGTAGAGCAAAAGAAATTCATGCTGCTACAGAAATGAATGTTAGTAACTGCATTGCTGTTGAAAAGTCTCCTGTTGAGTTGCAAGAAGCTAGAATATCCTACTCGGGAGCAGTACTGAGAGATGTGAATGCCACTGGAGTAGGTGAAGTGAATGGAAAAGGCTTGCAAACAATGGGTGATGGAGAATTCCTCTCCTGGCTGAACAGGGAACCGATACCATCGTGGGACGGATTCGGGAGCCAGCCAAGAGGAGGTGATGATCCTGTTTCCAATTATAAACATAAAATTTATAAATTGGAAAAAACTCTGAAAAAATTCAGGGGATTACAGCTTGACAGCATGTTTTTCGAAGACTGTATATGCTTGGGAAGAGTACCGAAGGGGCTAAGAATCTGTAAGTTCCCTAATAACATTCAGAGTGGTTCAGTTCTACATTGGGAACTTTTAGAACTGTTTGACCAGACAGGCATTGACTTTATGCGGTTACTAATTAAAGACAATGCTAGAATAATACGCAGTTTGAAAGATGAAATTGTGACATTACAAAGAGACATAACTGCTGATAGCCTGTTTGAGACAAACAAAGGGGTTTATTCCACCATCTTCCCGAGGGTTGAGCAACATGAAAATAACATTAAAAAGAAAATAGAGAAGAAGCTGAAAAGAGACCAGGATGAATACGAGCAGAAGAGGGCATACCCGATTCCAGGTGCAGGTGGTCGACCAAGAGTTTCATTCATAGAAACAGATTAAGAAGTTGTGGAAATTTTGCCAGGAGATGAGGTTGATGAACTGGAGGTGTTTGCTGAGCAAGGGACTGGTTTAGATCAGGATTTTCGACCACTGACAAGGAGATCTGCATGGCTGAAAAGCAAGTATGGTTCCTGGACACCCAGAAACAACAACAAAAAACAGTATTGGAGAGACTATCGTGGGCAACAAGGGGGCCAAAACAGAAGGAAGGGGAGACCACCACTACCACCACAACCATTCTACCAATGGTAAGACCATCTCAGTTTGTTGTTAATGACAACTTGAAGTATTTTTCTAACTGTTTTAGTACTGAAGTGATGCATAAGACTGTTGGTGATAAATGTGTAGTGAAGATCGATTATACAAGAATCCACAGTAAAACAGTAAAACAAATGAACGGTCACCTATGTTTGGTGGAAATGACAGCGCTGAGTGTTATACTGACTTTCCTTGTACTATGCTGTTTCAAGAGAATGTTGCTGATACCTGGGACATTGGAAATGGACTGAATACTATAAATGAAAGTTTTAGCAATAAGGCCTCATTGTTACAGTATGCTGTAGAATGTAATGATTTATCTAATGAAGCATGTCTTAAGGAACTGTATAATGATTTTGATGTAAATATGGAAAAGCATTGTGTTGAGATTACACATGAGACATGCTGTGATGAATCTTTGGGGAACAAACAAAATCAAGATGCATTGAACACAACTAATGAAGGAAATTACATATTTTTACAGCATGATTTTGAGTTTAACAATGTCCCTGCTGAAGCTATGTATAATGATAATAGTAATAATACAGGGAACAGTAATGACAACAATGAAAATGGAAATGTTTGTATTCTGGAATACAAGGGCCTTAAGATTTATAATTACAGTGGAATCATATTAAATAACACCCATGCAGAACTATTTGTAAAAGGGTTTAGTTTTATCCCTAAAAAACAGAATTATATGGTTAACACCATTTTAGATTTAAAATGTTTGCAAGGGCCATAAATTTAAAGTTGATAATGCAGAATGGGAAGGAGAGTGATGCAACTAGAGTAACCTTAAAAAGAAAATTACTTATAACTCCCCCCCCCCCCCATTACCACCAGTGGCTCTTTTCGAAAGATTGAATGAAATAGAGTACAGGAATTTAATAGGGAATAAGACTAGACGGATTAACCAGAATTTAACAAAGGACGAACAACAGGCATTAACAGAGTTAATGAGGAACCAAGAAGTAAGAATTATGAAGCCCGATAAGGGGGGAGGGGTAGTTGTAATGGAACATTATGACTACACCACTAGAATGATGAAATATTTGATTGACAGTTCCTACTTTAGTGCAGCATCACTGAATGAGGTTAACATCTTTAATGCTAGATTAGACATGATTTTGGAAGAACGTTTCCAGGAATACACCTTTAGTGAAGATGAGGTGAGATACTTAAAGGTGAACAATCCTGTAACCCCAGCCTTCTTTGGGATTCCCAAAATTCATAAATCATTAGGGGATCCACCAATGAGACCCATAGTGGCAAGAGGTGGGAGTAAAACAGAACCTCTAGCAAAAATGCTAGATTTCCATTTAAAAGGATTTTTTGAGGATAAAAAACATGTCTTGAAGGACTCTTGGCATTTATTACAGTATATGGCAAGGAATGAGTTCAAGGAAGAAGTTATTTTCTTGATTACTGATATTAAGGACCTTTTTCTTTGTATCCCACTTGAAGAAGGAATGGAATATTTTCAGGAAGCACTAAGGGAAGGAACCAGATTTTCAAGGGATGCGGTGTACGTCTTAGCTACCCTCATGGAATTGGTTCTGAAAAAATAATTTTGTGTGGTTTCAGGAGGAATATTTCAAGCAAACCCGGGGTGTAGCAATGGGTGCAGCAGTAGCCCCAATATTTGCTAATATTGTTATTTGGTATTGGGAAACCAAATTTGCGTTAAATTTAACATTTAGGAAAAATATCTTTAGATATTATAGATTTTTGGATGATATTCTAATATTATGGGAAGGTGGGTTTGATGAGGCAGATGATTTTTTGAACTATATCAATGCCACTACTGATTTTTTGAATTTTACTAGTAAAATCGAGAAAGAAGCAGTTCATTATCTGGACATCCACCTATATAAAAATAGAAGGGATGGATGTTATGAATCATGTATATATAGGAAGCCCACCCACTCAAATAGTTATCTGCACTTTGAGAGTGGCCACCCCTTTTGGCAAAAAAGAAATGTGGTAAAAGGCCAAATTATTAGAATATCAAGACTAACGACAGATGACAACAGGTTTAAAGATCAAATGGTAGAGTTAAAGACTATGCTGGCAATAAGGGGTTACCCAGCTAGTGTCCTAGAGGGACAGGAGAGTTACGTAACAAGCAGGAGAGAAGATTTTTATCCCCCATTATTGAAGAAACCTGAGAGTTTGTTGAATGTTAAGAAGACAGAAGAGGGAACTACTTGCTGTGTGCTAACATATAATGAGGGTAGTGTAGAGGTCCGTAAAATGGTGGAAAAGAACTGGAATTGTGTTTTTGGGGCATATGGATTAACTGAAAAACTGGGTAATAAACCAAAAATAGTTTTCAGAAGAGGACCCAATATTAAGAACTTATTTGAAAGGAAGAAAGACAAAGATAGGATTCCATTAGGTAATATGAGGAAGTGCAATGGCTGCAGGGAATATAGGTATATCTATGAATGTAGGAATATAGTGATAGAGGGTCGCAATAGAATAATTCCAGTGACAGGGAATTATAATTGTAATACAAAAGGAGTTGTCTATGTGGCCTTGTGCCAGTCATGCTGTGCATATTATATAGGAAAAACAGAAAATAAGTTAAAAAAGTGAATTTACCAACATATTTATGCAATTAGGAGACAAGATAAAACAAATGCTTTATTTAGACATAGCACAAATTGTAAGGATTTAAAAAAATCCTCTTCTGTGTACTGGAAAAGGTAGGTAGACAGGAGAGGGGGTAATTGGCCCTGTTTTTTAGAATACAGGGAAACACACTGGCAGGTGTTGTTGAATGCTACAGTTTTTCCTGGTATTAATGACAGGATTTCTCTAAGGAGCTTGCTTCATTTAAAGGCAGATGAGATTAGATGAAAATGGTTTAAGTGGTTGAACATAGAAGCAATTAAGTTAGTATAAACATATATATATATATTTTTTTAACAGATGAAATGTTTATTATATATGTGTTTTTATAGGAGAATTATTTATGTATTATACATAGCAATATATTTTAAATAACATATTAATGTGTTTTTAACTTGAGAGCACATTTAACTAATTAATTCATTTAAGTTAATTGATTGTGATTAAGCAATTGAACTCTATATAAAAAAGGGGGGAAGTGTGTAAGGTTTTGTATCTGATGAAGTTCCGTTTGTATTGAGTGTGAATAAAGGGAATGGAAGCACTTATAACCTTACTCTGCCTGGTGTCTGGTTCTTTTCAAGGAGAAGGTATCCTGTGACATTTTTTTGTTGGATTATCTGACTCTAAACCGGTTACATTTGGCATCCTCTCCAGTGATAATCATATTGCCAAGGTGGTTAGAAAATCCTTCTATGTGGCCCACCTAATCACAAAAAGGTTTGCATCTAGAACAAAAGAGGTTATTGTGCCCCTCCATTCATCACTCATCAGACCCATCATGGAGTACAATGCCCCATTTGGGATGTACCTTACAAGACACCTGCAGCAGCTGGAAAGACCACAGAAGTACCTCACCAAGAGGATTACTGGCCACAGATACCCTATGCAGCCCGACTGAAGAAATTCCAGCTGTACTCGGTTGCATACTGCTTACTCAGAGGTGATCTCTGCATGACATACAAGGCCATGTCCAACCCAAAATTGATGGACATGCTCCCCTAAAAAAAAAAATCCCTAAGAGCTACATGCTCTGGGGATCTAAACCTCACCACAATGATAAATAGGATGTGCTGGAGGGATTCCTGTCGCAAAGACTCCCCATGCTTTGGAACAGGATTCCAATCTACATTTGGCAGAGTCCCTCACTAACATTCTTCAAGAGAAACCTTGATGAGTGGATGGAAAACAGAAAATTTACCCCAGGGATCACTAGTGGCTCTGCTGGACAGAGGCACAGGGAACTAATGTCTCTGCTGGACAGAGGCACAGGGAACTAATCTAAGGGGGTGGCAAAAGCCAACACATTCTGGCTAGGCTTATAGATGTCATTGGGCAGATAACCTAGTACTTATCTATGAACCTATGAACCTACTATACACATCAGAGATACATGAGGAGTGGTACTATGTGATGGACCTTCACCTAACACACAATGCACCCATGTACACAATACTAATGCACCCCTGTATAGCACAGTGGCAGCAGCAACACAAACTCACAAGCCAATATGTTACAGCTCCTGTGATGACCAATGTGATGCACTACAGTTAACTCCACCACAAGTGAACATGCACATGTTGCAATATGGCTAAGTGTAACAGTTGTGTGCATGGAAATCTGGCTGCCCTTAACATACCTAGAGTATTGGTGAGTCACAACAAGATATTTCCACACTCATAAGCTTCAGGCAGCAGTTCCCCAGCCAGACCAGAGGGACCTATGTAGTTGTGAGGGAGAGGTATTGTCAGCACACACACACATGTGGCATTGGTACAGGATAATATCTGCATTTCTGAACATGTAGAGTACAAGCTGTGATACTACCCAATTTTCTGTCATCAACAATAGCTGTACACTTGTGTGCATTACAAAACCCCACCCACAAATGCAGTTTGACCTGACATGTGTCCAGAGATAGTAAGGATGCCACTATGAATGATACACTATTGAAGTGATAGCCACTGGGTCCTTACCTGGATGCTCCTCACCTGTTGATTGTGTTCCATCCACCTCCATGACATGTGTTTGTATAGATGCTCATCGTGTTACTCTGCTGCAGTCATCACACTTGGGTTATCCTGCCATCAGGCTGTCCCGCAGTCGGCCTGAGTTCCAAAGTCTTGGTCTGGCGTCGGTTGCTGTCATTTCTTCCCTGACGTCAGTGCGCCAGGGGTATATAAGAGGCATCTGACGCCATTTTCTCCAGTCTTTCTTGCTGCACAGTGCCTGAAGCAGAAGCAGTTTGCAAGTGCCGGTCGGCCGACACCTGAGATTTTCGAATCGAATTTCAGTCCGAAGTCTTCAATAAAGCTAAGTACCCCATTGGGGAACCTTTTCTTGCCTCAGTCCAATGTCAGAAAAAGTTAATAATTGCATTTCTTGTGGGAAGCAAATACCTCATAAGGACTTCCATTCTTATTGTATTCCTTACCTAGGCCCAGACCACGATGTCACAGGTTGTCGGTTTTGTGCTAGGTTTAATAAAAGAACTATCAAACGCTGTTTTGACTTTGCACGACATTACTTTGGTAGGAAATTTAATTATATCATGCCATTGGAGCAGCAGATGACCGGCATGTATAAAAAATGCAAGGATAAGGACAGGCAGCCTAGGAACAAGTCAGATTCCGAGGCCTCTGCTGGGCCTGTCGCCAGTTCTCCAGTTTTCAGTGAGGCGCCTACGCAGCCCCTGACGACCGCAGAATTGGAACCCCAAACAGCTGTGGATTCTCAAGTGGAGTGTACTAGGCCATCGCAGCCATCTTCATTAGGCCCTTCCGACACCGGAGCAGAAGGAGATCTCGGTGCAGTAGAAACACCTCCGGTTGCTAAAGGTGTCTTCAGACCAACTACACTCACCATTAAATCTTATGCTAAGCTTAAAACTCCATTAAAACCAAAAAAGACTACATCTGTCTACAGTTCAAGGCCCCATGCCTAAGAAACAGATGTTTAAGATGGCTGAAGATTTGATTACCCTAATCAGGGGTTCCCATCCCCCCTCCAGATAACAGACCAAAACAAGAGGAGGATTATGCTTCCTCTGACCAGGTTTCAGTTTCCTCAGATTCTTCTGAGGAACAGGATTACACTTTTCCCCCTTATGAAGACTCTGATGCTGAAGACTCTATTCCCTCAGCATCTCCCCCTGAAGACTACTCCTTTGGGGAAACTTTACATACCATGAGGGAACATTTCCACTGGGAAGGCCAGGACTACTCTGATTCTAAGAAAAGGCTCCTAGAGTTCCTTTTACTACCCCAGCACAGACCACTTGCTATTCCTCCAGTTTTAGACATTGTAGATGATGTTTACTTGCAGTCTAGTCTAAATCCAGACTCTCTACCTCCTGCTCCAGCCAAACCAGACAGATACTACAGAGTACCTGACTCACACAAATTCCTTTATAAAAGCCATGTGGCTGAACAAGAAACAATTTCCCAGGGTCCCAAAAGGGCTAAAGCTTCTATGGCTAAAAATCCTGTGCCCTCTGAAAGGGATTCCAGAGCCCTAGATAGATGGGGAAAGAAGATATACACCTCAGCTACTCTGGCTATGAGAGCATTAAAGTGTCAGTTTCACATGCTGAAATATCAGCAATTCCTAATGTCTCAATTAAAACAAAAAATGAGCACACTTTCTGAACAGTCCGAATTCAAGGAAATGCAGGATCTGTTGCATGCAGCTGAACAGGTGGGCAAACATACTTTACAATGTGGATTTGATTAATTGGAAGCTTCCTGTAGAGCAGCTGTTACTGGGTCTGTTATATGTAGACATGCTTGGTTAAAAGAACAAACCCTACCTGATCATGTTAAAGCAAATTATTGGATGCACCTTTACAGCAGGATGTATTATTTGGTGTCAAAGCAGAAGAGGTTTTAAAGAAAATGGAGGATAAGGCAAAGTCTATGCAGACCGTCAAGGATTTTTTACAGGTACAACCCCCCTCGTTTCAGCAGAAATTGGCCAACAAAAAACTGGTCCTTTTCAGCTTCTGATAGATCACAGAGGGGCAAATACAGACGCCCAAGGGCAGAGGTCAGTCACAAGGCCCTTACAAACCTCACCAATGGGGTACTGCTACCCAGAAAGGAGGAGAAGACAGGCCCCAAGCTAGCAGAAGACAAACACAATGACGCAATCCTCAAACTACCAAGAAAATCTCTCTTGGCAGCTCCCTTGGAAGGAAAATTAGCACTTTTTGCAGACAACTGGCACATCATCACAAAAGACAAATGGGTCCTAAACATTGTTTCACAAGGATACAGACTCCACTTTCATACCTTGCCAAGGATAAAAGGAATGCCAAACCTGCCACCAAATCAATGGGCAGAGGCACAAAAACAAATTACAGCTCTCATGGACATGAGAGCCATTCAACAGGTACCTACACAGGAGCAAGGACAAGGATTTTACTCAAGACTCTTTCTAGTCCCAAGAAAAGACAATGCATGGACACCCATTCTGGATCTTTCAATTCTGAACACCTATCTACAAGTACCAAAATTCAAGATGCTAACACTGCAGCAGCTTCTTCCCATGCTGGGCAAGAATGCTTGGCTAGTAACACTGGACCTCAAGGAGGCATACCTGTATGTCCCTATCAGACAAAATTGCAGAAGATACCTCCGCTTCATTGCAGGTTCAACCCATTATCAATTCTCTGCACTGCCCTTTAGCTTATCTACTGCACCCAGGGTCTTCACAAAATGCCTGGCACTAGTAATTGCATACTGCAGACAAAGAGGAATTCAAATATACCCATACCTGGACGACTGCCTTATTCAAGCAGAAAGCAAGGACATTCTTTTAAAGCATCTGGCATTTGTCAAACACCTTCTAAGTTGCCTAGGGTACACAGTAAATGAAAAGAAATCAAAACTAGTGCCCTCACAAAACATAATATTCCTGGGTGCCAGCTTGAATACAACGGCCCAGATGGCTTATCTCATGCCAGACAAGCAACAACAGCTGACTCAATACTTCAAAATAATGGCAACAAAGACCCAACTCGCTGCAAGAAAAGTTCTGCAGGCTTTGGGATTCATGGCATCTTGCATACTACTAATGCCATTTGCAAAACTGCATATGAGGAAATTACAATGGTACCTGAAAAGCGTATGGACTCAGCACAGCCACAGCTTGGAAACAATGATATCACTCATTCCCTGCCTTCAACAGGAGTTTCTATGGTGGGCACAGGCATGTCACCTCAACAAGGGTCAGCCTTTCACCTTACCCACAGCCAGGCAAACTATGACAACAGATGCATCGGACTATGCCAGGGGCGCACACATGGCAGGACAGTGCATTCAGGGCAAATGGGCTACAGATCAAAGGCATCTGCATATCAATCAAAAAGAAATGCTAGCAGTACAGAATGCCCTAACAGCTTTCAAGAAACTCTTACACCCAGGACAGCTAATAATAAAGATGGACAATACCACAGTAATGTGGTACATAAGCAAGGGGGCACACATTCCTACCCCCTATGCAGGCAAGCAATGACCTTGTGGAACACAGCACTGTCTTACCAAGTTCAATTACAAGCACAATTCCTGCCAGGAAAGAAAAACACATTGGTAGACATCCTAAGCAGAAACATCATGGAGTCCCACGAGTGGAAACTAGATCGACAAGTATTTGCAATGATAACTCAAAAATGGGGACGCCCAGACATAGATCTGTTTGCCAACCCCCAAAACTACCAACTTCAAAAATTTTGCACAAAGACATTCCATCCACAGGCTTGGAAAGTGGACGCCCTCTCATTCAGTTGGAAAACATTAGCAGTCTATGCCTTTCCTCCACTGCCTATTCTAGCAAAGGTACTGCTGAAAGTCAGATTATAGAGGCCACAAATGATACTCATTCCACCAGACTGGCCACACCAGCACTGGTATCCAATTCTAAGGAACATGGTCCACGGCCCATCATGGATTTTACCACAAATTCCTCACCTGTTCACCCAGCGAGACAATCAGATTCTACACAGCCAGCTCAAGACTTTAAACCTGGCTGCATGGCAAATTACCTAAACAACCAGCCAACACCTCTATCCAAAGCTGTTATGGATGTCATTCTGGAGGCCAGGAGGCCCAGCACCAGGAAAACCTATTCAGACAAATGGAAACGATTTTGCGCTCGGAACCAGGCTAAAGGCCAAAATCCCCTTGATCCAAACATTCCTCAGATTCTACAATATTTAACTGAGATGTTGCACAAAGGACTTTCCTTTTCATCTATTAAGATCCAAGCCTCAGCAATTTCAGCTCATTACAACACGGATCCTCCTTTATTTTCACATCCACTCCTAAGACAGTACCTCAGAGGGGCTAAGAACATAAGACCACCCAGGGGAGCACCAACACCTACTTGGGATCTCAACTTTGTTCTGGAAAAGCTTACACTGCTGCCCTTTGAACCAGCTTTTTCAGCTGATTTAAAATTTCTTTCATGGAAAACTGCCCTGCTACTAGCAATAACTTCAGCTAGAAGAGTCTCAGAGTTACAGGTACTAATGGCAGTGGAGCCTTTCCTCTTTTTTCATCAAGACAGAGTCTCTCTATGAACTAACCCTTCCTTTATGCCAAAGGTGGTATCCAGGGTGGCCCTAAACCAAACCATTCATTTGCCCACCTTTTTCCCAAATCCCCAGAACAAAGGAGAAAGACTCCTGCACTCTTTGGACATTCACAGGCAATTACGTTACTACTTGGATAAAACTAAGGCTTTCAGAAAATCTGACCAGCTCTTTGTAGCCTATGCTGCAGGATCACAAGGAAAAGCTATCTCAAAACAGACCATTTCAAAATGGATAGGACATTGCATACATTTCTGCTACACGCATCATGGGAAACTGGTACCTGCTAACATTAGGTCCCACTCCACCAGGGCTACAGCTACATCAGCAGCCTTTCTCAGGGGGGTGCCAACCAAGGATATTCTGGAAGCTGCAACTTGGAGTTCAGTCACACCTTCACCAAACACTATCACTTACCTCTATATTCTAAGACGAGAGCTGGTTTTGCCACTGCAGTTTTGCAGGGCCTACTAGCTTCTTCTAACCCTGTTTAACTCCACCACCCATCCTTAGCTTTGGGATTCAACCCAAGTGTGATGACTGCAGCAGGGTAACACGATGGACATAGTACAGTTTTGTACCTACCATAAATGTAGATGTTCGAGTGTTCACCCTGCTGCAGTCCAGGTTACCCTTCCTCTCTCCATCCCCTCTGAACTAGCTGGACTTATCTATACCATTCTATCCTATACAACCTCTGTGGTATATTTGCTTGTGCCTGAAGGTATTGTTTTATTTTTATATTTTTATATGTATTTTTTTCTATAGCTATATATATATATATATATATATATATATATATATATATATATATATATATATATTGCCTACCTACTGGGGGCACCTGACATCTGGGGCCAGAAAAACTGAAGAAAATGGCATTGGATGCCTCTTATATACCCCTGGCGCACTGACGTCAGGGAAGAAGCGACAGCAACTGACACTAGACCAAGACTTTGGAACTCAGACTGACTGCAGGACCACCTGACGGCAGGATAACCCAAGTATGATGACTGCAGCAGGGTGAACACTTGAACATCTACATTTATGGTAGGTACAAAACTGTACTTTTCTTGGGATGCGGTGGCTGCACCAAAGTTGTCGAGGAACACCTCTTTGTCTGTCAGTGGGGCTTGCATAGCAGGATGCCCACCTGTGCCTGCATGGTCCCTGGCCAAAGCTGCAGCCCTTTGCCGGGCATTGTGGTTGACGTCAGTTGTCCAATGTTGGACCTGCACATATGCGAGGTTGTGTTGCCTGACATTGTTGACTGTACCCACCAGGTCTGCCCACAGGGTAGTCTGTTGCTGCATTTCCTGATGCCTCCTCCCCAACATGACCCTGTGATGGAGTCACAGGGCATCCAGTATGGCTGCAGTCTCAGTGTCAGAAAATGATGGAAGGCATTGCCTAACCATTGTAACTGAATGACATGAGCAGGGAAACACATCACAGGACATCATACATTGGCCACCATTATTTACAGATGCTACACATACACATTTGCTAGCAACCCACATCTTACCCCTGCCATCTATCAGCACAGTATGTGTGTGGGTAGTGGCACCATACTGGCATTGCAGCATGCATTGCAGTCCTGATCCTGATGTTTCATGTTCCCTCCATTGAGGACCATTAACGTGCACAATCCTCCATTCATCATTCACATCAGACAGCACATGCAGCACTTGGGACATCATAGAGGTTTCCTACCAGGGCATATCAGGCAATCAGACATCTGTCAAGTACCTATAGGCTATAAGGCCAACCCACTACCCTGTGACATACATACCCCTCAGGAGTTAACTCACTCTGACATGCCAGGCACTCACAGAATCCACATTGCTGGGACTGCTGCATGAGTGCAAGTCATGTCCATTCTGTTAACACACATACACACACACACGCACACACACACACACACACACACACACACACACACACACACACACACACACACACACACACACACACACACACACACACACATTCATGCACACAAAATACCTCCACCTAGTGAGTGACCTGGACTGGCCTTGTTGGCAGCTTGGATGTGTGTCACACACAATCACCCTGTGGTGGAATGGGCACTTTGTCCACATCAGGCAGGGTAGCTAACTACACCTTTGCAGTGTAACCTGGTCAATTGGATTGTAATGGCACATACACCCTTTGGATACCACATTTCCATTTTGTTTATAATAAGGTTTCATGCTGGTAATGTTTTGCTCATGACTTTGCCTAAAAAGGCACTATGGGGGAGGCATGTGCCTTTGCCAGAATTCTAAAGCCCAGGGGAGACAGATGAAGCCCATTTCTGGCAAAGCATTGTGGTCTGTCAATCATATACTGTCTTCTAACTGAGACAGCAAGGAATCTATGTCCTTAATGTGATTGCATCTCTCACATATTGTGTTCCTAGGTGGTAGTAGTAGAGAGTTGTCTGTGTATGTAAGATGGTTGCTACACTGTGTCAGGATGTCCATATCAACCAGACTAGCATGAGAAAGCACAGGAAATTGTCTGTCCATGGTTATTAGCATCTGTGGAACAGAGGTGAGGGATAGTTCATAGTTCATAGTTTAGTACTAAGCTAACTGCCCTTGTGAGCCATTTTAAGCCTATCCAATTATCCCTTGTCAGACTCAAACCCTGCACCTTGTGTTTGTAAGGCAAACACCTTAGCCATTAAGCCACCCTCCCAAGAGTACTAAGAGAGGATAGCACCTATAGGTGTGAGAATGGCTAGATAACATCAGAACAGTACCTGGAGGTTAGGGCCTCAGTCACACAGGACTGCTGGTAAGGGAAATAAATGTAATTGAGATAGCTCTCAAAGGATTATTACTGTACACAAGCACCAAGTCATGCACATGGTGAGTTTAAATACCACAACGATGAAGGTAAAATAGGAACACTGGGAGTGATCAATCAACCCTTGTCCCTGAGGTCTTAGCTCAACATCCTGTGGCAGACCAGTGCCAACCACTTCACTTACTCCCAGCAAGTGCAAGCAGGCCCTTGCCAACACTAGATGGCATAGCAGGAAATACAGGAACCACACAAACAGATGTGAATGCAGCAAAACCTGTAACCAAACTATGCTAAAGATAGTTACTCTTTTATGTCATTGTAACATGGGTGAACAGATACACACTTACATATGACAATAGCAAACAAGAGCAAAGAAATTAAACAGATTAACCAGTTAACCAATACTAAAGCTCAGAACAGAGCCCTGTTCCAGCAGTCTTAATTCCCACAACCTCTAACTGCACAGTAGATTGCAGGGGAACCCTATCCGAATAAGATGGGCAGGATTAGTGCTCAAGTTATACAAACAAAGCTATATTCAGCAGGTCAGGATGTAGTGTATGCTACAGCAAACAAGCTGTACCAATGTTAGAAAAGTTCAAATAAGCAGTCACAATGATCCTTCAACCAGCAATTTATAGCTCAGGAAGGCATAATCTACCCTCCACTCCCACAACAGTGCAGACCATAAACCTTCTTCATGTAAAACAACTGGCCTGAATCCCATGTGCCTAAACCCAAAGCCTTAGCATAACAGTTAGAATTATATCAGGCTACTAACAAGCAGTAATACATGCAGCAGAATAAATGCAATTGAGTTATTGTAAGAACATGCAGCAAAACCAAATTGAAGTAATAAAGTTGGAATAGACAGAAATACATGAAAATGTTTTTTGTTCATAGGTTACGTGGGAAGAGATGAACCACAATAATTTCTGGTTGAGAAAGTAAGGGGGGGGGTGACACCCCTCCCAAATGATTCTGTTTACTCAGTGGGATAAGCTGATGACATACGACTGGGAGGTGTGTTCTAAATGAGATTTACAGTAGGGGCGGCTAAGTCAAATGCCAGCAAATATTTGAACACCACACGGGGGAACCCTTACAACTCCAAAAGAACAGAACACTTTTAACAAAACAAATGTCATACTGGAATAAGATACAAAATAGATGTGACCAAAGCTTAATTAAAGAGCTTAAAACCAACATTAAATGCAGAGATGACTGATACTCAGAGCACTGCACAACACAGAAACACTTCAGCGAACTTAACTGTTTGACATACCTGTTATACTGATGTACTCTTTTCTCAGAGGAATAAGCATGTAGCTTTTCCTGAATTGCAGTCTGTCTTTTACAAAAAAGGTTCAGACCTGTTATACATAGGGAGCAGCTCGCCTTTTGTAGGTAATGCTCATAAGCAGGTGATGGCCTGTGCACCAATCGGTGTCTCCTACTTATTAATTGCATCCAAACCAGCTGTGTTGTCTTTCCATTAGCCAATGACATGGAAACACAGTGCTATAATTAAGTCCTTCATGTAGTTCTTGCTCCTTTTCCTGGCCTGTGTGGAGGAGATTATTGAGGTGTGGGAGCTACAGCATTACAGAGGCTAGGTGGAAATACTGTCCACTGTCTGGATTGATGTGTTATGTCCACAGATTTGCATGCTATGTCTGCATAACTGTCAACCTCTTAGCACAAGAAATGTGTAGAAAGCCCACAACATGTGGGGACAAAGTCCCAAAATTAGGGACAGATTTTAAGTATTGCTGTGATACAGTTAGAAACTTGCTAGAGTAACAGGGTTTGTTTGGACATACATTTTCTGAGGGAGTTGTGGTCTGCAACTGATTTGTATATCACATACCTCTTAATTGTCCAGATTTTCACAGAATGTCCAGAATTGTGGCTCTTATTTTTGGTCTGTTCCTCATAATATTTGTGTTTGGCAAATCAATAGGATGATCTGGAGATTAAATTAACTAAATAATGACATCCATTTGTGTTTCAGACTTTATATCCTTCAGAAAATGTATGTTAAAACAAACCGTGTTATTCTAGCATCATGTTAAGTTTATAACACCAATATTTAAAATATGTCCCTATGTTTGGGCCTTTGTCCCCCCATTTTGTCAGGCTTTGTCCAGTTTTTTTTTGCAGTAAGAGGTTGAGAGGTATGGCTATATCATTATTTAGTGACTTCATTCCTGATATCATCCCAGTGCTTTAGCAGAATCCCAGAAATGTTAGGAGGAACAGGCCATAAATATGAGCCCAAAACCTGGACATTCTGTGGAAATCTGTGCAGTTGAGAGTTATGTATGCCTGGCCATTGTTAACAGACTTTCAAGATTGTGTAGCAGTGTACTGTGTAAATGTTTGTTGGGCTGAGTAGGGAGACAGGCAGATGTGAGTGTCATAGATGCTTTTCTAACTGTACATGCTGCTACAGTTGTTGGTCTATCAGCTGTGTATGTTTGTAGGAGATGACTTAGACATATCCCTTAAAACCTCATGATTCCAAGTACACTGTGATTTGGGCCAGTATATATAGGAGTAGAGTGTGTGTGACTGGCAATCACTATACATTTGTTAAAACAGTCATTATACTCCAGAGGTCAGTTGGCTTGCTGGTATGTTGCTTTGACTGTAGTGCAAATGGTTCTGGGTAGACAATTTCTTATCGATGTCTGTTTTTCCCTACAGTTACATCCCAGTAGTGCATGATATATTTGCAAATGCATCAGCAATTCCCCAGAGCTGATTTGCTGTAGTGTTGTGTTCCTCTGACTGTAGTTCAGAAGGTGTTGGTTGAAATGCTTGGCAACTCTGTTTTTTTCCCTAATGTTACATGGATGCACATATACCTGTCAACTGTCCAGATTTTCATAGAATGTCCAGATTTGTGGCTCATAAGTTTGGTCTGTTCCCCTTAAATGTTGTGGATTTCTGACAAATCACTGTGATGATGTGAGGGTTGAAGTCACTAAATAATGACAAGCATTTGAGTTTCAGACTTGAAATCCTTCAGAAAATGTATGTTAAAACAAACAATCTTGTTCTAGCAACTTTCTAAGCTTATAAAATCAATGATTTAAAATATGTCCCTAATTTTTGCCCTTTGTCCCAACACTTTGTCAGTCATTGTCCAGATTTCCTGCACTATATATATATATATATATATATATATATATATATATATATATATATATATATATGTTACTATTGAATGATTGACACAGGGTAATGTTGCCAATCATATGGCCGACATCATATAATCGACATTCGGAATGTCAAACATTCAAAATCAAAATAAATTCACAGGTTACAAACTAATAACATATTGTTAGCAGGGGACAAGCCCCCCTGAACCCCCCATGGGGGGGGTTCCACCAACTCCAAGATCGCACTACAGTGCAGGAATGGAAATCTCTCCATTCTGTACTATGGTGAGATGCCGGTTCCACGTTGTTGAAATTGTGAATGTCGATCATATGGTTTTGACCATATGACTGTTGACATTTTGCAGTTTCGACAATGTGAAGAGGACCCATATATATATATATATATATATATATATATATATATATATATATATATATAAGTATATATTTCACTAATTCCATAGAGTTTTTTTTCCTAATGTTAGATGACCATACTGCATGATATAATTTACTGAAGCATTGCTAATTCTCACAGCTCATTTGGTGTAGTGGCATGTTGCTGTGACTGTAGTACACAGGGTCCTGCTTCCAGACCTGCTAGGACTAGTTATTTTGTTTCTGGGCAGACCAGAGGCTGATTGAGACACAGTGATTAAAGCAGTTTTAAGCAGTTTTAAGCGGGTTTGTGCAGATTTGTATAGCACTTAGCAGTGCAAAGAGGTGCTTAGTCCTTTTTTGCTTCACTTAGCGCCACTTATCCCCACTTAAACCCACACTAATTTCAAAAAAAAGAAAAAAAGAGTGATAGGAAAGTGGTGAAATGGGGGCAAGTAGGGGGGAAAAACAATGTGAAAGGCAGCTAGGTATGTGCAGGATGGGTGTAGAAAAGGACCATACCTCTCCATTTCTTCTGCAGCAACAGCTGTGAATGATGTGGACAATTTGGAATTTAGAGCCTCACACAACACAGGGAGGGGTGTGGGTGACATACATTGGTTGAGTAATTCAAGGGTAAATTGATTGATGTCAGTGTACATGGGGGTGAAATGGAGAGCAATGTATGCGATGTAATTTTTTGGAGGGGATAGATGCCCCCCCCTTTTTTTAAGGTGAGAGTGGAATGTTGGGGAAAGGTTGTAGGTATGTTTGGGGAGGTAAGTTGGGTAGGACAGGTTCTTTTTGCAAACAAACATGACAGACAAGACAGCAGACATGGGTGGTATATGACACATGAAGAGGATAAACACCCTGGATGGGGAGGGTGGTTGGGAATCGGAGGCCCATGTGTCCCCAGATGTAAACAGTGTGACTGAGGTCCTCATCCATGGGCAGTCATCACTGCCCCTTCATAGCCCAAAGGTGGCTATGCTGGGGGCTGGACAACAGGGCCAGGCTGCCCCTTGAGGTGTACCAGTCTGCCCTTGATCTGGCTCAGGCATCCATCCAAGTCTGTCTTGATGACCCTGTGCACTATACCTGGGAACTTTCTGTGGATAACAGGTTCTGCTCTGAAGTCGCGCCCAGGAGAAGACAGTCCCCATCCCCTGAGGCGGTTCCACCTGAGGGTGGTGCAGAGCCAGCAGAGGAAGAAGTTTCAGGTTGGCTCCCAGATGTGCTGGGGCCCAGGGCCATGGCCAGGTGAGTCAGGACAGTCGGATCTGCTGGGATCTTCCTTCCCAAACATGATATGGTGGTGAGGTTTTTCAAAATGTATTGATTAGTCATCAACAAAATATTTCAAAATTAGTTATAACAGCATGCGGATCCCCTTCACTACACCAACAAGCCACAAAGCCAACACCCAAAACACCGACACCAAAACACTGACAACACACAATACTGACAACGCACAAAACCAAACACCATAACACCTACACCCAAAACACCGACACACAAAACGTAAACTACAAATTACACACAGCTATACATGCACTAACCTTAACCCAAGCCCTAACCCTAAGGTCCGACACAACCGCACACCTACCCTACCCGCACCCTAACCCTAACTCACATAGCCCACCCCTAAACCTACAGTCCATCACTATCGCACACATACCCTACCTGCACCCTAACCCTAACTCACTTAACCCACCCTTAAACATATAGTCCGTCACTATCGCACACTCACCCTACCCGCACCCTAACCCTAACTCACTTAACCTGCCCCTAAAACTACAGTTCCTCACTATCGCACACTTACCTGTCCACTCCCTAACACTAAATCCCTCACTCTATTGCACACTTACCGAGTCGCGCTCACACCTTGCCCATGTCTGTGTTTCGTCCGTCGGGATCTCACCTTGTCGATCATCTGCATCGTCAGTCTTCTCATCACCTTCTGTAGAGTGTCGGCCTTCTGGTGTGTCGGTGTACTGAAGGGGACCCCAGCATGCATGGGTGTTCCAATTAACCCAGAACAATAGAAGTGAAACAACTGCATAGCAAACAGAAAACATGCATAAATGAAATAACAGTCAGCATTGTAACAGCATGCCAGTTACATTTATGGCAACAGGCTACCAACAATGGTATTTGAACAAGGTATGTTAATATGTAACCAATTAAATATATGAACACTAATAGAACATAAGTTCCAACATTAGGTTTTGAGAACAACATACCCATAGTATATGAATAATAATTATTGATGCAGATAAGGGGTGGAGGAGAGAAAAAAAGTCCATTAACAACTGTATAGGCTTCCATTTTTCACAACAGTACTGCTCAATACTCTACAGGTCTGCCCTCACTCTGCACCTACCTATCGCCCATAACTTCTGTTGCACATACGTAACTGCTAAACTGACAAACTGGAATGGTATATGGCAAACTGGGTACATGACTAGAGGGGACTTATACATCTCAGGGTTAAATATATGATGAAGAAGGTGTACCCTGCACTGATGTTGTGTGAGTGTGCTACTGGCATACTTCACCTGGATTCATATCTGTGTCCAAGGTTACTGGCAGCAGTGACCACTAGCCATGACAACATGACATTTGAGTGACATGTATCGGGAACACTGCATGGTGTATGTACCTATCCTGCTGTCATTTGCAGGACAATGGGGTTGGACAGTGGAACAGTTGTATGCTGTTTATTAGTATAACCTTCCTACAGCTACTTCAAACATTTCTTTACCTGTAAGACCTGTGGAGAACATATATGTTAACACTACCTGACTGCTTCTGCAAATATTCAAGATTACTTGAGTGCAAATATTCACACATCTTAGTACCACTCCCTGAATTCAAACCATGGTCTGGGTGTGCAAAAATGAATGACAAAGCTATTTCTCATCACACTGAGATACTGGGGAATTGCTGTCTCTTGCTTGACTGATTGCTGCCTAATACTCTCTTGGGTAGACAGTCTGACCTTGTACTCTAAGTGTAGTGTCAGCAAAGGCTGTGGTGACAGTTGAACATACATGCCTGAGATTCATGCATGACAGATAGTTAGAGTACTGTGTATTAATCCTTTGAAATAATATGCAAAGGTTTACAGAAGGCAATGTTGCAGGGGACACACTATAATACATTACACATTACTATTCAAGGTTCAGATGTTAGTGCAGGACATATTTCATATTTCATTTATATCTTGTTTTACACCTCCACAATCTACAGTTTTGCATAACAGCTGGTTATCAGAATGACCTCAGTTAATGCATGCTGGCAAAGCCATATATGCTGTGAAGCACCTGTACAAATTCTATTTCTTTAACAACATACCAGATTAAACACAACAGTTTGTGGTATAAATCTTTATTTGAGTAACATGACACAGTGCTTTATTACAGTTGAGATTCTACATTCTGTAGTACTGCATATCCTGTAGATCAATATTGGTCTGACAAACTTTATTTATTTAGTACACTCAGAACACACTATACCTACTGGCAGTAAACAATGTACTCCTACTTATTTATTGCATTATATATTGCAAGATGGATCTTTACTCACGAGACTCTTGTTGCAGCCTCACCAGTCTGTCTGCATCAGCTTCCATATTGCTAACCCTCTCCTATGCAGCTGTAGGGGAAAAAAACAACCATTATGCAGACCTGTCTATCACATACTCAGGCTAGAATTTGGTACAGCTATGGGTGAAATACTTACAAATGACTATGGCATTCTTGTATCGAGCATCTTGGATCCACTGCGGCAAGAACACCCACTTTCTCTGCTATAAGTCAGCATAGTGATGTCATACCTGCTCACCAGATCAGGGGATCCCTGTGGCACTGGTGAGGTCACATGCCAGACAGTCCCATGTCTCACATTTGTATTGGGAGCCCTGGTACTGGCCTTGCAGCAGTCTGTCATCATGGTGTTGCACAAGGAGCCCAACCATGACCCTGGACTCCAAAATGCCCCAGCGCTGCACCTGAAAGCACACTCCCTGTCCAACTCCTGCAGTGATCAAACTACAACAGGTTCTGGCTGTATTCCCACCTGTATGGTTTGCCATCAATGGCCCATTTTTGAAAATGCTGAGCACATGTCAGCGGTGTGCAAATCCACTAAGGCGATTGAGCAGTGTTTAAAGGGGCAAATGCTGAGCAGTGGTTTGCAGTGCACAAATCCGCTTAGCTGGGCTGAATGCTGCTTAGAGTTATACATCTAAGCACTGCTCAAACTGGCTAAGCACTGCTAAGCATTGCTCAGTTTTCATTTAAAAAATATTTACAGATTTGACATTAATTATTCATTAGTGACATATTTTTAGGTGTATAAATTTACTTTACATGACGTACCCCTATGTGCTTTGATTACATTACCTTGGGGTGTGACTATACTGTATGGGACACTTGTGTTTATACAGGGGATTTCACAAGATATATCCACTGACACTGCAATTTTGGACCAGCTATACAACCCTGGTTAACAAATATCAATTACTACATCATTAAAAATAAATAAAAATTAACAGTGCTTTCCCATATAAAAGATGAATAGCCTCTCTTGGTATTCAAACAGTGAACTACTGCACACAAAGCCGGAACTCTAACCACTAAACTAACTCGCCATTGAAAATTTCACCTATACATTTCTATTTAACTCTTACAAGATATTTAAGCAGTGCTGAGCAAATTGCCACGACGTGCAAACCAGTTCATCTATGCTTAAATTTAACATATAAATGAAAAATATATACTTCATACAACCATTTTAAATAGATATATCTCAATATATAACTATCAGCATATCAGTTGCAGGCCACATACTCCTCATAACAATCCATGGTAATGTAAAACATGTCATTCTATCAACTTTCTAAGTTTGTAAGAGCAATATTTAAAAAGTGCCCCTATTTTTGGCCCTTTCTCTTGCTTTTATTTAATGCCTTTGTCCAGATTTCTTGCTCTAAGAGGTTGAGGTGTATGTCCACATGCACACTTTTTGCTGTAATATGCCATACAGCACTTTGACAATGCAGGGGGTGTATTACAGTTCCTGTCACACACACCCTGCATTGCATTGTATTCATTTGCTTTCAGTGTCCGCGGACACTGAAAGCATTTATAAAAAGTGCTGTACAGCACTTTGACAGTGCAGGGGGCATGTTATGGATCTGCAAGCACTACTGCAACACACCCCCTGCACTGATTCAGTGTTCATGTCCACAGATCCATCTCAGTAGCACGCCTTCATTAATATGAAAGGAGCACTGCTGAGAGGGGGATACAGATGCAAACACCATTCACTCCATGTAGCAATACCACTATTCCTACACAGAGTTTATTGAATCCTAGCCACCAAGTTTCAAGTGCATGGGTGAAGGTAACACGCAACTGAGTATAAATATGTGTTTAGTAATTAAAAAGTGCCTTCTTTTTGGTTGTATTTTTACATAGATTTTAATGATATGAAAACTAATTGGGCAGTAAACATAAGTAATACATGCTAATAAGCACTTTCCATAGTGCACCGCCTAGCAGCTGGTTTGTGAAATCAATGGCAAAGTGTTTGCACATGCGAAATACACATTTAAGGACATACTGGCTGTGGCAGGCATAACTAAAAGATACTATGATGTTCATATCAGAAATGTTGTGTCATAAATTGTATAACATTAAAAAGGTATTTATACTGCTTTCCCATTTTTGAGCAGTTAAGGGATGAGCTAAATGCAGGTATCTGCTTCACTGAGAAAATTATAAGAGCTCTATTGGTCTGCTTTCCTCTGCACAAACACATTTAGTGGACAAGAGCAGCAATCAGCACTTTGAACAGTACTAAGTGGAAGAAAACCACCTGTTGCCTTGCTGACTCTGTGACAGCAGGTGTAAGACCAGTAAGCTCTTATTTTTAGCACAGATGATACACCGTTTGAATTCAGCTGTATCTAATTATTTTACATATATAAGATAGAACAGGTCAGTTAAGGTTAATCATCTGTGAACTGAGGGGGTGATGCTAGGAACTAAACCTTCTATTTAAGGGGTAAAATAAAACATTTCAGAGCTTTACTAGAAAGGCTCACCCAGACTCTGCTACACTTTGCTGTGAGGGAAAGGTTAGTTTGCTTTTTATTTGTTGTATTTTGTATTACTTTATTGCCTTTTTCTATTTTGAAAACTGATTTGTTACCTTGTGTTTTACTTGTATTCTGCTTTTAACTGCATATTAAACCTTGAAAAGAGACTACAGCTCTGTCTCTTGTGAGTCAGGCAGAATTTTTTCCCCACCCAGTTACTGTTGTGTTCTTAAATACCACTGTCTTTCTAGTTACCTGCCCCTTATGTTAATTTTACCATATATCTCATTTCCTGTCTGCTTTTACTGGCTTGTGTGAGTAAGCCCACAATTATCATTTTGTGAAATCACTCCCCTTCAACTATTTAAATTTATTGGCCATCCTACTGTATTCCATAGTACCAGAATACAAAAGTGACCGCCACCTTTCAATCTATATTGCTGTTTTAAAAATAGTGACTCTCCACTAAAACTTAACAGGTAAAACTTAAGTTACCTATTTTCACATTGAACTCCTCTAGTGCACACTGCAGTGTTTAGGATAAACCATTTTTGTCATCTTACCTTTAAGCATCCCTTTGACTAGCACTTGCTCTAAAACCTGCTGGAAAGCACTAAGAAGCCTTAAACTGATGCAATCACTCAACTCTCCTTGTTAATAAGGATAAATTAATCATAGGCACTAAACAGCCTATAATTGCAAAGTACCTTGCTCAGGTAAGAGAAAATAGCTGTTGTACTTTATAAAAAAAAGCACCAAACCAGGCATGTCCAAGGGTCAGCTTCCAATAATTTCTCCTATCTATGTGGTGAATCTGGGCATACTGGGGCAATGCAGCAATTGCCTCAAGTACACAGACAACCCTCTCCTCCTACCACCCAACACTACAACCTGCGAGAGATGCACTTACATAGCCAAACTGGAAGCAAAGCTCTCTCCACCCAAGATTGTGCTAGACAGTCAAGAGGACAAGGTTAACACCCACACTACACCTCAAGCAACACACAGCTCTTCTAAACCTACACCACCAACACCCTCACATAGCAAAACTAAACCCTCATATGTGGAGGCTCTTAACAATACTTTCCAAGGCAAGACAACATACCCAAAACTTTAGTCATAGGTGACTCTGTAGTCAGGCACACTGATGTCCCACTCACCAGGCTGAACAAGGAGAAAATTACAGTTAGCTGCCTGTCGGGTGCCAGGATCCGTCACATAATGCATACACTAAATCCAGAACAAGTAGAAATATAACTCTGTCATTGTCCATGTTGGAGTGAATGACTTGAGAAGTACCTCCCTGGACTACATGAAAAGAGACACGGAAGAGCTCTCAGATCATGTGGCCCAGGCAGGTATGACACTAGCCCTGAGTGCCTTTGCCCAGAATGATATCACAGTGTACAGAAAAAATGATTGACTTCAACAATTGGCTAAGCTTCTGGTGTCATTCAAAGGGGATCCAGTATCTATCTGCCTGGGATGACATGATCGACAGACCATGATGCTTTGCCAGAGATGGTCTGCACCTGTCACCCCTGGGATTCACATTACTGGTTAAGGATGTTGCCACTCCTATAGTGCCATTTTTAGGCAAAATTCAAAAGACAAAACCACCACTATAACAGGCACAAGCATGCAAAACCTAAAGGTAATGCTACTCAATGCTATAAGTCTAAACCTCAAAATGCACTCTCTAGAGGCACTCCTAAAAATGGAGAACACTGATATCTGTGCAGTAACTGAGACCTAGTTCAAGGCTCCAGAGAGCACCCCTGCAATACCAGGCTACAATTCTTACCACACTTTTCGGCCACCAAACCAGGACCAAAACACTAAAGGTGGAGGAGTGTCCATATTCACCAAGGATATTCACACCACCAAGCTTGTTGTCCAACACAATGCGTCTGAAATTTTCCATGTGCAGCTAACACTAGGTAAGACTGCAATCCAAATTGTAGCTTGCTACAGATCCCCCACCATGCCCCAAGATTTTCACTACACCTTTCTAAACATACTGGAAAATATTAAGATACAACCAAACACCCTAATACTGGGTGATTTCAACTACCCTGCCATTAACTGGGAAAACTACTCATGTACCAATATCTTTGCCCAACAGTTCTTGGAGTTTATAAATTCTAATGCCCTGGATCAACTAATCCATAGTCCCACCAGGGGCTCCAATATCCTAGACCTGGTCATTACCAACATGGGAAATCAGTACTCCACACCTATGGCCACCCCCTCGTTGGTCAGGTCTGACCATAAGCTAATCACCCTTGACATCCACATACCTCCTCTACCCCCAGTAAGGAAACCTCCATAAAAAACTTCTCCAAAGCCAACTTCATGCTACTCAAGTCAGAAGTGACAAACTTCATGACACCCATGCAGATGGGAACTGAAAGTTCGACTGCTGAATCCTACAATAAGGCACTGTACAAGCACATCCACTCGTGCATGAATTGTGCCATCCCAAATAGAACCAAGATGCTCTCCTCCAAAAAAAGGAAGCAAATCTGCTGGTTCTCTGCCATAAACAAACTTTACAACAAAAGGAAGAAACTGTTGTGGAAAAGAGGAAAATCCCAGGATGCAAAAAACTCCCTTACCAGCCTCACTAAAAAGCTGAGATCCCGTATAAAATCCTCCAAAGCTAGTTACAAAAATAAAATTCCTGCAATAGAATTTCCTGCACGTAGGGAGTTGCATGGCTGTAGAATAAGTAAATCACAAAGAAAAAACACCAGCAACTGTAGTGAACAGTTCACTACAGTTGCTGGCGTTTTTTCTTTGTGACAAAAATAAAATTGCCAAAGATTCCAAAGACATCCACAAGGCATTCTATAGCTATGTCAAGAATCTAAATGGCAATGCTCAGATCTGCTCTGAGCTACAACAGAATGGCATTAAATATACTGATTCCAAGGATACTGCCAATATCCTGGCAGATTGATTCAGCTCCAAATTCACCCCCTCACCCCCTAAAGGGGCCATCTCAATACTGAAAGATTTCCAAATTCTAGTAATAAAGGCCACAGGTAAAAGCCGCACTCTCCAAAGCTAAGAATACAGCAACCATGGGACCAGGCGACATCCTGGGCTGTGTACTACATGAACTACAAAATGAACTGGCACCTCACCTAAGTGTCATGTCTAATCATAGCCTCACCTCAGGCTTCGTGCCCACTGAGTGGTGGACACCTGCAGTTATCCCACTCCACAAGGGGGGATCCACCTTGGATCCTGGGAACTACTGCCCCATCAGTCTGGTGAGCCTGATATGCAAGGCCATGGAACGTATTATCATGGAACTTATAAACAAAGACACTGGCAACCTTCAAATACTGGACCCCACCCAGTTTGGGTTCATGAAGAGCCGATCTTGTCTCCTGAACCTGATTGGCTTCTTCAAATCAGTCAACAGAGCTGTGGACAAGGGTAAGGTGGTCCACACATCCTATCTGGACCTCACCAAGGCCTTCAATACCATCCCCCACTCTGGAATCATAGATGAACTTATTAAGCTGGGCATTAATCCCTACATCACTCAATGGGTTGCCAACTGGCTTACTGATAGAACCCACACTGTAAAAGTAGCAGACTCCAAATCCAGCTCCAGACAAGTGACGAGTGGAGTACCTCAGGGTTCAGTCCTGGGACCGCTCTTGTTTGGCATCTTCTTCTCTGAAGTACAGCCCAACACTTAGGGAATCTGGCTAACAAAGTTCACAGATGACTGCAAACTGGGAGCCATTATTGAATCCCCAAATGATGTGGATATTCTACAAAAGGGCCTTAAAGAAACAGATGTTTTGGTGCCAAAGCCATGTGCTCAAGCTCAATGCCAAGAAATGTATAATTATCCCCTTTGGGAAAAAACATGTACCCGTGAATAATCTATAGGTGGCAGTACACTAAACAATGAAAGTTTGAAAAGAGTCTTAGGGACACAGGTGGACAGTGGTCTCACCTTCGATAACCACATCGCCACAACAGTCAGGAAATCCTTCTATGTGGCACACCTCATCACTAAGGGCTTTTCATCCATTAAAAAGGAGGTCATTGTCCCACTGTACTCATCCCTCATTTGACCCATTGTAGAGTACAGTGCCCTGTTTGGTATATACCTCTCAAGATTTCTGCAACAACTGGAAAAGCCGCAGAAATCCCTCACTAAAAGAATCACAGACCTAAAGCAGATGCCCTATGCTGACTGTCTAAAAAAACTCCACCTATACTCTGTCGCATATCATCTACTCAGAGGCGATCTCTGCTTAACATACAAGGCCATGTCAAACCCAGAACTGTTGGACATGCTACACTTAAAGAAATCCCAGTACCTCAAAGCCACATGCTGCAGGGATCTAAACCTTGTCATCACAATGAACAAAACATGCTGGAGGGGTAGGTTCCTGACCCAGAGACTCCCCAGATTCTGGAATAGACTGCCCAAACATGTCAAGCAGAGTGCCTCTTTGGCCCTCTTCAAAACGAGCCTTGATGATTGGATGGGAGATAGGAAATTCACCCTGGGGATAACATCAGTTCCCCTGCTAGAAAGGGGTCCATAGAAGTAAATACTGAGGGAAGAAATAGCCAGGGAATTGTTATGGCTAGGTTTGTATAGGCCCTAGGGCCGATAGCCTAGTACCAACCTATGAACCTATGAATCTATGAACATGTGATAATTAGTGAAAATGTGAGAGGGAATGACTACAGTGAAGTACTGTATAAAACCAAAGAGTACTCAAGTGATTTATGTCAACAGTACACATATGGAGTTACATATTTATACAGTCATCAGTCAAAATTAATATTTTATTTAAAATATGAGTGCCTTTATTCTACTTGAATTAGGGTTCCTATCAGTTCATCGAAACTTCAGCAGTTCGAACACCATATGTTCGAACTGTGAAGTTCGAAAACTGATTATCGCAAAGCTGGGAACACCGAATTCTTTCCCAGAGAAAGAATCTGGTGGGCCGTTTCTGTGGCTTCGCTATTTTCAGCACTGTGGTGGAAAGTTATGGGTCAGGTTCAAGTAACTGTGCGATTGTGCAGACGTTAGAGTTAGGGCATGGGTTAGGTGAGTTAGGGTTAGGGCGCGGGTCAGGTGAGTGTGCAATAGTGACGGACCTTAGGGTTAGGGTTTGGGTTAAGGTAAGTGGATAGATAGCAGGGTATGTATAGTTTAGTGTAGGGTTAGATATAGGATTTTAAGTGTATGTGTGTGGATTGCTGTTTTTTTGGTGTGCTTGTGTTGTGTGTGTGTTTCTTGGAACAGCGATTTTTTTCCCTGGGAAAAAAATCGCTGTAATAAGCCTTCGATCATTTTTCACTTTGAGGTTAGAAGTTTGAACATATGGTGTTCCAACTTCTGCTGTTTCGTCGAAGTGATATAGATCCCTTTAATTATATGTTTCTTTAGCACAGTGGATTTAAGCAGCATTGTGCAAAGGTAACCACACTATGCCATAGGATATGAAGAGCCATTCACTGTCACTCATCATTGGTGCACAATGCCAAATGTTGCACAAACACAGAGGACAAGAAGTGAAGAGCTTCATTGGGGATTTCTTATTTATGTGTGTGGTGCATGATTCTATTTTTTGACCAGATTAAAGCTGTGCAAATGGGGTAGATAGGAAAGTGGTGAAATGATGGGCAAGCAGGGGAAGAACAAAGGGAAAGCAATACATGAATCTGCAGGAGGCATTTAGGAAAGAACCATAGTTATCCACTTCTTCAATAGAGCAAAATGTACATGGATGGAATATTGGATGAATGTGGACTGCCACCTCAACAAAGATGGGTAACAACAATGCAATAATGTTGTATAGCCAATTGAACTGAATCAAGCATGTCAAAAAGACACATGTGAGAAGTGGAGAACTATGTATGGCATGATACATCTATCTATTTTATATATATATATATATATATATATATATATATATATATATATAAAACATTTATTTTTAGGTGCCCATTTTGGAGTTTTTACTTCAGTAAGACAGGAATGTTGGGTAAGGAATGTATGTATGTCAGTGTCAGGTAAGTAGGGTAGGTGAGGACGTGGTTATAGATAAACAGGACAAACAAGACAAGGCACAGGGATGGTGAGGGAAAGAACAGGTTGGGGGACACCATGATGAGGGATAGGGAGGGAACATTGGATGCCCATGCCCATCAAATATGGGTACAGTGAGACTCTAGTCCTCACTCTTAGAACTGCCATTACTGACCCCCTCCTCAGCTTGCTGTTGAAGTGATTGATGTTTTCTTTTGTCCAGCATTTTGCATGCACCTTCTCCATCTGGATGAGGTGTACAGCAATGATGCTTTCCACAAGCTCACACAACAAGCCTGGCATCTCCTGGTGGGTGACAAAATCATCACCTCTGCCAATACTTCACCATATCCATACAGGTCAAACAGCAACAATTACTGTGTTTTTCTGCCAATTCGAGACATCGCAGTTTAAAGCTAGTGTCCAAACCCGAACAACCATGCCAACCACATTTGCACGGTGTTAAGTGGAAAGCAACAGTACCAAACATAGAAGGGTAGTTTATGAACTTGTAAGGGTGATGTGACAGTTGTTATTACTTTGGTTTGGATGCTGCTGTAACTGTTAGCTGATTTAGCTTTGTAGACATGCATTAAGGGTGTAAATGTTATGACCTGAGACATATTTTTGTGTCTTTATACACTGATAAAAGAAATTTGTACAATGTGGGATTCAAACCTATGTAAAACAGACAAGTATATTCTTTCATGTAGGTGTTTTTTCATCCTTGCCACAGAAAAAGTGTTTCTTAAGCATGCTTATTAATTATATATAAACATGACACAGTGAAGTGTTAACCATTTATGTGTGTGACCTGACAAGGTCCTGGTTGATACATTCATGTGTGTATGGCTATCATTAAAGTATGAAGATCATCCAAGGCCAGAAAAGGCAATTATAATTTCAGTCTAATTGTCATGTATACCCTCAGTCACCCATACAATTCATATGAGCTCCAGTGATATACATTGTTATTGCTATTTGTAATTATGTTATATTGTTCTTTATTTTTTTAAATTGAGTGGACCAGCATTAAAGAAATTGGGTCTACTTTATGTGATAAAATTATTAAATGATCGAACACCTAAATATCAACCACGTTATATCGAACTGCAAAATAGCAAGTGCTGCCAGGAAACATCACCGTCAGCTACAAAAAAAATTAACTTTACAGCCAAACTAAGTGGGGGGCTGTGCCTCCCACACCCCCTAACTAAATATACCAACTCCGAGATTGCTCCACAGTGGAGAAAATGGCAAAATCCAGCAAACGGCCAAGGGAAATTTTTCCCTGCGTTAAATTGGCCTTTCACTTTTTTTGATTTTGATATTACGTGGTCGATGCTTAGGTGTTCGATCACCTAATCATTTGATCACGTAATATAGACCCAAAGAAATTACAAGTCTGCTAGAGAAAAACCCTGGCTCATTTGTATTGTGAGCATTAACTTATACCAGTCACCACAGGGAATGTTGGGCTGCAAGTTTATTTTTACAGTCATTACCTCGCAGAGTGCAACTGAAACATTGTTTGTCAGGCCTGCTCATTAGTTACATTACAGTTGAGTGCTTAACCATGTATATGTGAGACATGAAAGTTTAGAAAATAAATGTTCAATTGTAGAAACATAATTCTACAGACAGTTATACATCTAATATATATCTAGTATCCTGAGTACTCAATGTACCTGCTAAATATAGGTATTTTTATGTGTAATTATTTTTCTAATGTTAATGTTTATATAATGTAAACTGGAACAGCAGTAATAAAACTTTAGACTTTGCTGTATTAGAACACAGGTTCACCTGTATTGTAATCCTTAACTTACACCTGCTGCCACAAGAACAACTAGGCAGCAGCTATATATTTTCACATTCATTACTATGTATATTTTCAGGCTATTGTGTAATGCCACTTAGCATGTTTGTGCAGTGGAAAACAACATATGATAGAATGTATCTGTTTTAAAATTGGCAAGTGTCTGCCTATTGTTTGCAGGTGTTCTGGACCTGCAGTTTTTGTGAAAGCTTACTGACCAAGCCCCATTGTGTGATGGAAAGCAGAAGATGCAACAATATATCGTTTTAAAATTGACAATGTCTGTTTATTGTTTGGGTCATTAAACCATGTTTGTGTGGAGTTGAGCAATTTGCATATGAGATTAGAAAAGCTCAACATGCATTATCAATGTTAAAAGTGTTTACTTTTTTTCACTAAAAGTTAGATGTGGAACGTGAGCCTTTATTGATATATATTATGTCTGTATATTATTTATTTATTTATGTTTATTTTACATTTGTTGACCGGGCTAGTCTAACTGGATACATCTCCATTTTCAGTAGAGGCCCGGGGAGATAAGCTCCAAAATTAAGCTAATATATAACAGGACTACAAATGAAAATAAATCAAAAGAGTAAAATTATTTTGAATCTTAATTATGTTTTAAAAGGTATAGACCTTCCTAAGAAAGTTTTTTCAAAACCTTCTATTTTTAACCCCAACTTAAACAGTACTTTGAAAGTGTTTGAAAAGGTATGTGAGAATAATATATGGAAAGTATTAAAATGTACAGCTAAAAATAATTATTTTAACTGAACTAAAGAACAAAGAAAAGCAGTTAAGGAATTGAAAAGTAATGTTGATGTAAGATTTATGAAGGACGATAAGGGTGGGGGTCTGGTAATTATGGATCAGGTTACATATGTGCAATCAATTGAGCAAATGCTTAGAAATCGAAGTGAGTATTTAAAAGTTAATATGGTGGAAGTACAAAAGAATTATAAAAACACATTTTCTTTTTTATATGACCATCTTATGGATGGGAGCTTTGATGTAGAATTATATGATTTCTTATTAATAGAAAACCCTAAATTAGGAGTTTTGTTTGGTATACCAAAGGTTCACAAAGATCCAGACAACCCACTCTTTCGGCCAATAGTGTCAGCACCTCATTATGTGACTGAAGGTATTTTTTTATTTTTGAACTTTGTATTTAATTTGTTGGTTCAAAAATTAGATTCCTACATTACAGACTCATAGGGTTTTCTGGATAAAATTCAGATGTTTAGCCAATCGTATAGATTTACTACAACAAAAAATATATGTGTGATAATACACATCTTTTCACTTTTCACCTGCATTCCTCAAAAATTGGGTATTGAATATGTGTATAATTTTTTGAATGTTTTTACAGATTTAAGTAAGCAAGAAGTTAATTTATATTGTGAAATGTTAGAAATGTTATTGAATAATAACTATTTTTTATTCAATAAACAAACATACAAGCAAATCAAAGGGGTAGTCATGGGGTCAGCAGTCACACCAGCCTTTGTTAATTTAGTTCTTGGTTGGTGGGAACATGTAGTTTTCTCACCCTTGTCTACCAAATACAAAGTAGTTTACTACAATAGGCTTGTAGATGATTTGTTTTTAGTTTTAGAGGGAATTGAAAGTGATGCTAATGCTTTAATTGCAGAAATTAATGCTAATTCTGATTTTTTGAAGTTTACTAAAGGGGAATGTGTTTTTCAATTGGCTTTTTTGATGTATATTTGAAATGGAATATACTGTTAGATAAATTTGAGAGTAGGATTTTTAGAAAAAACACCTTCAGTAACTACTATTTAAGTTACCAGAGTAATCATCCTAAGTTTACTAAAAATAATATACTTAGAAGGCAGTTAATTAGAACCTCTAGGATGACTTCAGATGATAGTGAATTTAAAGAAGTATTGTATATAATCAGTCTAAGTTAATTGGCTATGATTTTAATATGCTTTAGACAACTGCTGAAGAAATCAGACAGAAAAGAAAATATTTTCCACCTATTTTGATGAAAAGTCTCCAGTAATTGTCTGTGAAAAATAGTTTTAATAAAAATACAGCAGTTTGTAATATTGATATGACAGTTGGCAGTTATAATATTTGTTATATTATTACAAATCATTGAAAGATTTTGGAAGGTAATTTAGACCTAGTTAAAAATGTTGTGACACAACCTAGATTTGTTTTCAGGAATTCTTACAACTTAAAAAATGTATTACAACATGAGAATACTAATTTTGAAAATCAGAGACTTGTGTCTCTTAAACCCAAAGGAATGTATAAGTGTGGCAATTGTTCAGTCTGTAGGTTTATTGGAGAAGGATGCTTTTTATTTTTAGAACATCTTAATTACACTAGTCCTATTCCTGGTACATTTAACTGTAAGTCTAAAGGAGTGGTCTATGTTGGTACATGTAGTGGATGTAATGCCTATTATGTTGGCATGACCACTAGAACTTTAGACACTAGAATCAAAAAACATCTTTATGCAGCTAAGAATAAAAATGATAGAAATGTTCTTTACAAACATTCATTAGAATACTCCAAGTTTCATAAGTTTATGTTTACTATACAGGTACCATCAGCTAGGAGAGGTGGGGACTTTAAACATGGGGTGGAACTAAGGTAAACCCAATGGCAATAAAAATTAGGGGCATATACTTTTCCTGGTTTAAATGGTTCTATTAACATTAAATGTTTTTTAAAAAGTAGAAGGTTAAAGATTTCACATTAATTCATTATTAATAAATTTGTATATTTATAGTTTATGTTTTCTTATTAAAGTTCTAATTCATGTTTTCATAGGATCATAGGTTAGTACTAGGTTAATTGCCCTTGTGAGCCATTTTAAGCCTAGCCAGTTATCCCCTGTGAGATTCAAACCCTGTACCTTGTGTTTGTAAGGCAAACACCTTAAAGATTCGGCCACCCTCCCAACCCCAATTCATTGTTAATTTAACTGATTATATGATTGGTCAGAGGAGAGTATAATTGTAATTGAATAGTGTTTTTTGCTCTGATGAAGTCCCTTTCTGGCTGAAAGCAAAGATTAAAAGTTTTCATATGCTAATTTCTTGGTCTGATTTCATTCCTTAAGCATTCAGTGAAATTTTGGTTACAATGTCCATACAGGACAAACAGCAACAATTACAATGTTTTTCTGCCAGTTCAAGCCATCATATTTTAAAGCTAGTGCCCAAACCCCAACAACCATGTCAACTACATTTGTGCAGTGTTAAGTGGAGAGCAACAGTACCAAACAGAGAAGAAAGAGGCAGTTTATGAACTTGTAAGGGTGATGTGACAGTTGGCATTACTGTTTGGTTTGGATGCTGCTGTAACTGTTAGTTGATTTAACTTTGTAGACATGCATCAGGGGTGTAAATTTTATGACCTGACACATAGTTTTGTGTCTTTACACACTGATAAGTGTAATTTGTACAATGTGGGATTCAAACCTATGTAAAACAGACAAAGCGTATTCTTCCACATAGGTGTTTTTTCATCCTTGCCACAGAAAAAGTGCTTCTCAAATATGCTTATTAAATATAAATATATATATATATATATATATATATATATATATATATATACATGACAGAGTGAAGTGTTAACCATTTATGTGTGTGATCTGACAAGGTCCTGGTTTATACATTCATGTGTAAATGGCTATCATTAGAGTACAAAGTCCATCCAAGGCCAGAAAAGGCAATTATAATTACAGTATAATTGTCAGTATACACTCAGTCACACATACAATTCATAAGAGCTCCAGTGATATACATAGATATTGTTATTTATAATTATGTTTATATTGTTCTCTATTTTTTTATTTAGTGGACAAGCATTAAAGACATTATGAGTAGAACCCTGGCTCATCTGTATTGTGAGCATTAACTTATACCAGTTGCCACAGGGAAGGTTGGGCTGCAGTTTATTTTTACAGTCATTACTGTGCAGAGTGCTCAGTGCAGCTGAGACCTTGTTTGTCAGGCCTGCTCATTAGTTAAACGTATACATTAGAGATGAGTGTTTACCCATGTATATGTGTAACATGAAAGTTCAGAAAATAAATGTTCAATTGTAGAACTATAATTCTACACACAGTTATACATTTAATATATATATATATATCTATATATATATATATATATATATATATATATATATATATATATATATATATATGTGTGTGTGTGTGTGTGTGTGTGTGTGTGTGTGTGCTCAGTGCACCTGCTAAATTTAGATATTTCTATGTGCAAATATTTTTCTAATGTTAATGTTTTTATAAAGTAAACTGGAACATCAGTAATAAAATCTTAGGCTATGCTGTATTAGAACACAGGTTCACCTATATTATAATCCTTAACTTACAGCTGCTGCCACAGGAACAATTACACAGTAGCCATATATTTTCACATTCATTACTATGTATATGTTCTGGCCATTGTGTAATGCCACTTAGCATGTTTGCATGGTGGCAAACATTATATGACAGAGTGTATCTGTTTTGAAATTGAGAAGTGTGTGCCTATTGTCTGCAGGTGTTCTGGACCTGCAGTTGTTAGGGAAGCTTACTGACCAAGCCCCATTGTGCAATGAAAAGCAAAAGATGTAACAATATATCTTTTTAAAACTGATGATCCCTGCTTATTGCCTGGGTCATTAGACCATGATTGTGTGGAGTTCAGCAATGTGCATATGAGATTAGAAAAGCTTAACATGCATTATCAATGTAAAAAATATTTACTTTTCTTCACTAAAAGTTAGATGGAGGACTTGAACCTTGATTGATATATATTGTTTGCTGTGTATTTACCAGACATGCAACACACACACACACACACACACACACACACACACACACACACACACACACACACACACACGCACACACACTTGATTCACAGCTTTAATTTATGCTGTCTTTATCATATAAGCAACTTTCAATGTTTATTTGTTTCGCCATTTAACCATTTTTGCACTAAGCCAAGCATCATACAAATGTTATTATATAAAAAAGAATTAAAAAAAGGAAACATAAACAGCACTGCAAACTACATTTTAACACAACTGATAGAATCTTCACAACTCTGCATTTGAAATGTCAGACAACTGAACCTACAGACCACAGTAAGGGTGTCTTAGCTGTCTTTGCCACAGAAACAGATTTGCAGCAAGAATGAAAAACATTGTGTATATAAATAAGTCTAATTTCCAATATAGAATTATAAAAACACATAACATGTGTACACTCTAAGTTGTTTGTACGTGTGTTACTTACATATTTAGTTCAATGACCGATCATGCAACTATTTATGAGTATTGTTTGCATCGATACTGCTCTACCTTCTCTTTGTATTGTGTCCATTCTTCTCTTACCTGTACTGTACTCTCAGACATGCAATCTGTAGGGCATTTTGTATCATTGTCATTAAAATGTATGAGAATATTATAGCAATAACCCACGCCTGGGTGTGGGTAATGCTAAATTTACCCACGGTTGGTGTGGTTTGGTCCCGAGGCGGCCGAGGACCAAACAAAGCCAACCGTGGGTAAATTTAGCATTACCCACACCCAGAAGTGGGTTATTGCTATTATACCATGACATTATTTAAGAAAAGAAACTGTTACTTTTCTTAAATAATGGCATAGTATAATGCCTGTTTACTGCCCTTCCGCAGATGTCTGGCATCGCGGCAGTTCTGATGTACTGCGGCGCCTGCGCAGTACATCAGAGTTGAGCAACGGAGAAAGCAAGATCTCCGTTGCTTATGTCTCGCTATGTTAAACTCATTTAACATAGCGAGACACTAAAAAGCAATGGAGATCTTGCTTTCTCCGTTAAAACACTGTCTCGCTATGTTAAATGGGTTTAACATGGCGAGACAGCTTTAAAATAAGCAACGGAGATCTCCGTTGCTTATTTTAAAGCTGTCTCGCTATGTTAAACCCATTTAACATAGCGAGACAGTGTTTTAAAAAAACGAGTTATACTAATGGAAAAAAGTCCGGGCGACCGGACCTTTTTCCATTAGTATAACTCGATTTACAACGGGCACGCTGGCCAATCAGCGTGCACGTTTTGGGGGGGGTCATGGTATAATACATGATAATATACAGTTTTCAACAAAGGCAAGAGAGTTTTGTTATTAGTGAACAAAAACTGGAAAATGTGTGCTGTTCACTTCATTTAAAAGCTTGTTACAATTACTTCTATACTTTGTAAGTGTATTGACACACCCACTGCAGGTAAGGGAGTCTGAATTGATGTTGTGTTTTTGTCACCCTACCAGCAATCATTCACAGTTGCAATCCATTAGCAACTAACACTGATGCATTCCCTACACTATGTTTACACATGTTACACAAAGTCAAATGTTTGGCATTCAGCAATTCTAACGAGTTCACACCTCATTTGCATCTTCGCCATACTAAGAGGCCTGAATCTACATTTTAAAAAAGGTAAACATTTAGCTAGGGAACTTGAAGGTAAGGAGAGTTGTGTATATGGAGAACACAGAAGAAGATAGATATTACTTTGGATTTATCTGCACAGAAGCCTTCTGATCTTGTTAAGGTGTGATTGCATTTTTCAGATGCATGCTAGATATGTTAACATGTTCCAAGGAAAATATTTTATATATATGCTTTAGAAAACAGAACTCTTATCTGTATGTAGTTCTTATAAGTTCACTGTTGGCATAGGTACTTTGTCAGGCATTTTACTTTTTCAGATAGACAGCCTTCTTAACTTTTATCACAAGTGTTATCTTACACTCTTCTGTGTTATTTCAGTGAAATGTAGCGGTCTATATTGTCAATGACACAGGGGTGTTAGGCTTCTAAGATGGCCAACAGACACTTCTAGGGGTGTGCTGGACACAGAGAGAGGTGACTGGCAAGTGTATAAAATTTAATTTTCTGTTGAAATGTGTACATATTTTGTGAGAATTTTTTGAAAGCATTTATAACTACTGACTAATATGTTATTCCTTCTTAGTGCAAGCTATAATTTGCTTTTTTTTGGGGGGAGGGGGGGCAAATACCATTTGTGTCTTGCCACAACAAAAGTTGTTGCTCAAGAGATTTGCTCTTGAAATTGTGTAGTCATCCAGTTCTTTTTGTGTAAACAATATATTGCTCCATTGTTATTCCTTGTTTTGGATCAAGCATTGCTTTGTGTGTGAGTGTGATATGGTACAAACTCATAACCTTAAATTTTAATATCTGAACTGTGTCTGCAGTGGTTAATATTGAAAATATATATGTGCATATAATCAGGAATTACATTTTTTGGTATTTATGTGTTGTATCCTTCTCTGTTTTATGTCTCTTAGGAGTAAGGCACCCAAAGTGTACCAATGCATGTAGTCAATGACATAAATGCGATAGAGAGGCACAGCATGACTTATGATCAGTTGTTATCATAGGGCCACTGATATAATTTCATCCGCCCAGAGGAGAGCAGCTGCAGTTGTCCTTAAAACAGCTGGCAATGGTGGGGGGTGGGGGCAGCTACAGACCCTCCACTGACACTAAATTAAGAGTTCCTGTGCACTGTCAGAGATCCAGAGAGCTCAGTGGAAAGTGCACAACAACATGTGACTGAATTTGGTGCTGATGTTTCTGGGAGGACAAGTATGTGCCAGGAGGAACTTCCAGGTAAGCTTACATATGTCAATAACATTTTCTTATATAGTGAAATATTGAAAGCAATAGCTCATATTTTTTTGTTTTGTTTTTTGGTTGAACGTATTGCTAAATTGATTCAGTTAAGAGCACATTTTTCTGCATTATACATGGGTTTTAGGTGGACATGTCTGGCAAGTTTCAGTTAAAAGTATTGCTAATGGATATATAGGCAATAATTTTGTCCCCCTGTGTTATTGGAATTGTGGTGATTGTGTCCTTAACTTTTGCTTAACTACATCCATGACCATCCTCCCTATCAAGTGTGGAATCATCTGCATATTGTAAGCCAAACATTTATATTTGATTATTGATGACCATTTATCAGAAATATGCATTTATCCATATGTGTGAGGTGGGTGTCATGAGTGTGTGTGTGTGTGTGTGTGTGTGTGTGTGTGTGTGTGTGTGTGTGTGTGTGTGTGTGTATGTGTGTGTGTGTGTCTGTGTGTGTGTGTGTGTGTGTGTATTGCTGTAACTATCTGTGATAGTGGCACCAGTGTTAGTTTATTATATGTTAAATTGTAGTGTGTGTATTAATTTATTTCCTGTGTTTGTTGCTTATTATCACAGATGATCATGACAGTGGAAATGTAGAACTCTTACCACCTGATGCCTGATGTCAGAGTATCATCATACTCTGATGATGGTGGCCAAACAGAGGCACAGTTAGGGAGGTGCAGAGGTTGAATCTGCCACTGAGGTTGACATAAAGCCATTCCCCTGTATTTCCATCACACACAGCCAGTAAGCCTACACATACCTATTCCAGTGAGCCCTCCAATATTGGACAGGTGGAAAGTGACACACTTGATCAGGGTAGTGTGGTTAATGTGGCTTCAGTTTCTGACTCTAGCCTTAGCCAAAGTGTGGGCAAGGTGCCATGCAGGAGCATTGTAGGGGTGCTCAGAGGAAGCCTGCTGTCCACCCTCCACATGATCCTGGTGTGTCTTTATGTCCCACTCGACATATGTTTAGGGCCATCATGGAGGCACAGGCCCTTTCCAAAAGGGCCTCCGAGGACATGCTTTGGTTTTTAGATGTGGCACAGGCTGTTATGCATAACAGCCTCAACCGTGTTGCAGATTCAATGGATTGGATGAATGACATGATGGAACAGGCAGTGTTTGTGATGGCATGTCTGTTGAGAGGAGGAAGGCATCATTGTGGAGTTAGGTCATCATCATCATCTTATGTTGGCCAACATGGCCATACCCAATAAAGCTCCTATAGTGATACAACTTCCACTGTTCCATCAATGATTGAGGTGTCCACACCCAGACATGATAGACCATGGCTTCATGGTCTTGGGCGTACTCGTGAGGAGAGCTCATTCAGCAGATATCATTCATATTCAGGTAGCAACAGCTCATCTGACCATGGGCATGAACATGCCAGTGCAAGTCCTGGCATAGCCAGGTCTCACTGTCAGGGATGATGACAATGAATTGTCACCTCTACCATGCACGGCTCACACTTGTCCGACATACCAGGATGTAGAGCTAGCACAGAGCTTGGCTGTGTTCTTGCAGACACTCATACACATTTCACCTTGAGTGCCGATACAGATACACACATAACAGTTAACATGGGTCAGTCATGAGGCTTACAGCTCATTCTGTCTCAATGGCCATTTCACACTTTATCAAAATTTCTGCCTATCTGTCTTTCTTACACACATGCACTCAGGACTTTTGGTGTCAGCCCTGCCCTCTTGCCCCCTCCACCACACACACACACACACACACACACACACACACACACACACACACACACACACACACACACACACACACAACACACTGTGCAGGTAACTGTGTCATATCCTTGATTTTCTGTCCTTGGGATTCAGGGATACACAAGTCTTTTGTCTGATGCCCAGGGTGCATAGTTGACTGAGTGCTTAGCATATACATGTTTGTGATGATCTTTTGAAAATTATATTGCCTTCTTATAGGTTTTTGTAATGTTTGAATCTTTGATGCATGGGGCGTATTACTTGATAGCACATCTATTGACATAAATCAGTGATGTCACATATTGATGTCATTTCTGTAAAAATCACCCACCTTCTGTTTAGTTCCATTAGCAAACAACAGTATGCAAAGATATGCCATTCATCTCTGTTCTTAGCCATTTGTTTCCTATTCCAGTCTCAACAATTACCTTGGAAGTTCAGCAGTTACAAGAGTTTTAATTTGTGGTTGAGTCTGTGTGATGCTAGAAGTACACAGCCATTACATGGATAAGTAAAGGTTGTGGTGTTACCTTTCATCAATGTTACTGTATGTATGTACATAGGATGAAGGTTTTACCCCTTAGGTGGCGTGAGTGTGCACTGTCATCTCTTGGCCAGGGTAAGGGCATATTGTGCACACCAGCACCTACAGTGGCTGGTGGTTCCTCCTATGACTCCTCACCTGCATGTGGCTGTGGTGACCTTGCCAGTGGTGGTGGGATACGTGTGCCCCATCCTCTTGGTGTTCCTACTGAAGCTGTCTTCTCAAGATAAGGTGCAGAATGGCACAGATGGTGAAAATTTCAGCACAAGTACAGGGATTGTACTGCAGGAGTCCCCCAGATGTATCTAGGCACTGGAACTGTGACTTCAGCACCCCAGACACATGCTCTATGATATTTTTTGTTTCAGCGTGTGCCTCATTATAGTGTTCTTCAGTCACTGTGTGTCCATTTCTGATGGCCAGTGCATAACCTGCATCCCCTAGAAAACATCTAGAGTTGAGAGTTGTGCCAGATACATGAATCGTGGTAACTGCCTGGGTTGCCAGCACATACATTCAGGATGATTCCTTTAGAGTTACACATAACCTGGCATTAAAGGAGTGGAAGCTCTTTCTGGTTATGTAAACCCTTCACTGTTCTCCGGGTGGTATTTTGATTTCAATCTGCATGCAGTCTGTGGCACCTGGGAATTCAGGGAAGTGTGCTACAGAGTAGAAATCCTGCATAGTTGCAGCTCTGTACGCAGGTGCATGGGGAAACGGTATGTCATCACTGGAATGTTGTAGCATAGCACTCAGAAATTGATGGAGGATCCTGGATGCTGATGCCTGTGAATCCCCCAGCATATTCCCTGTTGGCCTCTGAAAGGTTCCTGTAGCTAATATTCTAAGTGTTAAACATACCTTAGTTTCTGCAGGCTTTGGTTCCCCTTGGTTTGCCCTTGCTGTCAGTTGTAGACAACAGAGGTTGGCTTGTTCTTGTAGTATGTCTCTATCCACCCCATGGTGCTCTACAATTTCCACCTCATGTAGACCATGAAAACTTAAATGGAGTCTAAATGCCCTTTTTCTTCTTGGCCGAGGTCTATTAGCAGCAGTAGCAGCAGCAGCATAGACTTGGGCCTGCTGCACATACACATGAATAAGAGCAACAGCAGCTCCTAACATTCTTTCTGGGTAGAGTAGCTTCCGTGACTGCATTCCAATAGGTTTTGGAATTCACAGGCATAACTTGTACTACGTTTACATATTGCTTTATACCTTGTTGAATAGCTCCTCGATCTTGGATTGGTTGATTAGCATACAATTCAGATGATTATGCTGTAATGAGGATGCCACAATGCTTACTGTATTTGCATGGCTCTACATGGCACTTACTGAATGCAAAACAGTGTGCTATCATCTGTGCCTCATGCTACGATGTGCACAGTGTCTTAGCGCATTGTGTAGACTTTATTGAATCTGCCACACTGAGTATGTTTAACAGTATCTTAAGTATGAAATATGAAATATTCCACTAAAGTGAGGAAAGGGGGTATTTTTTTTCTTAAAAAAAATCAATAAACAAAGATAAATATTCTATTAAATTACAATACCAATGAATAATGTTATTGTTTTTATACATAATATTCAATAAAAGTAAACTTCACATTTAATATTTGTAGTTTGTTCAGCTGTATATAGATATTTTACATGAGTGTTAACATGCATTTAAATGTTTATGAATGCCTTCATGTGACTTTAAGAATTTGTTTAACTACATAAATTTAAGCAGTTTTCAAAACGTATGTGAACTATTTCCATTAGTTTAGGGGTGATTTGGTCATGTGGCTATTTTCTATTTATTCTGTGTCATTTTAATGTAATCCTAAGCTATGAACATTCCCTTGTATAGGAATGTAAATGCCGACTTTTACTGTTTAAGTAAAGTTTGTTTTGGGAGAATAAGTTTACCGTGTTTTTTTGCTTTCCATGGCATTTTTTTACATATTTCACACAGTGCACTAAAGTCATATGTTACAGCTTTTTTAGTTTTCTGTATAACTAAACATTTATCACATATATAGTGTCTGCATTGTAAGCTTTTTTATATGCTTTTAAAAGAATATGATGGCTGTTTGCACACCCACCTTGGTATGAAACCAGTCTGATCACAATTGTAGGCATTACTCCCCATTCTGGCATTCCATATACTATACACTGGTCAATTGTAACACCAGCTTTCGGGCTGCAAAAGTGAGGTTTACAGCTCTTTCACCCTTTGCTGCTACATTCCTGTTTAGTTTAGGAACAGGATATCTGTCAGCCCACCTTAACTTGCAAGAGCAACCTCTTTATTTGAAATAAGTTTAAAGTTAACTTAATTTGTCATCTCACAATGAGTAACAAAGAAACATGCTTTCTAATCAGAAGACTGCTCATTATGTCTTATCACCCCATGTCCCTGCTGACTTAGTAAACTCTCAAGTCTCAGCAAGTCAACAGTGTGTATTCTGTTATATCTCACTAGAGCTACATTCTTCTATGTTTTTTTGTTTTTTAATCCTTGACTTCCTCAGAGAAATTTATGCATCTGGTTACTCTGCAAAATGACCTTCCTGTTGCCCTTGGGCTATTCTACTAATGATCTTGTGTAATCTAATTTCTTACAGCTTGTTTCTTTCCAAAAGGCACTCTGCATTGTGTTTATCCCATTCCAGGAATGATATTTTTCAGTACTAAACACAATTTCTCTCCCTAATTATTTGATAGTTTAACAATGCTTTGCTTGTAATGATAACTCAGTCATTAAGCAAAATTTATTGCTATGATGGCTTAGTGGTTAATTACTGTGACTATAATGTACAGGGTCCTGGGTTTGAGCCTTGCTGAGGCAGTGTATTTTGGGGGTTGGGAAGGTGGCCTAATGGTTAAAGTGTTTGCCTTACAAACACAAGGAACAGGGTTTGAATCTCACAGGGGATAATTGGCTAGGCTTAAAATGTCTCACAAGGGCAGTTAGCCTAGTACTAACCTATGAAAGCACACTAACTGAGTCAACAAATGGTAGATAAATAAGCTATAAACCTTCCCAGCATTTCCTTCCACTACTGTTATTAGTTCCACATCCAATTATATATATAGTCACTAGGCATGCAGTCCAGGAAACCAGTGAGGAGCATTGCCCAATTTCCCCAGAGTCCTGTCTGGTTAAGAGGCTTTCCCTGAGTTTCGCATTAGGCTAATGGAGACTGAGGAGAATTAAACCCTAAATTAAAGGCAACAGCTTGTTAATAGTTCATAAACTTAATCTTCTCTGGAAGATGCCCAGTTGCATATATAGGAATGCTGGACTTATACTTTTACTCCTTTCTGACATCGCTATCTAGTATACCAGCTGCTAAAGAACTTTGGCTGTGTGCAAACAGGTGTGCTTTCCTTTTCAGGTCATCTGCAATGCCACTTCAGAAGGCATCAATGTGTCCCCTGTATGCATACTCACCTACAATGGGCCCTACGGATAACATGCTTTGCACAGAGAGTGTATCACCTAATTTTGTGTGACCCACTCGATTCTTTATCTAACTTGAATATTAACTTTCTGTGCATATCAGACAAATGTGTACTTAAAAAACTAAATAGGTCCCATGGAGCCTTTTTTATTTCTGGGGAAAGTCCAACTTGGAACAAAGCCAATTTTCAGCAGAGACCCAGGGAGAAACCTCTCCAGATGCATAACTTTGAAACATGGGAGGAAACCCACATGAATGCAAGCAGGACATGCAGACTCTACACAGAGAGCCTCAAACCGGAGAACCGTTAGCAAGGCCTGACATTCATAAATATGAAATAAAGTGCTAACACTCTATAAGAGTGCAATCATGTTAAAACAGGTCAGCTTGCTAACAGGTAAGCAGCAGCCTTGTTTTCCATTTTATACTTCTCTCTGTCGTTTTTTTTACTTTCATTTTAGTTCTCTTCTTCCTGCCTGACGCTTGCCCTGTCCACACAGCCCATCCTCATTCCCTGTTTCCATCACCTAGCAGTGGTGATCAAACAGCTTTCCTCACATACCAGCACCCAAAAGAGTGAGAATAACATTGTAAGTTTCATATGCAAATCAGGGAATCACATGCTAATGGTAGAGGCAGCCTGTTCTGTAATTCCCTTCCCACAGCCCCACCTCATGAATTGCATCAGTATTCAACTTTCAGTATTCAGTTTCCCATACTTTTAGTTTTGGCTAGAATCCCTGTTCTCTACCTTGGGCTGCAAAGTTAACTACCAGTACATCTACTTCTGTAGGCTTGTTAGCAAAATTCCACTTTTCCCAGCAGCTGAATGCTTAGCGAATGGTCCACTAACTGAACCTGGGACTCCTGTGTCATTGTCAGGTCTTCATTCTTCTGCACTGCTACTTAACTATTTTTAGTTTCAGTTTTTGCCATTTCTTCTAAAATTAACGGTGTCCTTTTCAATTTCAGTTGAAGGAGTACAAGCAATCTATCTGTCATACTGTTTGATTCCTTAACGTATTCTCCATGCCTACCCACACCCAAAAATTCCAAACTCTTTCATTTTTTTTGTACATTTGTTCAGTAACAAACTGCATTTTAACTCATACTTTTACCTCATTAGCTCATTGTAACTATAAATCACTTATTTATCCCTTTCCAACTCTCATTTTTTCTCTTTCCAGAGCATCTGCCACCATGATTACATGGAAGAAGTGTTCCCATCCCTTCTCCAATTTTATCAGTTTTGAAATGGCCAGAGACCAACATTTTTCTTCTGATTACATTACTTGTGTCTGTTACAGTTCTATGTGAATCCTGCAGTTGACAATGAAGTATAAGAGAAACAAGAAAATGTGCAAGGAAGGTGAACAAATAGATGTTAATGCTGGTTATAAATATTATGCAGATGGAACTTAAATACCTGCTATTTTCAAGTATTTTATAGTCTAAAGTAGTACTTAAATTAGACATGTTAATATGTTGCTACATGGTAAGACATTTTCACCATTGCATTATATAATTTAATGATAAGCAATACATTTTCAAGTACCTGTAACATATGAATACAAATCTCTGTCATTAATTTATGCAGTATATCTGCATGTACAGGCAAATCAATAAGAGATTAAAATGGCCTTGCCTTCTGTTCCCTATTTCATTGCAACATTTGTTTGTATTATATGTGGTTTTAAAATTCCAGTTAACTACACTGTCTGCATGCACAAAAGTCTGCATTGTGCTATTTGTATACATTATCAATTTATGATGTTTTAGCTAATGCTCACTGAAAACAGTAATAATTCTTTGAATTCATTGCAATCCTGATTGAGGCTTTCACTCTTCCTTCCCTTATTTTCTATTATGCTTCTTATCTGCCCAGACCATACAGCAAGAATGCTCTGTGTTAAGCTTCAGAGGCATGTTTTACTGCTGCTAAAATTAATTACTTGTTGGTACCTTTCCATACTAATCAATAAGGTTTGCTGTACTGATATTAAATATATTTGCTTTCAAACCCAAGTGTACAACTTATCTATTAAAAATGTCAGCCAAACAACTGAAAGTGTAAATCTGCTCCAAAATCATTTTAGTGGTGATTTTGTTGCCCTCAAGGGTATTCCTTGTTCTATGAATACAAATGCACAAGCACGGATGTCTTAATAAAGTCTACAGAATATTATTTGAAAATGAGGTTAATACCTCAAAGCAAGCTGAATGAATTCTAGACGTAAGGTCATTTGTTTACTCAGCTTTAGAAACAAAGACGGTGTCATGTAGACATAAAACACAAAACATCAAAATACAATAGAAACAAGAAATATGCAAGGAAAATGCATAAAATATTTGCAGTACATATCTGAAAAACATCTGTAGACAGCTTGATCCACCTAACTTGTTATTCTGCCAGTTGGATAAGAAGCAAATCCTAATTCATTTTTTTATTAAACAATTGCAAACCTGATAATTGAACTGCCCACAACCCAGGTCACCTTACTTCTCAATCCCCTAATACAAGAAATCTGGACAAACCCAAAAATAATGGGGTGGGGGGGAGACAAAGGCCCAAAAATAGGGACAGGTTTTAAATATTGCTCTTATAAACCTAGTGCACTGCTAAAATAACAAAGTTTCTGTAAACATGTATTTTCTGAAGGAAATGAAGTCTGAAACTCAAATGCCTCTCATTACTTAGTAACTTCAGTCCTCAATGATTAACTAGAAAACAACAAATTTTATGAGGGGCAGACCAGAAATCTGGACATCCCATAAAAATCTGAACAGTTGAGAGGTATGCAGATCATAGCTGCATAAGCAGTTTCATTCTTCCATAAGAGCAAAACAAACACACTTCCAGAATGAGTTGACAAGTACAAAATCATGTAAAACAAACTAAAATCTTAACGTACCAGTCTGACTTTACAGCAAAGAGCAGTTTTGTCAATGAACACATCACAGATAAACACAAGACTGACACATGGACAACAAGGAAAAATGAAAAATGCATGTTTCTTGTGGGGATGCACTGGGATTTGCACCCTGCATCACTTAGCTTAGGCATTCTAAAACGTTCTTACTACCAGAAGTTTTAGGGTTTTCTCATTGACCACATTCTTAAAAAATGATACTCTTTGTAGATATTACAGACATTAGCTTATAATAATCACTATCTTCTGTCCTCTGAATACAAAATAAAATAAGCAGGGTAAATTCTGCAGTTTTGCATTAGCTGTATAGAGCATACAAAACAGTAAAATTCCCTGCTCTACGAAATTTCTCATTGTAGCAGTTGTAAATATTGTATATAGTTGTGGGTTAACTATGGGTCAAAAATCTTTATATCAAGTCATACTACTATTTTTTTAAATGGAAAGCTATCAACAGTGCTGTTGCTTATGTGACATTTCCTTGTTTATTGTAAAATTGCTGGTAAATTATCTATATGGTCTTATGCCCAATATGGTTGTATCATTTGCTTGTATATACCCACTTTGCACATTGGACTGTTGTTAATTTGTTGGTAAATTATCTCTGAAATAAATAAAACAGATTTCTGGGGGGGGGGGAAACGTAGGCATTCTAACTCAACATCACTCTAATCTTAGAAAAGTAAAATCCCTAGCCACTACAATCTGCCTCAAAAACTCATCTCTGAAATGGGAGCCATCATGTTTTGATCTTGCAGTAAGTAGCACAGCGCATGTTGGTGAATCAGTTTCTAAGTGATAGAAATGCTACTCTTCTTATTATTGCTCACCATCTTCAGCATTTTCATCATCATCAGCATCATCATCATCAAACCCTCTTTCCCATGTTCTACATGTGTCAAGATGTCATGTCAGCTGTTACCATCTCTCACCATTCATTGTCAATCTCCTACCTTCTTTGACAGTCATGCCTGACTGTCACAGGCCTTCTTTCATGCTTTGCTAGATGCCCTCATTTCTTCTTGCATTCTTCATGTCTCTCCCAAATTATCTTCATCAAATCATCTTCTGCTTTCCTATACATGTGCACAAATCCACCAGACTCTGTTTTATTTGACTTTCTGTACAATTGCAGCTATTTTGGCTTCTGCTCTTGTGTTCTCATTTCTTCAACTATCCCACAGACTGTAACCTACCACCCGTCTCAGACACTTCATCTCCATCACCTCTAGCTTTGTCTAGTTCAACTGCTTTGTCTTCACTGCCTTGGTTTCTATACCCTACAGAGTTACTGGTTACACCACTGTTTTGTATACCTTACTTTTCAGTTTATTTGGCATTCTTCTATCACACACTACCCATGGCACTCTGTTCCAGTTTGCTGCAGCCTGTCCGACTGTAGCTTTGGCTTTCTTATTTAGGCTTCCCGTCTCCTCACTCATAGGTTCATAGGTTCATAAGTTCATAGATTCATAGGTAGGTACTAGGCTTTCGGCCCTGGGGCCTCTACAAGCTCAGCCAAAAAGGTACCCTGGCTTTTGCCACCTAAGAAAATTATTTTCCTGTGCCACTGTTGAGCAGAGCCACAGAGGTGATCCCCGGGGCGAATTTCCTATTTCCCATCCAATCATCAAGATTTTTCTTAAAGAGTGCTAATGAGGAGCTTTGTTTGATATAGATAGGTAGTTTATTCCAGAATATGGGAAGTCTCTGGGACAGGAATCTATCCCTCCGGCATATCCTGTTTATTGTGGTGACAAGGTTTAGGTCCCTAGAGCGTGTAGCTCAGAGGGATTGGGATTTCTTTAAGTAGAGCATGTCCAACAGCTCTGGGTTTGACATAGCTTTGTATGTTAGGCAGAGATCACCTCTGAGTAGGTGATATGCGATGGAGTAAAGCTGGAGTTTTTTTAGACGGTCTGTGTAGGGCATCTGTTTGAGCCTGGTAATCCTCTTTGTGAAGTATTTCTGCGACCTTTCCAGTTGTTGTAGATGTCTTGTGAGGTACATACCAAAAGGGGCATTGTACTCTATAATGGGTCTAATGAGTGATGAGTAGAGGGGAACAATGACCTATTTTTTTCTGGATGAGAAATCTTTTGTGATGAGGTGTGCCACGTAGAAGGATTTTCTGACTACTGTGGCGATGTGATTATCAAAGGAGAGACTACTGTCCACCTGTGTCCCAAGGTCTCTTATCACACTTTCAGTGTTAAGTATACCACCGCCTATGTTGTAGTTCATGGGTACAGAGTTTTTACCAAAGGGGATGACAATGCACTTTTTGGCATTGAGCTTGAGGCCATGGCTTTGACACCAGGCATCTGTCTCAGTGAGGCCCTTTTGTAGGAAGTCCACATCATTAGGAGTTTCGATTATGGCTCCTAGTTTGCAGTCATCTGCGAACTTCGTTAGTCAAAGACTTTCTATGTTAGCCTGTACTTCAGAGAAGAAGATACCAAACAGGAGTGGACCCAGGACTGAACCCTGTGGTACTCCACTTGTCACTGGTCTGAAGTCGGATTCGGAGTCTGCTACTTTCACAGTGTGTGTTCTGTCAGTTGGCATCCCATCTTGTGACATAGGGATTTATACCTAGTTTAGTGAGTTTATCTATAATTCCAGAGTGGGGGATGGTGTTGAAAACCTTGGCAAGATCTAGATAGGCTGTGTGAACCACCTTACCCTTGTCTACAGCTTTGGTGACTGCTTCAAAGAAGTCTATCAAGTTTAGGAAACATGATCTGCCTTTTACCAACCCGAACTGGGTGGGATCCAGAGTTTGGAGATTACCAATGTCGTTGTTTATAAGTTCCATAATGATACGTTCCATGGCCTTGCAGACCAGGCTCATCAGGCTAATGGGGTGGTAGTTCCCGGGGTCCGTGGTGGCTCGCCCCTTGTGGAGTGGGATAACTGTTGCTGTGTGCCATTCAGCAGGCACAAAGCCTGAGGTAAGGCTATGATTGAACATGGTACTTAGGTGGAGTGCCAGTTCGTTCTGTAGTTCATGTAGAATGCAGCCTGGAATGTTGTCTGGTCCCATGGATGCTGTGTTCTTGGCTTTGGAGAGTGTGGTTTTTACCTGTGCAGCCATGATTACAGGAACTTTGCATTCTTCCGGTATAGACATGGGCTCTTTAGGGGATGAGAGGGGGGCAAAGTTAGCATTGAACCTATCTGCCAGGATGTTGGCAATATCATTTGGGTCTGTATATTTAGTGCCATTGTGCTGTAACTCAGAGCAGATCTGAGTGTTGCCATTGAGATTCTTGACATAGCTATAGAATTCTTTGTGGTTGTCTTTAGAATCAGTGGTGATTTTGTTTTTGTAACTAGCTTTGGAGGATTTTATCAGGGATCGCAGCTTCTTACTGAGGCTGACCAGGGAGCTCCTCCACTCATGGGATTTTACTTTCTTTTGCAAGAGTTTCTTCCTTCTGTTGTACAGTTTGTTTATGACAGAGGACCACCAGATTGGCTTCCTTTTTCTGGAGGATAGCATCTTGGTTCTGTTTGGGATAGCACGATCCATGCACTCATGTAAGTGCTTATAAAGTGCAATTGTGTAGGATTCAGTAGTCGTAACTGTATTGTCCATCTGCATGGGTGTCATAAAGTTCACCACTTCTGTCTTAAGAAGCATGAAGTTGGCTTTGGAGAAATTTTTTACCATGGTTTCCTTAATGGCGAGTGGAAGCAGGATGTGGATATCTATGGTAATTAGCTTATGGTCGGATTGGACCAATGAGGCATTGACTTCAGGTGTGGAACACTGGTCACTCATATTGGTAATGACTAGATCTAGGATATTGTTGCCCCTGGTGGGGGTGTGGATATGTTGATCCAGGGCATTGGAGTTTATGAATTCCAAAAAGCATTGAGTGAAGGAGTTGGTACATGAGTAGTTTTCCCAGTTAATGGTGGGGTAGTTGAAATCACCCATTATTAGGATGTTTGGTTGAACCCTAATATTTTCCGGTACATCAAGAAAAGAGGAGAGGGAATCCTGGGGCATGGTGGCTGAACTGTAGCAAGCTACAATTTGGATTGCAATTTTGCCCAGAGTTAGTTGCACTTGGATAACCTCGGCTGCATTATGCTGAGCAACTAGCCTGGAGGTGTGGATTTCCTTAATGAATATGGACACACCTCTGCCTTTGGTGTTCTGGTCCAGGTTACATGGCCGAAAAGTGTGGTATGAGTTATAGCCTGGTAGTGCAGGGGTGCTCTCTGGAGCCTTGAACCAGGTCTCAGTCACTGCACAGATATCGAGGTTCTCCATTTTAAGGAGTGCCTCGAGTGAGTGCATCTTGATATTTAGACTTTTAGTATTGAGTAGCATCACCCTCAGTTTTTGCTTGCCTGTTCCTGTTATGGTGGTGAATTTGTCATTTGAACCTTGCCTACAAAAGGCACTATAGGGGCAGCAAGAACCTTAGCCAATATCTGGAATCCCAGGGGTGACAGGTGCAGGCCATCTCTGACAAAGCTTCATGGTCTGTCGACCATGTCATCCCAGGCAGACAGATACTGGATCCCTTTAGAATGGCATCAAAAGCTTAGACAATTGTTGAAGTCAATCATTTTGTCCTTGTACTGCGGCATCATTCTGGGTGATGGCAGAATGCTGCTCAGGGCTAAGTTCATACCTGCCTGGGCTACAAGATCGGAGAGCTCTTCCATGTCTCTTTTCATGTAGTCCAGGGAGGTACGTCTCAGGTCGTTCACACCAACATGGACAATGACAGAGTCATATTTGTACTTGTTGTGGAGTGACCTGAGTGCGTGGGTTATGTGGCGGATCCTGGCACCCGACAGGCAGCTGACAGTAACCTTCTCCTTGTTTAGCCTGGTGAGTGGGATATCAGTATGCCTGACTATAGAGTCGCCTATGACTAGTGTGCGGGGTACATTGTTTTGCCTTATTGGCTGTGGTTGAGTGGCACACTGTGTCTGCGGGCTATGTGTCATTTGGGTTGCGTTGGGGGAGGTGGAGGTTGCTTGCATTTCTGCTTTGGAGGTCTCTGTTGCTTGAGCAGATTATTATTAAGAGCCTCCGCAAATGTTTTTGTGTTTCTATGTGTGGATTTTGGTGGTGTAGATTTAGTGAGACTATGTGATGAGTGTGGTGTGGTGCAAGTGTTTACGTTCTCCTCTTGACTGTCAAGTTCAGTCTTGATTGGAGAGAGCTTTACCTCCAGTTTGGCTAGATAAGTGCATCTCTCACAGGTTGTAGTGTTGGATGGTAGGAGGAGAGGGTTGCCTGTGTACATGAGGCAATTTCTACATTGCCCCAAGATGCCCAGATTCATCAGATAGACAGGAGAGAACACTGGGAGCTGTCTCTTGGACATGCCTGAATAAAAAAAAACTATTTTCCTCTAGATAAGTGAGGAAAGTGAGTACAAGAGCTGTTTTTCTCTAAGCAAGTGAGGAAAGTAAGTAACAAAACTGTTTTCCTCTAGGTAATGAGAAAGGTTGAGTGCTGTAGTAATTAGTAGGTTATGTAGTGCTTACAAGTTCTGAACAAGTGCTGATCATGAATAACCCAATTCAAGTACTAAAAGTAAGAATCTGTATCTGGACTAAACTAGTTACAGGAAAGGGGGAAACAAGTGCAAATGTGGGCTTTTAAATCAGAAAGTTGTGAGATTTGGAAAAACTGCCCAGACAGCCAATAACTACAATTTCTGGGCCAGAACCACTCCTTATGTGGTAGATGGCTTACCACTCCCACTGATAAGCTAGAAGGTTTCCCTCCAACACAGAAAGCATGGGGGTGGGGGCTCAGAAGCTTAAATACAGTCCTGGATACAGCAAATCTAAATCTGGACTACACTAGTTACAGGAAAGATTTTTTTTATATATACAGAAAAGTAGCTAAAACAGCAGTCAAAACAATTCAAATGCAGTGCAAGCTAGCACACGAGTATGTAGCAATGTTAGCCCAGTTTAAAAAAATGCAATTAAATTAACAATGACTAAAAACAATGCAGAAAGAGTCTATTAGGTAGAATGAGGTAAAGAGATGGGACTGGGGGGAGTGTCCCAGATCAAATCTACAGTGGGGGTGGGCAACTGCAAAAACCTCCAAATTTAAACAGCAACACAGTAATAATAGGAAGGGTGGGTATGGGAAAACCAACACCTTCAGCAGAGATCTGAAAAACTATACAGTGAAGCAAAAATAAAAGTGCACAACTCTGAAGTCAGCCAGCAATGATATAAAATTAGTCAAACAACAATTACCAGTACACAACTCTGAAGTGCCAAAAAAATATACTCATCTCTGTATATCTCCAGATAGTTTGAAGAGCACACTTTCAGGACACAGGAAGGCTCCAGCAATGATATACTCAACCTTCACAGATATTTGAATCTGTTAACCTGTTCCATTATTTCCCCTTTACAGCTTCTTTTCATTCCTCCATTTGCTACCATGACAACTTTTTTAGCTTTACTCAGTTTCATCCCACATGCCTTCAGTTTTGCATTCCCTTCTTCTACTATTTGCTTATTTTCCTGTTCAGAGTCTGTGTGTAATGCTACATTGTCAACATACAGCAGCATGCAAATCTGTCCACTTCAGTCTCTTTACTAATGCAGTCCATCACCTGTATGAACAGCAGTAGGCTCAAAGTGGAACACTGATGCATCCCTACTCTCACTGGGAAATCCACTATGAGTACCAACACTGTTTGTATTTGTATCATTGGGTCTTTGTACATAATCTACAACCCAAATTAGCTTTCTTAGGACCTTTACATATGCTTTCCCCAAGTCTAGGAATGCACATGTGGACTCTTTCCTCATCTCTAACTTCTCTCTACTTTCTGTCTCTCTGCTAATATCAGGCAATTTAGTTGCATTATAATCCTAGTCTGAATCCGAACTTTTCATCTCCCATTTTACTTATTATCACGGTGTATAGTTATTTAAGAATCACACTTTCTAGCATTTCATAGGAGTTTGATACTTCCATACTGCCCAAAGTTGTGAATGTCCCCTTTGTTCTTGTACACTGGCACTAGTGTGCTTATTCTCTAGTCATCTTGGATAGGCCTTTCCCTCCATAATGCTGTGAACCTCTCAGGAGCCATTTCCCCTCTCGGTCACCCAACATATTAATTGTAGCTACTATGAGCTCATCTGAACCAGTTGCTTTCCATGACTTCATTTTCCGCAGTGTTGTTCTTCCTCCTTCTAGGGTGGGCTCCTCCTCTTCTTTCATCACACACTGTGTCTGAGGTAGTACAGCTTCTGTGACATTGTCTTCATTCAGAAGCACCTGAAAGTATTCTTTCCATCTGCCTTCGATATTCTCTGTACTGGTGGGAAGGTTGTTGCTGACATGGCTTATGAATTGTGTCTGACTGGGTACTTCCTTATTATAGTGGCCCCTGGAAATAGACTGTGGTTGACAGAGCAACCGTGGGGAGTATCTGTGGAATCATCTGCATGTTATACATTCTATGTATATTGTACTATGCATGATCTTACAAGAAATTATGGGACTAAATAAAATGAAATGAGAACAACAATAGGAAAAAAACTTTTATGGTTAATTTATATGTTTATTTGTTTCAGGTGATAGCATCTGTGGTTGTATTTAAATGGCATTAAATTCATAACAAAAGAGTGCATTATTTGTTTTGTTTCATACATTTGTTTCCCAGGTAAAGCCGCTAGACAGAAATGTCCTTTTTCAGGGACAGCTCAGTAATACTGACAACATATACTCACAGAGATGCAAGGGATCAAAGTGAGTACCTTTCAGTTCAGGAAACAGCTCATTTATCAGATCAGAATTTGAATCCTCTGCATTTAACTGCCAGATATTATCATGATTTGTATTACTGTTGTTATTTATTTAAGGGCAATTATCAGAAATGCCTACTTTACAGAGACACCTGTCTCAACCTTTTTTGCAAAAAGCTATGAAAATATGAAAATACTATGTAAGCAAATAGTGCTTTTGCACACAGACTACCTTTAAAATCAGCTCAGACTAAAACAAGCTCAGAAGAGTGGGGCCAGCAACACAGAGGTGTTCACAATGGCTGTAAATAGTCAGCAGCAGGGTATATTTGTGTGACACTGACTTCTAATATAACCTAGACATTTATTTTATGAACAAAGTAGAACTGACCAGAGCAATATATATAAATATATAAAGTAACACTTAACAAACACGTTCTTCATGAAGGTTGCTCTGACAACTACAGACACCACCACCAGGGGGTGCTATAATAAGGAAGTACCTCTGATTGCTATTTTCTTTATTGTTCTGTCTTTGCCTTGCAGTCTGATAGACTTGCTACCCTTCCTGTGCTTGCTAGAATTCTTTTATTTGTTGGCTCAAAAATTCCCGAATCTTACAGCAGTTTAGTATTCCACAGTTTTCTCAAGATGTGGTTCCCATACATTTACAAATTTCTGTGTGTGTGTGTGTGTGTGTGTGGGGGGGGTCTTTCTTGATATCCTGTGAAAAAGGCTTACCTTTAAATCATCAGATACTGATGGTGGTCTCTGACAGCAATATTGCAACTTTGTAATTGCATTGGTTGAAGATAAAGGATGGCAGAATGGTCAAGGTGTTTACTTTACAGACCTAAGGTGCAGGGTTTAATTCTTACATGGGGCAATTGGCTAGGCTTAAAATGGCCCACAAGGCCAATTAGCCTAGTATGAACCTATTAGGGAGGATGGCAGAATGGTTAAGGTGTTTACCTTGCAGACCCAAGGTGCAGGCTTTGATTCTTACATGGGGTAATTGGCTAGGCTTAGAATGGACCACAAGGACAATTAGCCTAGTACTAATCTATGAACCTATTAAAAGCAGTCCAATAAAAGTTATTACATCTGACTAGCATGTTGGAAAGAAGCATTAAGGGTCTTAATTTCTGCTATGTTCTGTAGGATCCAAAAAAACAGCACAATAACATTATCTATTTTGCTTTCCAACAGCTGTGACTGAGCAGGACCTGGCAATTCATCAGGGACAGGTGACATAGTATAAGAGTGAGAATAGCCATTTCCTTTTATCACCAAAACAATACCGAATGCCCCAAATAGAATCTCTATAGTTTAAATTATGTTGAATTAAAGAGAAATTGTTAAGGAAATGATTTTTAGCTGAAACTATGCAAGAAATTCTCTGCATTCCATAATGGCTATCTCCACCTCATTTTCTTCCTAACTATAATGCCTTAAGGTCTAACAGGAAACACAGGTGCAGGTGGAATGAGTGTTGCCTACAGAAATAATCTATTATGTTACCTGAGTCAGTTACTTACACTCAGTACAGTGTATGTATCTATTCTGTCACATATCAAAATCAACAAAGTGGGGGGTTTTGCCAAGATGTCAGAATGAAGACAGCACTGTAACTTTCATTTACTTTCTAAACATTTAATTAGTTTTAAACTACATCTACTGAAGAAAATGTGACGGGATATACTCATTAAGTGGAGAGAGATACTAATATGGCATTTATTTCTTCAAAGGTTACAATTTTCCTGTCAGACTTCAGTCACTAATCTACAACAGAGTGGAAACTACAAAAATGACCTAGACCAAAAGTAGCTCACAGGATTTATCTAATGTTGTGTCTTTCGGCTTTTCCCGGTTAGGGGTCGCCACAGTGGAACTCCGGTCTGCTAATGATTGGCAGTAGATTTTTATGTGCCGAGTTGCTAGCCCTGACGCACAACCTTCAACAAAGGTATGCCCATTCATGCATGTCTCCACACAGAAGACATTCTAGCTGAGAATCAAACAGGACAACTTCTTACTGTGAGGCGACAATGCTACCGCAGCACCACCACCGCAGATAAAAAGGGAATTCAGTGTCTCATGACCAGCATGCAGAATACCGGTGCCAAGATGGATATATTTGATTCAAAACTGAACTTGTATAAAGAAAAATCCCAAAACATGTCCCAAAATAAGAAATTTGATAAAACCACAAAGTGTGCAACATACAAGATACATGAAATGACTTTAAAGGAAGAATACCAGAGGAACAGACTCAAAAAGATTGTTCACTAAAAAAACAACAAAAGCAGTTATCTTCACTTGCTATCTTCACTTTATTAAAAACAAACACATTTGATGAAACAGAAGTTATTATGTAAAGAAAATATATGTATTTTAAAAAATGGGACTCTAGTATCTAATGATTTTAGCTTATTCAAGCCTATAGCGCCTTTCTTGTATTTGTCCTGTTAACACCCAAAACTCCTTATGGTGTCCAGACTGGCTTCTTAACTAAGTGACTTACCAGCTAATCATCACCTCCTTTTGGCTTATCCTGGTTAAGGGTCACCACAGCAGAACAAAAGTCCGCAAAATCATCCAACCTTCCACAGAAGGCACACACTCCCACCTAGGACCAATTTAGTGTCCACTCCACCTACAGCATGTCTTTAGGATGAAACTGGTGCACCTGGAGGAAACACACATGACCACAGGCAGAATATGCAGACTTGACACAGACTTGACTCATTCCCTGATGAGAAGTGAACTAAAGAACCTCTTGCTGTGAGGCAGCAACACTAATCATTGCACCACTGTGGCCACCCAAGTGACTTACCAGCTAATAAAACACAGTATTAGAAAGGACAAGGAATAATTAACAAAATGACACTAAGATTTTTAATGTAAGATGTCCCAAAGCAGAGAAATAAATGACCTTTTGCCACTTTGTATTCAAATGTATGTTCATATTTTCATAACAGACAGACTTACAAGCTATTGAAGGATATGGTGTGAAATGCTATGGTAGAAGACATGAAAATTATTTTTCAGTGTCCATTTATATCAAAATATAATGGAGATACTGCAAGACTTTTGTTAGTAATTATGACAAGAAGCAATATTTACACTTACACAATACTTATAAAACAAGTGACTTACAAACTATTGCATAGCATCAGGTGAAACCTTAGATATTGTTGAAAAAAACTGTCACTAATATGTGCACTGTATAAGCTGAACATCCTGTTAGATATTTGGTTTTATTTATACTGCTAATTATACAAGCATATGTTTTAATTTTTCTGTAAATATCTCAAAAAAACATGCATCCAGAGAGGAATTTTTTGTTGCTATGTCAAAGCTTATGTCCTTTTAAGAAAGGTTTCCTAACAATGTATGTCTGGGATGTATAGTTTACAAGGTATGACAATTTGTTTATGAAAGTTTAGCAAAAAGTTTATCTCTGGGTTTGTGTGCGTTATAACATATTATAGTATCTATGGAAAGATTCTGAATACACTGACTGCTGTTGCTGCAAAAGATATTTCTTACTGATAATATTGCTATTTGTATAGTTTTAATAATTTTGACTGTTCACAAAGTACTTATAGCTCTTTATCTTACTTACAGCTGTTTATCTTATGCTTTTAAGTTAATTTTTCAGAAAGTGCTCTGGAATGCAAGGATGTATATAAGCGGCTATAAGTGTGACATTCCACACCATATAATGAGTTAATAAGGAAATGAATTAGAGATATTTAATATAATTTAACTTAATTTAATTAATTTGATTGACTAATGCATTGTGGTGTTATTGTCTTACTGGTTCTATTTGTATATGGTATGTTGTGTAAATATTTATATCACTTCCTTTGAAGGCAATTTAGCTGGGGTGCAATGTGTATGGAGTGCTTGTGATTTTAATAAAGTGAAGATTGCTGCCTTTGTTTTTTTTTTCGTACTTAATAGCTCATTTTTAATCACATTAGATTTTTTTACTAAAACAAAATAATTTGTTTCTGAAGAAATCTAATAATATGGAAAGCAGAATTAAATGAAACAATATCAGAATCTTTGGAATATTGGAAGAATATGAAATGGAAAATGTAATTAATTTCTTAACATCCTGACTGATGTCTGGTACCTCCTTGTATGAACAAAAGTGCTTTTCCTTGCTCCATTAGTATGAAATTCATGTTCAGCCTATAAAAAAGATTTAATATTAAAACAGTGTGGTCCACCCCCACCTGTCAGAACTGGAGAAGGCACTACTGTATTTGACAATGACTAATTTTCAAAAGTAATCAGCAAAATGAGGGCTCGTCTACCACTATCAAAATAAATTAAAAATAATGGAATCAAGGCTAATTTGTTATTCCCAGGAATAATTAAGCTGTTATAGAAGTCGTTTCAAGTGATTCAAATAAGGATATCTAAGATTTTGGTAGTGTCAGCCAGTTCATCTAGATTGGTAACCAGACTAGGAAATTTTAACTTGGTCTGGGACTTTATTCTTGTACTGCCCCTCAGTGGGACAATTATAAGTTGCTTCAGGATCTGAGCCTCATTTATATAATTTCTACTGTTTTTTACTGCTTGTATTTTACTTGGTCTAGGGTTCTTAGTCTTGCAGTACAACTCATAATAGGGAGAGAATTCTGAATTGCCGCAGGATCTGAGCTGCCTTTATTACATTTCTACTGCATTTTTATTGTAGCATTTTACTTGGTCTGAGGACCTTTGTCTTGTAGTATCACTCTCAGTAGTGAGAGAATTATGAATGGTTTCAGGATCTGAGCCTTATTTATTACATTTCTGCTGCATTTTAACTGGTATGGGAGCCTTGGTCCTGTAGTATCATTCACAACAGGATGATAATTGTGCATTGCTGCAGGATTTGAGTCTTTTATATATATATATATATATATATATATATATATGTATATATATATATATATATATATATATATATATATATATATATATATATATATATATATATATATATATATATATATATATATATTTATATATATATACATTTATTTATACTGCATTTTCTCTGTTTAGTGATAGGATTTTTCTCTAGCCCATCTCCTCTAAACTGTGCTGAGCTGTGTAACGGTGGTTTAAAATGCCCTGTATAGACACAGGCGCCTTGAGTTGTAATTTTCCATAAAACATCTTCTGTAATTTTCTCAACTATATAAATGGCTGTACAGCAGCATTACACCGAGAGTGTTGTTTTAAGTCAGTCCTAGACCTGTATCCCCAGACCAAGACCTCCAAATCCCCAATGCACAGCTCGTCACGAAAAAGAGGATCAACCGCCTTGGGTATGCACTTTCCTTCTGTCTTTGAAGCCAGCCTAGTTGAAATGGGCATCTTGAGGCAATGTAGCAATCTTTTCATGTTTACTGACAACCACTTTATTCCTAAGCAGATTGATACAGTATGCTTGAGATGTAATTACACTATGTCTTTGGTGGCAAAGCTCTCGTACGCAGAAACTACTATCTCCAGATAGGTTGTCAGTGACAAACACTACACCTACTATGGGTCAGACACATACATTCATATATACTGAGGATCTTAAATTCAGTCTACACAAACCAAGAAGGGCTCCCATTTCCTCCCCTCAGCAATCTCCCAAACACTCTACAAAGGCAATACGCCCAAGGATACATCTTGGGAGGACATGATTGATAGAACATGTTGCTTTACCATGGACAGTCTGCACTTCTCCTGCCTAGACATTTGGATAGCTCACAATGTTGCAATCTCTAAGCCCATAAGGCAAAATGCCATACAACCTAATATATTTGTCATTGGAGTCTCTATTGCGAGACACGTTGATGCCCCACTCGTCAGGTTGAGAAAGGAAACAGTCATGTTCAACTGCTTTTCAGAAGCAAGGATCTGCCAGATCTCACACATACTCAAAAGACTGAACCACAAGTACCAGTATGACTCTGTCATAGTCCATGTGGGTGTTAATCACTTGAGATGTACCTCTCTGGACTATATGAACAGAGACATGATAGAGATTTCGGATTATGTGTCCCAGATAGGTATAAGCCTAGCACTGAGCTGCAGACTACCTTCTCCAAGGATGACAACACAATAAAAAAAAAACAGAAGGTGAGTGACTTACCATATTGCTAGTCTATGCCACTCCCTGATAGGCATTTGGATATTGGACAAAACATTATGCACACCACACACTGCCTTTTTTAGGTACCACCAATATGATAAACTTTCTGGTATAGTAGATTCTACTCAAGATAAACTAAAGGTGTTACTGCTCAATGCTAGGAGCCTTGACAAGAAGCTCCATGCCTTGGAAGTGCTCCTCATCCTGGAGAGTGTTGACATCTGTGCAGTTACTGAGACATGGCTTAAAGTCATGGAAGGTACCCCAGCAGAGACCAGCTACTACACAACAAGGGACAAGAGATGGAGGTGTATCAATCTATATAAAAAGTAAGTACACCTCAGAATTAGTCAAATAATGACACTCTTTATGAACTCCATATCAAGCTAGCCTTATGTAAAGTCCCATACCATATCCTTTCTAACCCCATCGCATGCTTGAATGCAGTAAAGTTACTCACAGTTCAGTCCAATGTCATATTTATAGGTTATTTCATTTATTCCACTATGAAGTGGAATACATACACAACCACTAACATCAAGACTCAAAGATTCCTGGATTTTGTCATTGCAAGCACCCTATGACAGCTGGTCTGCATGCCTACTAGGGGTACAAATATCCTGCATTTGGGACTCGCAAATATGACAGAATGTTGCACCCCTCCCTCCCTTGTATAATGTTCTCACAGGTTGCATCAAGTCACAAAGTGTTCACCCTTGAAACAAATACAAAGCGTAAACTCCCAACAATCCCCAGAACCTTGAAAAACTTTTCCAGTGATATCAACCTCCAATTAAGCAATGACATAGCTAGTTTCCAATCCCCTCAAACTCAGAGAGCACTGTAGCCTATGCAGAAGTGTTTGTGGAAACTTTGTACAAGGAGATACATAACTGCATAGAAAAAGCAGTACTAAACTAAAATAAAATTAGGACAAACTCCAAAAACAAGTGGCTATGCCCAAAAGACAAAAAAAAAAAAAAAAAAAAAAAAAAGCTCCATCATCAATCTCAACAAGCAACTAAGTGGACTAATCAAGTCCACCAAACACCTTTGAGGCAAAAATAGCTTCACAGGCTAGGAATAACCATAGGGGATTTTTCAGTTATGTATGCAACCTTAAAGGGAATGCCCAAAAGTGTGTTAAGCTAATATTAAATATAATTTCCTATACCGAACTGGGAGATATAGCAAATTTGCTGGCCAATAAATTAAGCTCCAGTTTCACTCCTCTACCATCCACAGTTACCCCCCCCCAGGAAATAACCTCTATTATTTCTCCCCAACTATCATTAACAAAGATGTCATCACTGCACTCTCCAGAGCTAAAAAAACAGCACCAATTGGACCTAATAATATCACAGGATGCCTTCTAAATTGTTTGAGACATGACCTGTCAGGCCCACTGTAATCTCTATTCAGTCACAGCCTCCAGACAGGCTTTGTCCCTAGGGAATGGAAGATTGCAATGGTCATCTCTCTACACAAAGCTGGACTATGAACATACATGCCCAGGGAACTACAGTCCCATAAGTTTGACTTGTCTTATATGAAAGGCCATGGAAAGAATTATCATAGATCTGATAAAGACATAGGAAATCTTCACATAATGGATGCATCCCAGTTTGGTTTCATCAAGGGTAGGTCAGGCCTACTAAGCATGGTGGACTTCATGAAGGTCACTAGAGCCATGGACGAGGGAAAAATGGTAAATACTGCCTATGTCAACCTGGCAAAGGCATTTGACACAATATCACACTTGGGTATTATAGATAAACTCACAAATTTAGGCACAAATCCCTGTCACCCAATGGATAACTAAATGGCTCACTGACAGGACAGATGAAGTTAAAGTGGGGGAATCCACCTCCACCAACAACATGTTATTAGTGGTATCCCACAAGACTCAGTACTGGGACTTTTCCTGCTCAGAATATACTTTTCTGAAGTCAGGCAAACATAAATGGCCTTTGGCTGGCCAGATTTGCTAACAACTGTAAGCTGAATGCAATCATTGGTTCCCCCAAAGATGTAGATTTCCTCCAGGTGGGTCTAACACAGACAAATAACTGATACCAGAACCATGGCCAGAAACTCAGTGCAAAAAATGCATAATTATACCCTTTGGGAAGATGACTACCACTGCAAATTACTACACTAATACCACTCCTCTAAGAATAGACCCAGTAGTAAGGGGTTTGGGAATTCATGCTGAGAGTAACCTGAACTTTGATCATCATGCATCCATGGTACTGAGAAAATCGTTCTTTGTGGCACAACTTATAAGTAAGGGCATAGCATCCAGATCTAAGGAGATCACAGTCCTGCTGTACTCGGCCCTCATTAGACCAATAATCAAGTACAATACACCCTTCAGCATGTACTTGACCAGGCATTTGTAACAGCTAGAGTGGCCACAGAGGTTCTACACTAAAAGAATACATGGTGTAAATATATGTCCTATGCAGACCGCCTCAAAGACCAGTCCCTGTACTTAGTCTCCTACAGACTACTGAGGAGTGATCTATGCCTAACCTACCAGACATTCTCTGATCCAGTCTTTTTTTTTATTTTAAACACATTATTATTGAATTATCACTTGTGACATAGGCAATTTTACATTTATACAAAAGTAATCAAACTGTGTTAACAAATTAATGTTAATAAATGTTATACTTCACATAGGCTAGAACGGATATATGTCATATAACATAAACAGCATTACATAAATTATTCAAATCCTGCCCCCTTTTTTAAAGAAGAAATATATTTATTCAACCATCACTTATGACACAAGCAATTATACATTTATATAAATAAAAACAAACCACACACTCCAAGTTGCAAGCATTTTACATCAGAAACCATACTGACACACTCCCATTTGCAAACAGTATACATCACTTATAATCTACCCAATAATTTTTCTTTTAAACCTCATTCCTCCCCTGTATGTATTTTTCTCACAATTCCTATTTTTCCTATGTAGTTTCCTCCTACCCTTTTTTAAAGATCTCAATTCCAGTTGTTTTATCTCTGTTACTATATTCAGTACTTCTAATGTAGTTGATTTAGATTTTGATTTCCATTTTCTAGTAAGTGGCTTTTTTGGCAGCCACCATAATTAGACACAGCAATACCTTACCATTTCTAAGCAATTCCGATTCTGTATCATAGCTGAGAAAAATCATCTCTCTCATCACATTAATACATCCACCAAGCATCTCTGACAGTGCATCCTGCAGGAAATCCTTAAAGTCCACCAACCCACCATACTCCCAGAAAACATGTTCCCAAGTACCTCTTTCCTCCCCATCACACCTCCAACATTTGCTGTCTACCTGATGAAAAATTCTCTGGAGTCTACTTGGGGTATAAAAATATATATGCAAACATTTTCCAAGCAAAAATCCTAAATCTTCTAGACTTTGTTGCATGTTTGGGAGACATACATATATAGCCTTCCATTCTTTCTTTGTAAAATAATTATCCGATTTCTCTTCCCAATCCTTTCTAACCTATGCTATGCTATGCTAGCAGTACACAGCCATTACATGGGTAAGTAAAGCTTGTGAGTACTACCTGGCATCACTGTTACTGTATGTATGTGCATAGGATTAAGGTTTTAGCTCCTTAGGTAGTGAGTGTATGTGCTATCCATTGCTTCTTGGCCAGTGTGAGGACATATTGTGCACAACAGCTGGTGGTTCCCCCTCTGGACTTCTCACCTGCATGTGGCTGTGGTGACCATGCCAGTGGTGGTGGGATGTGTGCCCCTTCCCCTTGGTGTTCCTACTGAAGCTGTTTACTGAGAATAATATTGTGAAGCATGGCACAGAGGGTGAACATTTCAGCATTTGTAAAGGGATTGTATGGCAGGTCTCCCTCAGATGTATCTAGGCACCAGAATTGTGACTTCAGCAGCCCCAAAACATACTCTGTGATATTTCTTGTTTAAGCATGTGCCTCATTATAGCATTCTTCAGTTGGTGTGCATGCATTTCTGACAGGCGTCATCAGACACGGTTTGAGTGCATAACCTGTGTCTCCCAGTAAATGACCCTGTGGGATATACCCCCTACAAAGCATCTGATACAGTTGAGAGTTGTGCCATATATGAGAGTTATGCTAATTGCCTGGGTTGCCAGCACACACATTCAGGATGATTCCCTTAGCATTACACAGGACCTGGCAGTTAATGGAGTGGAAGCCCTTTCTGTTTATGTACACCCTTCCCTGTTCCTTGGGTTGTGCTTTGATTTTGATGTGTGCACATTATATGGTAACCAAGACTTCAGGATAATGTGCTAAAGGGTAGAACCCCTGCATAGTTGTGGCTCTGCCCTCAGGTGTACGGGGAAAATGTATGTAGTCACTGGTATGTTGTAGCATACCATTCAGGAATTCATATCTGACACCCCCAGCATATCCCCTGTTGATCTCTGGAAGGTTCTTATAGCTAATATTCTAAGTGCTACACATACCTTAGCATACCTCTCAAATGTACAGATTTTCACAGAATGTCCAGATTTTTGCTCATGTTTTTGGCCCATTCCTCATACAATTTGTGGTTTTCTGGCAAATCACTGGGATGATATGACGACTGAAGTCACTAAATAATGACATATATTTGAGTTTCAGACTTCAAATCCTTCAGAAAATGCATGTTAAAACAAACCCTGTTACTCTAGCAACTTTCTAAGTTTATAAGAGAAATATTTAAAGTATGTCCCTATTTTTGGACCTTTGCCCCCCCACACACACTTTTGTCGGGCTTTGTCCAGATTTCTTGCACTAAGAGGTTGAGAGGTATGTACCTTAGTCTCCCCCAGTACTGGTTCCCCTTGGTTTGAAGATGACAGAGGTTGCAGAGTTTGTGTAGTGTGTCACTATCCACCCTGTATCACTGTACAATCTCCACCTCATGCAGACCATGAAAAGTTAAATGGGATCTAAACACCCTTCTCCATCTTGGCTATGGTTTATTAGCAACAGCAACAGCACAGACTTGGGCCTGCTGCACATACACATGAATAAGAGCAACAGCAGCCCCCAACATTCTTTCTGGGTAGAGTAGTTTCCGTGGCTGCATTCCAATAGGTTTTGGAATTCACAGGCCAAATCTGCACTAAGGCTACACAATGGCTTTATAGCTTGTTGAATAGCTCCTCCAGCTTGGAATGGTTGACTAATATGTAATTAAGCTGCTTATGCTGTAATTAGCATGCCACGATGCTTACCATGTTTGAGCGGCTGGACACAATGTGTAGACAGAGGCGCAGAAGCTGTTGAAGACTGGGAGGGGGGCGAAGAGTGAGAAGGGCATTTAGTGATCTAAAAAGGGCATTTTTTTTTATTATTTACTACCACAACTTAGGTTCACTTGGAGGACATTTTAAGTTTAGCCAATTTCCCTTTTTGTGCTTGAATTAACATGTCCTGACTGGTCTGACCTATCCTGTGGCTGTTAATTGTATATTAGCCCTAGGGATAATAAACGTGATCATACTATAGATAATTTGAGGGGACCCATGTAAGGGATGCAGCATTTAGGAACTGCCTCTATCCATTAGTGGCATGAGGGGCATTCCTGGAGTACATTTATTATTACCCATCCTTAGATCCAAGTTGCATTTGAATATGGACAGGGATGAGCTTTGTTTTACTTGAATGGATAGTCTGTTCTGGAACAGTGGTAGCCTCTGTGATATATATATATATATATATATATATATATATATATATATATATATATATATATATATATCCATCTCTCCACAACATTCAGTTTAGACACCTGGACTGAGTATTTCTGATGTCATTTGACTTGCTGATGTTCAGTAGGTCCATCTGTACTAGGTCGGAGGATGTCTTGTATGCCAGACATGTCACCTTTAAGCACTCTGTAGGATACTGAGTATAGTAATACATCTTTGAGGTGGTCCATGCAAGACCTATTGTTTAGGACTTGTATCCTTTTAGTAAGGTATCTCTGTGGGTATTCCAATTGTTGCAAGGGTCTGGACAGATACATGCCAAAGTGGGCATTATACAAAATGATTGACCTAATGAAGGCTTTGTAAAGGGGGCAATAACATCTCCAGATCTAGTCACAATCAATTTGTTTATAAGCTATGCAATATAGAAAGATTTTCTTATGACTCTGGGCACATATTTGTCAAAAGTTACGTCACTGTACACACAAGTTCCCAAATGCCAAACAACTGGGTCAGTTCTCAGGGGACATTGTCAATTTGGCAGTTCCCTGGAGTAGATGACTTCCCAAAGGATATGATAATGTATTTTTTGGACTTTAGTTTCAGTTCATGATTCTGGCCCCAGTTGTTGTTTGGGACAAACATTCCTACATGATGGTTAAGTCATTTGGGGATTCAATAACTGCTCCTAGCTTGCAGTAATCTTAAACTTAGTCTGCCAAAGCCCTTTGGTATTTCCTTTTATGTTTGAGATGTATATGCTAAACTGACAAAGTCTCAGCACTGAACCCTGGGGGACTCCATTGGTGACTGGTCTCTTCCCCTATTTTGATCTCCTGCATCCTGTGAGCAAGTATACATGTTTGCATTCTTTGATTCACCTTCCTGAATGCATTAACCTGATTGTATTAAATTATATTCCTTGTATAATACAGCATCACTTGTTAGAATGTGTTATAAATTTGTAATTTGGGACAGTCTTCTAATAAGCAATGAAACAAAACATGAACCAATAATGACAAAACAACCATTTCAGAAAATTTCAACCATAAAAGGCCACTCAAACATCTGTTATTACAATCCACCAATATCAGTAAATATGCAAAATCTCTACAGAAGTAAGTCATTTAAATAATTCCACATTAAAGGGATCTGTAACTAATGAAGGGATTGCTGTTAGCAAACAATTTTATATTTCATTGTTTCATTTACAAATAAAGTGCCTGTTGCCCTTGAAGAATAAATTACCTATGCTACATTAAAAAAATGATAAGCTAGTAATTTTACAATGGGGACTGGATGGCAAACTAATAACAGAAACATAGTTACTAGGTAACTCCTCCAAAAGATGGCATTCATAGGACTGCAGCATCCACTCCATTTAAAGTACAACATAGTACAGTATCAACAATCCATCTGTAAACTGTGGGAGTAGAACCCACAGCCTTCTGCATCAAAAGCAAATATATTACCTGTTGTGCTACTAACAATGCAAATGACTTTGCATAAGTGGCACTAAACTTCTCTTCCCCTGAAGCTCTCAGCTCCTTGTAAAACCCACTTGACACTCAACTAAATCTCTCAAGTTTGCAGCACAAAAAATCTGGAAAAAGCCAAAATTTATTGGTGGTGGGGGGGCAAAGGCCCAAAACCAGGGACACATTTTAAATATTGCTTGTATTATCTAAGAAAGTTGCTAAAATAAAGTGTTATGTGTTACCATGTGTTTCATGAAAGCTAGGAAGACTGAAACTTAAAGGGCTATCATTCTTTAGTTAATTCAGTTCTCACTGATTTGCCAGAAAACCACAAATGTTAAGAGGAACAGACCAAAAGAATGAGCCAAATCTGGACAGTTGAAAGCTATGGACTCAACTGCTTGAATCACAAGTGGTGGTATGGGTGGAGAATTCAGGCTTGTTTGAGCCTGAGTAACACTAACCACCAGGTATACCTAACTGGGGCATTTTACACACACACACACACACACACACACACACACACACACACACACACACACACACACACACACACACACACACACACAATAACTCCTGCAAATAAAAGAACAAAACTCTCCTTAATGGCATGACTCTGGCAGCACCAACAGAACAGTGGCAGCAGAACTCCTGCAACTCAGAGCAATAAGAGAACAAGAACAGCTAGTTTAACTTCTGGGCATGAATTCATGTTAGCGTGAAAACTCCACTTCATTAATTTTTCCAGACAAGTCTTTCTGGCTCTCTGATAGAAATCATACAGTCAAATTAAGGGATTCCACCTCCAGCAGCATACACATTACCATTGGTGTTCCACAGGGATTGGCCCTGGGACCTCTACTGTTTGGAATCTATTTCTCCAAAGTACAAGTTAAACCAAGGGACTGTGGCTGACAAAGTTTGCTGATGACTGCAAACTGCGTGCAGTCATAGAATCTGCAAATGATGTCAACATCCTTAAGAAGATCTTAAACAAACAAATGATTGATGCCAAAGTCATGGCCTCAAACTCATTGCAAAAACATGTGTTATCATCTCTTTTGACAAGAGTGATGTTCCTGCAAATTATCACATCAATGGCAACAGCCTAAGTATGCACTCAGTGGTGAAAGATTTGGGCACTCAGTTTGACAGCAACCTTGCCTTTATCATGTCTCCACAGTGGTAAGAAGGCCATTCTATATGGCTCACCTCATAAGTAAGGGCATTGCCGTTAGAAAAAGTGAAGTTAATACCCCCTGTACTCTTCACTCATTAGGCTAATAATTGAGTACAATGCCCCTTTTGGCATGTTCCTTTCAAATCACCTACAGCAATTGGAGAGACCACAAAGGTTCCTCACAAAGAAAATTCAAGGTCTTCAGCAGCTGTCCTATGTGGATTGGCTGAAATCACTGTCACTTTATTCTGTTTCATACAGACTACTCAGAAGAGATCTCTGCCTTGCATATAAGATGATCTCTGACCCCACTTTTTTGGAAATACTACACATCCGCAAGTCACATGGCACATGGGTTACTCGCTCTAAAGATCTAAATGTGGTATGTGACATCAGTAGCTCTTCCTGGAGGGACAGCTATGTCTCCCAGAGGTTACCACACCCTTGCAATAGATTCCCACTTCACATCAAACAGCGCACCTCATTGGCCCTCTTCATACACAATCTGGATGATTGGATGGGTAACTGTAAATTCACCCCAGGGGTTCTGCCTGTGTCCCTCTTGGACAGGGGCAATAGGTACTGACCATGGTAACAAGGGTAAAATTTGGCTGGGCTTGTAAGGGCCCTCAGGCCATTAGCTTAGTAACTTCCTATGATCCTGTGATCCTATGATCATTCATTATGAAAACTGTTTTCAAGATGCTGCATTTTGCTTCAGAAAAGTACTTTATGAATTTATATATGTGTGTATGCATCTCTCCATGTTTCATACTATGCATGCTGTGTAGTTGTGCATCCATATATAGGATCATAGCATCATAGGACACTAATAGGCTAATGGCTCTAGGGCCCTTACAAGCCAAGTTCTACCTTTATTTCCACAATCAGCACCTATTGCCCCTGTCCAAAGCTGGAACCCCCAGGGTGAATTTTCAGTTACCCATCCAATTGTCCAGACTGCATATGAAGAGGGCCAATGAGGTGCTCTATTTCACATGAAGTGAGAGTCTGTTCCAAAGGTGTGGTAACCCCTGGCAGACAAATCTGTCCCTCAAGCAGGTTCTATTATTGTCACATACCACGTTAAGGTCTTTAGAGCGAGTAACCTGTAGACTATTTGACTTACGGAGATGCAGCATTTCCAATAAAGCAGGGTCACAGATTGCCTTGTATGCAAGGCAGAGATCACCTCTGAGTAGTCTGTATGAAACAGAATAAAGTGACAGTGATTTCAGATAATCCCCATATGACAGACGCTGAAGACCTAGAATTTTCCTTCTGAGGAACCTCTGTGGTCTCTCCAATTGCTTAAGGTGTTTGGAAAGGTACATACCAAAAGGGGTGTTGTACTCAGTTATTCACCTGATGACAGAAGAGTACAGGGAGGTTATAACTTCCATTTTTTTTTTCTGGAGGCAATGCCCTTACTAATGAGAGTTGCAATATAGAATGCCCTTCCAGCCACAGACTTTTTGTTTTTCCTTGTACTTCAGAGAAATAGATTCCAAACAGTAGAGCTTCCAGGACTGATCCCTGTGGAACAACACTGGTTATATGTCTGCTGCTGGAGGTGGATTCCCCTACTTTGACTGTATGGGTTCTATCATTGAGCCAGTTAGCGACCCATCTGTTGATATAAAGGTTAATACCTAGCTGAGTGAGTTGGTCAATGATGCCTGAGTAGGAGATAGTTTTGAATACCTTGGATAAGTCTGGGTAGGCTGTATGCACAGATTTCCACTCGTCCAGGGCCTTAGTGGCTGTCTCGAAGAAGTCCACCAGGTTTAAGAGGCATGATCTCCCTTTGACAAATCCAGACTGAGTAGGGTCAAGTGTTTGGAGCCTACCTATATCTTTGTTGATAAGGTCCATGATGATTCACTGCATGGCCTTGCAGATAAGGCTAGTCAGGCTAATACTGTAGGTCTATAGTTCCTGTGGTCAGTGGAAGCACCACCTTTGTGCAACGAAATAACAGTGGTCATTTTCCATTCAGCTGGGACAAAGCCTGTGCTTAGACTATAATTAAAAAGAGTACTCAATGGTGTTGCTAATTCTTGTTGGAGCCCATGTAGGTAGGACTCAACCTTGGATGTTATCAGATCCCATAGATGAGAGGGTGTTAATAACCTGCTCTTTAGAGATACAAGGTAGGGGACCGGTAGTAGGGATGTAATGGGGTATGTGTGGCAGGAACAGGGGAGTGATGTTTTCACAGAACCTGTCTGCCAGCAGGTTAGCTATGCCCAGAGGCTCAGAATATGTGGTATCATTAACTACCAGTTTGGCACAAATCCGGGCCTTTCTTTTTAGGTTAAGGATGTAACTAAAGAATGCCTTATGGTTGCCTTTAGTTAAGGAAGCTAATTTGGATTCATAGTTTGCTTTGGAGGACTTCACAAGATGTATTATTTACTTGTTTATGCTGATGAGGGAGTGTTTCCACTTTAGGGCTCACTCTCTCTTACTCTTAGATAGCAATTTCTTCCTTTTATTGTAAAGCCTGTTAATGGCAGTTGTCCACCAAGCAGGTTTGCTCTTCCTTGAGGAGCTTGTTTTGGTCCTATCAGGTATGGCCGAGTCAATGCAGTTATACAGGTGTTTGTATAAAGCATAGTTGCCAGTCCTATTTGAGGGAGGAGGCACAGAGAAGCTATTTATATCATCCTGTAAGAGGTTGTAATCTGCTTTGGAGAAGTTTTTTAGTTCAGTTGCTGCTGGCTCGGGGGAGGGCATTATATGTGATAGTTATTTCAAATGAGACTGATCTGTGGTCAGATCTCACCAGGGAAGGCCTCATAATGGGGATGCTACAGTGGTCTCCCATATTAGTAAGCACCAAATCCAGGATGTTGGCACCACTTGTGGGGGTGTCAACTAGCTAGTCCAGGGCACTGGAGTTAATGAAATCGAGGAACCTTTGGGCAAGTGAGTTTGAGCACGAGTAATTTACCCAGTCAATGGATGGGTAGTTAAAGTCACTCAAAACCATGGTGTTTGGATGTATCTTTATAGACTCAAGTAGATCCTAATAGGCAGAGTAGGTGTCCTGATTCATAGACGGGGTCCTGTAGCTGCCAATGACTTGAATAGGTGTTCTAACAACAGTTCATTACACCTGATGTATCTCCATGGAAACATACTATTTAAATAATCTGGAGGTGTATTTATCTTTAATGAAAATTGATACACCGCCTCCTTTAGTTTTTACTCCTTCAGTTTATGGTCTGAATGTGTGGAAGGAGGTGTAACCTGGTAGGGTTGGGGTGCTGTCCACAACCTTGAACCAGGTCTCTGTGACTGCACAAATGTCTGCATCTTCCAAGGTGAGGACTACTTGCAGTGAGTGCAGTTTTATTAGAACTGGAAGTGTGTCATTATGGTTTGTGATGTAAAATGCTTGCAACTAGGATTGTGTCAGTGTGATTTGTTTTCATTTATATAAATGTATGATTGCCTATGTAGTAAGTGATGGTTTTAAAAAAATGTTCCTTGTTAAAAAAAAGGCAGGAATTGAATAATTTATCTAATGTTGCTTAGGTTATATGATATATAGCAATATATGTCAAGTATAATATTTGCTATGTTAATATAGTTTGAGTACTTTTATATAAATGTAAACTTGCCTGTGTCACAAGTGATACTTCAATAAAGTTGTTTGAAGAAAAAAAAAAGACTCAGCATTTAGCAACATAACCTTGAGGTTGTTTTTAGATGGGAATGTTTACACTGGGAATTTTGTCCTTGAGTCACTGCCTAAAAAAGGCACTATGTGGGTGGCAAGAGCCTTAGCCAGTAGCCAAAATCCCAGTTGTGACAGATGAAGACCATCTCTGGCAAAGCATCAAGGTCTGTCGACCATGTCATCCCAGACTGACAGATACTGGATCCCCTTAGAATGACACCAGAAACTAAGCCAGTTATTGAAGTCAATCATTTCCTGTTTGTATCGCGGTACACATGTATAAGGTTATATTTATGTATGCATGCAAGTTGTATGAGTCTGCATATGTAAGAATGTTTATGCATGCATATACATGCATGGTTCCCTATTAGAAGACTGAAGACACATTCTTTCGAATGCGTCTTGGTCGAACTCAAAAGCCTGAAATGGCAAAATATTGAAACGGCTTTTAAGCAAATTCTTGTAATGTAAAGTTTAAAGTATGTTTTTTTTTTGGAACAGCGATTTTTTTCCCTAGGTAAAAATCGCTGTTCTGACAGTTCGAAATTGCAAGCTTTCGCTTACATAGGTTCGATTAATCACCATTCGCCTTTCTAAGCGTTCGGTGATCTAATATAGACCCTACATGCACATATAGTTGTATGTTCATGACCATGTATGTGCACATGGATCTATGTATGTATGAGTATAAATACACACACACACACACACACACACACACACACATATGTATATATATATATATATATATATATATATATATATATATATATATATATATATACACACTGTATATGTGTGTGTGTCTGTGTGTATATTCATAAACAAAATAAGCAAAAAGTGGTTATCTCTTAAACTTTGACAATATATGGATGATTCAGTTTTGTTCTCTTCTTCTCCTGACTTACAAATCACCCATGCACTCTAACCATTCTGGACCTCTTCGCAATCTTTAGCCATGGCTGAGTTAATATGATTTTTTATTACCCCCCCCCCCCAAAGAAAAAGAACGCTATGAACTTCACAAAGTTGGCATTTGAAAGTTTGAATGAATTTGAAACTGTTACTTTTTATACAAATCATAACTTGAACTTTTCAAAACACTTAGCATAATACAGCATGTCAGACTTGCATCTGTGAAAGATGTACCATTTTGACATCTTCTGTTTAATAAAGCACTGGAATGGGTGACCTCTATCTTTCTTTCTAATTGCTGGTCTTCTCTTAGACCCCATTATTTTCTCAGACATAACTGCTTGCTCTGTAGACAAGCTAAGATATACATAAACACATACTCACACACATCCACACACACACACACACACACACACACACACACACACACACACGCACACACACATGCACACAGACATATACACAAGTCCTGCTTAACAGTTAGTGATTTCCTTTTACAATAACTATTACTCTGTCAATTTAGAAACTTTGAGTTGGTTTTCAATAGAAAACAGCATTAAGTAAGTTCAACTCACACTTCCCTGTAAGTCCTTTTCTGCAACCAACTTTCCATCTGCAAGCATCAGGATTCTTTCATTTATGGCTTCAGATCAACTCATATATCATAATGTCTGCATCCAATATTTATAGATTATGTTGTCATCAAGTCATCAAGTGTATGCTATCATTACCATGCTCCAGAAGTGAATGGGTTATTGAATTATTTTATACATGTATCTTAGTAATCACAGTATTTTTAAATAATGACTTGCAGATTGCAAAACTCTGTATATGGTGAAACTTTTCTCACTGGGCTTCTCCTGTAAATTAGTACTATTCAGTGTAACATTCCATGTCCAGAGAGGGTACATAAATAAATAAAAACAATTAGTACTCAAGTATACTTTTAGTCTAATGGCTTATTTGTAAAAAGCTTCTGCCTTGTAGCTTCGGGCACTAGAGATCTTTAAATCATTGCCTGTGTGGAGTTTTCATGGCAGAGCAGATTCTCTGTGGAGAATTCATTTTCCTCCCACCACGCAAGCATGTTGGTCAATTGTCTTCTCTAAACTGTTTATATATTTTGCATTTATCGCTAACCTTGTGCCCCAGATCATGAAAATCATGTGGGGAGTGCAGTGCAGTCACAATGAATGATTGTGGTATAGAGTAGTGGTTTGTATGACGTAATCAATATTAAAAGTGAAAAATATATTAAAATGAATGGATTTGAGGTGCTAAGGGATACAGGAAATGACTCAAGTATCTAGGTAACTTGGAATCACTAAAGGCATAATTCTCACCAATATATTCTGAGTGAATGTTGTGTCTTCCGGCTTTTCCCAGTTAGGGGTCGACACAGCGGAATTCGGTCCGCTAATGATTGGAAGTAGATTTTTACATGCCATGTTGCCGGCCCTGATACACAACCTTCAACGAAGGTACACCCATTCACGCATGTCTCCACACAGAAGACGCTCTCTAGCTGAGAATCAAACAGGACAACGTCTTATTGTGAGGCAATAATGCTACCGCAGCACCACCACCGTGAATATTTGTATAAAAACAAAAGTGAATGACTCATCCTTGGAGAAAGTGAGAGAAACAGGAAATGTGATAAATAATACTTAAACAGAGATATCTCAACCACAAGGCAGCACTGCACTGTAAGACTAATGAGGCAAATATTAACTAGCCTTCTTCAAACAGGACAGAGCCTGATGAACCGGAGCAAAGAATATTGGCAAATATAGCTTGGAGATAGCATTCAAAAGTGTCTGAGCAAGGAAACCACACAGATGTAACAAGACACAGAGATATGCAACAACATTCCATGTGTTTCTCTGAGATACTGGGTTATACTGAAGTTCAAAGGTTTAGAAGAAAAAAAAACAGCAGGATGAATATCATGAACTTATGCTAAACAACACATTAAGAAATGTGAAAGTGGCCACATCTGTAATAAGAAGAAAAATAAAGCTTAGCTAACAGAAGGAATGATGCAAAATGTAGTTATCATAAGGCATGGAAAACTGTGACTTCAAAAAAGTACAAATTCCAAGAAGGTAAATGATAAGGACATTTAAGGACGCTTAACAACCAGAGAGCTAAGGAAATCTTATGGGTGTAACCTTCAACATTCGTAGGTGTCACCCCAGATGCATGGAACTACAGGAAATGCATACTTTGCAAATGTACTCCATCAGTGCTTCTGACACCAGTGCTTTCTGTGCTGATATAATTGCTATTTTATGTGTACCCTGAAGTGCAGTAAAGTATGCCAGTAAATCTGATCCAGAAGGAAAGGTGGTAATAAAATAATTATATTACCATTCTGCATGTATTTCTCCTTGGGTTGCACTTGACTTATTTTGCCAGTGTCATGACTAACAACTAGAAACATTTTCAATGGTGATACTAAAGTCTGGTCTGGTTAAGTTACTTGTTTAGAGCCATGGAGTTTTTCAGTTCCCTGCTGCAGACTGCTACACTGTGCTTATACCTTTCATATCACTTGTATAAAAAATGTAGGCTTTTGACACTATTTTAAAACTAATGTTCCTCTCAGTTCCAGTCTTAAAGTGTTGAATGTTACAAGCAATCATGAAAAGCCTGAAAAGTACCAACATTTTAAACTTAACAACAGAATGCTTAACCTTAATAACTTCCCTCTCCTAAAGAAGAAATGTCTCTTAGATCTTTGTCCCTTTAGTAATCATTCTATCCCTGAGATGAGACAGGCATTTAACCTTCCCAAAAGCTATAATCATTGTTCTGAGGCAGCTCAGAGAAATGAGTGTTGCAGTCCTGGAAGTTCCTAAACTTAATGCTAATGACAAAAATACATATACAGTTCTTTCCTTAATTACATTTTATATTACTCTGAACTGGAAAGATGGATCGCAACTAACTTAGAAAGGATTTAAACAGATGGCAACAAAATACATAACAGTCCACACCTTCTTAATGTATAGTCAAAACCTACATCCTCCACTTCTTGAATATTGGAATATATTATTCAACTACTTTCTACAGTAAAATCTGATAAGTTCCTACATACTTTAGGGGTGGGGATCAACTTTACTTGTAATTATTATATAGATTCTTTAGTTCTCAGTTTTCTACTGTGAGGGCCTCTATCTCTTGTAAGTTAGGATTTAATCATTAAACCATATAAGGCTAGATGTTTAATCTACATGGTTAGGAAACTAACACTTTTGTATATAGTCCATTATATGTACATTATATGATGGTATGTATTAGAATTCACTGACTAATGTTGCCTTTTTCAGTGTTGACAAATGTCTTTATTGGTGTTACTTGTGCTTTATTCATAAAATTCAATAAAGATTAAAAAAAAAGTAAAGGCTAAACAGTAGGACTTATATGTTAAAAAGAAAATGAATACTCTGTAGCTGTCACAGAATGTAAGAGTTTATTTTTTGTACTTTGCAGGCTATAACAGTTACTATGGTAATTATATATGTGACTTTTTACACAATAAAATGAAAGGTATTCATACTGAAACTTTCTTAGAAAATGTCTGGGACTGTGACAGCTAGGTCTGGGAATGCAGTTTGATATTACTCATTACCTGTGTGTCCTCTTGTACCTGCACAATATTCGACATCAAAATGACATACCCACCTGATACCACATTATTATTAATTAGTCGTTTCTTCATTTCTGTCTTTTCTAATATATGGTCGCTTATCAAGAAAACTGATTTACTCTCTACAGCCTAAGAACCACAGTGAAACTCAAATGCTATATAGTATGTTGCCTGCGACCATTTCAAAGATAAGCAAGTTAATACTGAACCATTACGAGACATACTTTAGTATAGAAGTGTAGTAGATTGAATAAGGTAAGTAAATTAAAAACAGTTAATGCAACTATATAAACAATACCTGAGCACAGTATCTCCTTGGTGAGGTTTACATTAGTAAAATCAAAGGTTTGTGGAACAGGTCACAAGACTTTTATCCAAAAAAAAAACTGCAGTAGAAATGATTTTATTAACTATAAATTACGATGGATATCATTCTTTTTTATTATGCTCAGGTCAGCCTTTTACTCCTTGAAATCATCATACCTTATAATGTTACAAGGAAGACATATGTCATGTTACATAAAATTTTTTTCAGTGAGAAATTATATTTTCCTAGTTCTTTTTTTTGCCCGAGGCAGACATTCTGAAGTATGCTCCATACACTTTTTTATAATATGAAGTCAGTCATCCAAGAAGATGAAAGTGCTTCATCTTCATGAGACTGTTTTCCCCCTGTAGCTATTGGGTTGTTGATGCAGTTTTCTAGCATGCTATTGCTGCTCAATATATAAATTTAATAATGTACAAGAATACATTTAATTATCTTTCTATGCATGGACTGAGATAATAACAGTGACACTCACATTTGTCAGTCTCATCTATAAATGGGATCTGAGTTTAATTTTATATCTCTAGAATACACTGTAAAACACCAAAGACTACAGTACAGAGAAATGTTCATAAATGAATAAAAATCTCAACTTCATTAGGTATTCTGCTTAATTTTGCTGTAGTGTAATGCAGTTGGGGTAGGGATTGCCCTTCTATTTTCCACACATACTTAGCAATGCTTATGTCATATGTACCACAGCTGTCTCTATCATCCTCAGCCTTCTTCCTTCATCATATGAAGCACCACAAGCTAAGACCGTGAGCATCCCAATTTAAGCAAATTCACTATTACTTATTTAATGCCTGTTACCTGTTCCTTGAGTCACTAGCTACCATAAAGTAAACAGAGGTAATCCAGAGGGCTCAAGTGAAATCTGGTATTCCACCTGTGACTCAGAGGGTAACAGGGCTAAAAAGAAACAGAGTATAAAGGATAAGCCCAGATAAAATCACTTTAGCTAGCAGATCCAGGAGACTGTCTCTATCTGATACCCTCCATGTGAGAGGAATGAAGGCAACTTGTTTAAGTTTTCAGTAGTTTACTCAGTTAAGCAGGTAGATGGACGAGTGTTCTTGTTCACAGAAAGTCTTACAATGCAGCAAAGGTTAAACAGAAAAGCCTCAGCAAGTTGAGCTATAACATTTAACATTGTAGCAGATGGAGTCTGCATCACTGGTGTTGAGGGATAGACCCCTGACTACAGCTCAGGTGACCAGTTCAAGTAGTGGTTCAGGTGTTTAAAGGCACCAATTAGGAGAATGAACATACCCTTCATGGGGAGAGGAGGAAGCTGTACATATTCAGGGCACACTCTCAAAGCTTGATTTCTTTGTAGTAGAACAATGGTGTAGAGCTGGCTGAATGGTCAGTCTTGAAAGGGTCAATGTCCTGCGGAAGTAAGATGCAGTCCAGCAATAATAGCTATCAAATGCAAAACATTAATACTTTGTGCAGTTACTTCTTTACATGTGCAAGTTTTGTGCTAAACTCTTCACTTTATGTATTCAACAGTTTCACACTTGCCTGTATTTACTGTTCATTTGCAAGTATGAAGAGATCATCTATGCATCTACTGAAATGTCAATAGTGTTCAAAATTAATTTAAACTGTATTTAGTAACCATTTTGGATGTAACTTTCAAATGTTTTAGTACTGTTCAAAACTGATCCGTGTATTTTATTATTTTCATAGGTTCATAGGTAGGTACTAGGCTATTGGCCCTAGGGCCTATATAAGCCTAGCCAAAAGGTACCCTGGCGTTCGCCACCCAAGAAAATTATTTTCCTGTGCCACTGTCAAGCAGAGCCACAGAAGTGATCCCCGGGATGAATTTCCTATCTCCCAATCAATCATCAAGAGTTTTCTTGAAGAGTGCTAATGAGGAGCTTTGTTTGATATATATAGGTAGTTTGTTCCAGAGTATGGGAAGTCTCTGAGACAGGAATCTATCCCTCCAGCATGTTCTGTTTATTGTGGTGACAAGGTCTAGGTCCCTAGAGCGTGTAGCTCGGAGGGAGTGGGATTTCTTTAAGTGGAGCATGTTCAAAAGCTTTGGGTTTGACATAGCTTTGTGTGTTAGGCAGAGATTGCCTCTGAGTAGGGGATATGCGATGGAGTAAAGCTGCAGTTTTTGAGACGGTCTGCATAGGGAATCTGTTTGAGGCCGGTAATCCTTTTGTGAGGTATTTCTGTGGCCTTTCCAGTTGTTGTAGATGTCTTGTGAGGTACATACTAAAAGGGGCATTGTACTCTATAATGGGTCTAATGAGTGATGAATAGAGGGGAACAATGACCTCTTTTTTCCTGGATGAGAAACCTTTTGTGATGAGGTGTGCCATGTAGAAGGCTTTCATGACTACTGTGGTGATGTGATTATCAAAGGAGAGACTACTGTCCACCTGTGTCCCAAGGTCTCTTATCACACTTTCGGTGTTAAGTAGATTACCGCCTATGCAGTAGTTCATGGGTACAGAGTTTTTACCAAAAGGGATGACAATGCACTTTTTGGCTTTGAACTTTAGGCCATGGCTTTGATACCAGGCATCTGTCTCAGTGAGGCCCTTTTGTAGGATGTCCACATCTTTTAGAGTTTTGATTATGGCTCCTAGTTTGCAGTCATCTGTGAACTTCATTAGCCAAAGACCTTCTGTGTTAGCCTGTATTACAGAGAAGTAGATACCAAACAGGAGAAGACCCAGGACTGAACCCTGTAGTACTCCACTTGTCACTGGTCTGAAGTTGGATTTGGAGTCTGCTACTTTCACAGTACGGGTTCTGTCAGTGAGCCAGTTGGCAACCCATTTTGTGACACAGGGATTTATACCTCGTTTAGTGAGTTTATCTGTAATTCCAGAGTGGGGGATAGTGTTGAAAGCCTTGGTGAGATCTAGATAGGCTGTGTGAAACACCTTACCCTCATCTACGGCATTGTTGACTGCTTCAAAGAAGTCTATCAGGTTTAGGAGACATGATCTGCCTTTTACAAACCCAAACTGGGTGGGGTCCTGAGTTTGGAGGTTACCAGTGTCATTGTTTATAAGTTCCAGGATGATACATTCCATAGCCTTGCAGACCAGGCTCATCAGGCTAATGGGGTGGTAGTTTCCAGAGTCTGTGGTGGCTCCCCCTTTGTAGAGTGGGATAACCATCAATGTGCACCATTCAATGGGGACATAGTCTGAGGTGAGGCTATGATTGAACATGGTACTTAGGTGGATTGCCAGTTCGTTCTGTAGTTCATGTAGAATGCAGCCTGGGATGTTGTCCGGTCCCATGGATGCTGCGTTCTTGGCTTTGGAGAGTGTGTTTTTTACCTGTGCAGCCATGATTACAGGAACTTTGCATTCTTCCGGTATAGAGATGGGCCCTTTAGGAGATGAGAGGGGGGTAAAGTTAGCAATTAACCTATCTACCAGGATGTTGGCAATATCAGTTGGTTCTGTATATTTAGTGCCATTGTGCTGTAACTCAGAGCATATCTGAGTGTTGCCATTGAGATTCTTGACATAGCTATAGAATGCTTTGCGGTTGTCTTTAGAGTCAGTGGCGATTTTGTTTTCGTAACTAGCTTTGGAGGATCTTATGAGGGATCTCAGCTTCTTACTGAGGCTGACCACAGAGTTTCTCCAATCATGGGATTTTACTCTTTTTTGCAACAGTTTCTTTCTTCTGTTGTAGAGTTTGTTTATGGCAGGGGACCACCAGATTGGCTTCCTTTTTCTGGAGGATAGCATCTTGGTTCTGTTAGGGATTGCATGATCCATGCACTCATGTAAGTGCTTATAAAGTGCATTTGTGTAGGATTCAGCAATCATACCTCTACTGTCCGTCAGCATGGGTGTTGTGAAGTTTGCCACTGCCGTCTTAAGAAGCATGAAGTTGGCTTTGGAGAAATCTTTTACGGTGGTTTCCCTAATTGGGGGGGGTGAGGGAGGGATGTGGATGTCTAGGGTGATTAGCTTGTGGTTGGATCTGACCAATGAGGAACTGACCTCTGGTGTGGAGCACTGGTTACCCATGTTGGTAATAACCAGATCTAGGATATTGCTGCCCCTGGTGGGGGTGTGGATAAGTTGATCCCAGACATTGGAATGCATGAATTCCAGAAAATGTTGATCACAAGAGTTGGTACATGAGTAGTTTTCCCAGTTAATGGTGGGGTAGTTGAAATCGCCCATTATTAGGGAGTTAGGGTGTACCCTAATATTTTCCAGTGTATCAAGAAATGAGGAGTGGGAATCCTGGGGCATGGTGGGGATCTTTAGCAAGCTACAATTTGGATTGTGGTCTTGCCCAGAGTTAGTTGCACTTGGATAATCTTGGATGTATTATGCTGAGCAACTAGCCTGGAGGTATGGATATCCTTAAAGAATATGGACACGCCTCCGCCTTTAGTGTTTCGGTCCAATTTAGGTGGCCGAAAGGTGTGGTATGAATTATAGCCTGGTAATGCAGAGGTACTCTCTGGAGCCTTGAACCAGGTCTCTATCACTGCACAGATGTTGATGTTCTCCATTATAAGGAGTGCCTTGAGTGAGTGCATTTTGAGGTTTAGACTTCTAGCATTGATTAGCAATACCCTCAGATTCTACTTGCTTGTACCTGTTATGGTGGTGAATTTGTCATTTAAACCTTGCCTAAAAAAGGCACTATAGGGGTGGCTAGAGCCTTAGCCAGTATCCAGAATCCTAGGGGTGACAGGTGCAGGCCATCTCTGGCAAAGCATCATGGTTTGTCGATCATGTCATCCCAGGCAGACAGATACAGGATCCCCTTCTACTGTGTACACATGTAATGAGGAGCTTTTCTCCCCGGGCCTCCACTGAAAATGGGCTCTTCTAGGCCCAGTAAACTTTCCTGGTTAACAAATGCAATAAATAAATAAATAAATAAATAAATAAATAAATAAATAAATATCATATACCCCACCAACAAGGTGTTAATGGATATGTGTAGAGGAGAGATATAGGAGAAAACCAGCTTCAGCAACAGTATGACTCTGTGGCAGGTGAATCCATCTCCTTCACTCGCTTTTAAAGAACTGTGGCAGAACGAAGTTTTGAACAGCTTGTAAAGCTGTTATTTCCTCAAATGGACACTGTGCATCTGCATGCTGTCTGTGTGGCAGCACTAAGTGTTTTATGTCATGGAACACTTTGCACTCCTATTCTTTTCTCTGTAATTGGTTGTGCATGGAGCTAATAAAGCTCCATGTGCTGCAAAGAATTATGATCTGATTTCCAATCACAAGTTTTTTTATGTTCTCTTGACATAAATGTCAAGAATTACCTCTTAAGCTTCACTTCATCTTCTCCACTCATGAAATTAGGGTGTTCTATAGCTGACTGAGCCCTAGCTGCTCAAATCCCACTACCTTGAAGACAGGAACTCAGGTGACTGGTAGCTTGCAGTGCTGACTACTCATAGCTCAAACTCAAAATATTTTGAGGAAGGTACAGCATTGGTGGGGCTAGAGTAAAGCTGCCACACCTCACCTGAACACAGCATTCAGGTTCAGGCAAGGTTAGTAAAATGACTGTGGGCATGGGAGTGCTAACTGGGGTTTTAGGTAGCAACTGGGAGGATGGCTTAACATTTAGAGCTCAGGAATGGGGTTTTAGGTTTAGACAATGGGAAGGGAGTTTAGGTTTGGGAGCAATTGGGAGAGTTTAAATTAAGGGAAGGGGAAATTAAAATTTAGGCTTAGGGAGTGATTAGGGCCTTTGTATGGTTAAGGTTAGGAACTGGGTGGGAGTTTTTAGGGTTAGAGTTAGGGTTCTGATAGGTATATGTAGTTAGGTAGGGTTGAGTGGTTGGAGATATATATAATTTACTAGGATCAAGCTGTTGGGCTAAAGACAATTGACAATTAAAGCAAGTGGCAGCAAGCAAATGTGTCAAGCCAATGCTATGCAAGCACTTATTGGACACCCCAAGATTAAGCAATGATAAACACATTTTCCATGTTGTTATTCAGTTGAAATGTATTAATTTTGGGAAAACTCTTCATTACTTAAGTGCATGTATGTCAAATTATCAAAAACAAACAAAGAAGCAAGACCCTACTACAATCAAATGCATTTTTTCTGCTGTTTTACCAGTAATAAATTGCGACAATTGCACTGTGAATACAGAGACTTGAATCCAGGTCGGTGACACAAGTACATATTTACAGGACCAGACAGTTAAGTGAACTATTGGATGGGATGCATATTTTAACAATTGTTTCAGCAATGGGACATTATGTAAAACTATACTACATGATAAAAGAATAAGGTATAGGCCCAGGCTGAAGTGGGAGGACATGTACTTGCAAGAGACTTTGTCTCCTGCACTACCTTACTTAATATAATATACTACAAAGCTGTAAAGCTTTATGGGGGAAGTTTGTGGAGTTCTACAGGATGGTATGTCAGTGAAATAGCCATCAAAATAACATAAAGCTCTTAAATTATTTAAAGAAACACTGGAGACTGTTTTAGTATTTACAAATTTGACTGCTTTAAAGATATAAAGATATCATGCAAAATATTTTTTTTTTTGCATTCCCCACAGGACTAAGCTCAGTGACTTGTTTACCTGCATCTAATCATTCCATTCACTTTGCAAGCATGGGAGCTGGGGATTGCCAATCAGGTAGGAGTCCTACCTCCTTCCTGCCTGGGACTTCCCGATAAGCTTATCAACTCATGGTTAGAGTGTTAGGTGGTAGAGACCAGCCCTGCATCGGTGGTCCTATAGGTAGGCCTACCCTCACTCCCCATCTGCTGTAGTGGCTCTTTCAATCTCCACTATAATTGCCCTCCAAGGATCCCAATGGCTTACAGTGCAGGTGCACATGGCAGTGCAGGCTCAATAGATTTGTGGTCCTTGAGACAGACACCTAGTGCTCCTGCTAGGTGTTATCCATGTGTCAAGCGCAACCAGCTCACTCCCTCCAGCAAGGGCAAGCAGCCAAGTTGTGGCCACTCATGGCCATCCTCGACTGCCAGCCCCTACAGGTACCTGAGCTTCTATTTGAATACAGGTTGCCTTCTACATAGTCAGTACTTTATTCATGTATGCCATGAAGCATCTTGTTATTTATGATATTTGGGTAACAAGAAAGCATAGAACAGAAATAATACTGATCAGGAGACATTTATGAAATGCCTTTGCAAATACATTTACTACAATCTAATGTTGATTGGGATCATCACTGTCTAAGGCAAGAATAGGCAAACTATGTGCCTTAAAGCTATGTAACTACTTTACATTTGCACCTGATTCAAGCTTCAAAGTTTGTAAAGGAGAATATAATTAGCCACATCTAAAAACCATGTTATCCCCAACAAACATGTACTCTGATGTACAAGAGTAGACAAAGACATGTTCTGAATGAAAAAGCATACACAATCTTTGGCACATAGAAATGTATATGGCCGGATCAATTGCAAATGAATGTAGAGGTCCATTTTACAAAGGGTTAAAGAATCAGACAAGAAATTTATCTTACTTACTTTAAGCGAGAGATTAAGATACAAATAATTTAGTGGTACATATCATGCAAAGAGGGAAGGAATGATTTGTCAAAGCACAATTATGAAATTAGAGAGCATGCTTGATGGTCGAGGTAATTATAAATATAACAAATCCACTTGAAATGCATGGAATCTGAGAAGATAAAGCATGCTCGTTCAGTAACAATTAACACTGGTGGTAAAAAGAGGCAGCACATAAAATTAAGATGCAGTAAAACTAAAAAAAGAAGGGATAATAAAGAAATCGTGACATAACTGAACAAATTGTTATATGGATACTGTGGAAGATCATGTCCAGACAATACTGTGTATCCAATGAAGGGATAAGTACAAA
>NC_056726.1:1089149587-1089312087 GCF_019279795.1 Protopterus annectens
TATGGAGTAGTTGTTGACATTAAATAGAATTCCCTGCATAATATTGGTATAATCAGTGCTATTAAATAAAACAATATCACCCCCTTTTGTCCAGCGCCATTATGCGTATGCTCTTATCATTTCTTAAGTTTTGCAACAGGATTCTTTCTGTGTTACTATGGTTATGAAAAGTTTTCTTGTATTTACCCCAAATTTTATATATGTCATCCTTGACTACCTTCTCAAACATATTAATTAATGGGTCTAAAGGGGGATTAAACATACTTCTTTTTTTACACACTTCATTAGAAAAGTCTGTATCCACTTTCGTAATCTTAGAATGCAATAATTGTAAATTCAATTTTCTCATGTAAAGTCGGATATCAACTAAGGTGTCAGCAATATCTGGAATTTTAGTGGGTACAAACTTAAAACCTTTAGGAAAAAAGGGAAAAGTATTCTGGCAAGATTTCTCTATTTGTATAATTGTAAATGTTGAAACCGTTCAAAACATTTTGTATTGACTTGTTACAAGATTTCTCATTTAAAACTGAAGTCACTACCACCTTGTGGCCTCCATATGTTTCTGGAATACCTTGTCGTAGGTCGCTTGTTTGCGATTCGCTATTCTTTTGGAGCGTAAGGGAAAATCCTGATATTCAAAAGGTAGTTGTTCTTCCCTTTCAAAACATTCTTCTCCCTCCCCAGTAATTTCTAAGAATATAGGGCCTAGAATGTTCTCATTAACTGACCTAAAGAGAGATGGAACATCAATATTCCCTTCATTATAAACAAAAAGTTTTTCAGTAGGATATATTTTACCACTTTGATACTGTTTTAAATCTCGGTCCAACTTTTTTGCTTTCTTATTAAATGTCCCATCACATTTTCTATCCACCCTGTTTAAAATCATATTGTATAAACCCTGGTGTTGTTCAAACAATAGGTCAGTTACAATCATCTGGTTTAAATTTTCTGCTTCCCTTTGTAAATCAACTTCCATTTTCTCATAAAATGAAACAGTTTTCATAATCAATTCAAGCCCCCATTTATCAAACATAGTTGTTAACTCACAAACATTTTCCTTATTATAATAAACACCAAAAGGAAACTTAAAAATTCTCAACCCCTGTGGCACCACTTTTTTCTTTAAACATTCATTCAAATAACAAATTTCTATTTGATAAAGCTTGTATTTTAACAATCTTTTCTCAAAAACAAAAATCATGTCTTTCAATGATTTGAAATAATTAAAAGTCTGATTTTTTCTTTTTAGATGATTTGAATCAACACAGGTTAACCTAGAAAAAGAATAATGTTTTTTGATAATGTCCCCATAGTTAAATTGTTTAAAAGTATGTGTGACACTTGTAGCTCTTTCTATATTGGGGAGACTGAGGGGCTTCTCAAGACATGAATTTATGAGCATTTGTATGATATAAAAAATAAAAAAGTTACAAATGCTTTGTATAAACACAGCATGACATGTAATGATTATACAGGTTTTCATTTTGCTATTTTAGATTTAGTTCATTTGGAAGCCAGAGGTGGAGACTGGCAAAACCTATTATTGAAAAAGGAATTGATGTGGCAGCTTAGGCTTGCAGCAAATTTTCCCCCTGGCTTAAATGAATGTTTGAATTTGGCACCAATTTTGAAGGAAAGGGCAGAACAAGTTTAAGTAAAACAAGAAACAGTAAATATTTGTATATACATAATACATATTTATCTACTTGTGATGTTTGAGCCTTCTTTCCTTGTACATATTATATTATTACAATGTTTTAAGATATACAGAATTTTATTGAATTTTATTCTTGATATTATAAATTAACCTTTGGTATTCTAAATCTTAATTAGGTTATTGGACTTGTTAACTGTTCAAATTTTGGACCAATCACGGACTAGTAGTTTATATTATTAAAGCAGGTTTTTAGCTTTTGTATTTAATTCTGATGAAGTCAAGTTTCAACGAACTTGATGAAAGCACTTAATTTGGTATTAAAATAAAGTATTGGACTTACAACGAATAGTACTTTTTTTTGGGTTTCATTGTTTGAACGATTGTCGATGATCATTGCTTTATATATAGAAATATAGATGCTTCCAGTTCCTGGACCAAAAATGTGAGGATGATCCATTTCAAACTCTGAGACATTTCAGCTGCATGAGTGCAACAACAAATCTTTTAGAGAACTTACAACAAAAAATAACCCTTACACATTACATGCAGCAGCTGCATGCCTCCTAAAAAATCAGTGCCGAAGGCAAAACTTAATTCAGACTCTTTTGACTCCACTCTTCGCCAACTAGCAAACCAGTAAAATGGCAGCCACAAATATGTTTTCAGAGAATGTGGGACCTGTCAGTACACTCAACCATACTGCAAATATAACAGCTGAGCAGTCATCCTCAGAACTTTCACTATTGGTCCCCTATCAACCAATTGACAGCCTCGATGGATTCTTTTCAGCTTTCCTTGCAGAAGCAAGAAATTATAGATAATGTGGTGGCACAACTGAATGTGTGCAAACAATTGACCAGACCATGCAGGAGATGTCTGTGCACCTGGATGAGCCAGAACACCAAGTTGCCTTCCTTCTGGACTATACACAAACACATACAGAGCATATAAAGGATCAGGAAAACAGAAGCAGAAGGAAAAACATTAGAATTTTAGAATTGCATGGGAGACTGAACTACGTGATATGATTAAATTCCTTCAAGCCTGACTACCAACTACTGTGGGACTAGATTCATCTTGCTGCTAGAAAGGGCACAGCAATCATTGTCCCCCATCTCAACAAAGTGCACCCCAGGGCCAATAATTGTTAGATTTTTGTCTTTCCAACAACTAGTGAAAACATGAGAGCTGCATTACGGAAGCACAACATAATCTACATGGAAAGGAAATTTTGTTTTGATAATGACTTTTTGAAGCAGTTGATTGCAAAAGTAAATCTGCGGCTGCCACCAGTTCACTTTCTGAAGGAAAAAGGCCTTAAAGCAACTCCCGTACCTGGTCTGACTGCACATTTCATTTTCGGAATACCCATGTGTATTGCAATACTTGGATGAGGCAGTGCTCTGTCTCAAGGAGAGCACAACAATATCAGCACAGAAAAAACAGAATGAGTTCCAACTTTTGACCAAGAGGAGAAGGAAAGTAGAGTTGTGTAAGATGAATATACCATAACAGTTGATGTTCAAATGATCACTGCTGCAATAGCCTTAGCTATATGGGTAATATCCTGCCAAGGATATAATAGCCAGTCAGCTTCCAAAGCTTCAGGGCACCTTCCACACACCCAAATTGAAAAGGAGATTGAGCTGACTAAAAGACAAGTTTAGGTGAAAAGCCCTTCAGAACTTTCCTGCCAGCAGAGACAGGAGGCTGAGCCCTGAAAGGACTATGCTAGAAAAAAAAATATCCACATTCTGGCATAAAAACACACCAAAAAACAAGGTGGATGGAGGCAGAGAGTGGCTACTGCAGCAGTGATTATTTGAACATCTACTGTTATGGTAAATTCAACTTACAAAACTGTACTATGTTCATCATATTGATATCCAGGCAGTCATTCAAAATGATTGATGTCAGGGTGTATCAAACACCCCTGTTCTTGTGTGAGTAGATCCAGTCTGTGAGGAAGCATGTGGTAATTGCCCCTGGGAATTTCCAAACAAAGGGAGAACCATAGTTGCCTAGGCCAAAAGGGAGTCACCTCAATCATCTTGGGGGAATTCCTTCTGAATCTTCAGAAGTATATTAGTGGGAAGGATGGAAAAGCATATGGGAACATTCCTATCCAAAGAAAAGTAAAGGCATCTGTCTTCCAGACCTTGTTGCACAGAGTCCTGGAACAGAATCTTGCCAGTTGATTGTTCAAAGAGAAAGCAATAAAGTGTTATTGATTAATTCTCCCCACAGATGGATTAAATATTGGAAGACCCCCTGATCTAGTTTCCATTCATGACGGTGTGGCCTGGTCCTACTCAACTTGTCTGCCACACAGTTTTGCTCTGATGGAATGTAGGATGCCTGTAGAATGAGATTGTGCTGTGATCTCAATCCCAAGCTAACATGGATAGTCTGCAAAGAGGTATGACTTAGCTGTCCCTTGCTTGTTGATGTACCACATGACTGTGGTATTGTCTGAAACCACTTTGAAGAGTTCCCAGGGGCCAAAGATGGTTCAGAGAGTTAAATGCCTTGATCATAGGTTCATAGGTTCACAGGTAGGTACTAGGCTATTGGCCCTAGGGCCTATACAAGCCTAGCCAAAAAGGTACTGTGCCTTTTGCCACCCAAGAAAATTATTTTCCTGTGCCCCTGTCAAGCAGAGCAACAGAAGTGATCCCCGGGGTGAATTTCCTATTTCCCATCCAGTCATCAAGATTTTTCTTGAAGAGTGCTAATGAGGAGCTCTGTTTGACTAAGATAGGTAGTCTGTTCCAGAGAATGCAAAGTCTCTGGGACAGGAAACTATCCCTCCAGCATGTTCTGTTTATTGTGGTGACAAGGTTTAGGTCCCTAGAGAGTGTAGCTCGGAGGGATTGGGATGTCTTTCTTTAAGTGGAGCATGTCCAACAGCTCTGGGTTTGACATAGCTTTGTATGTTAGGCAGATCGCCTCTGAGTAGGCGATATGCAATGGAGTAAAGCTGGAGTTTTTTGAGATGGTCTGTGTAGGGCATCTGTTCGAGGCCAGTAATCCTCTTTGTGAGATATTTCTGCGGCCTTTCCAGTTGTTGTAGATGTCTTCTGAGGTACATACCAAAAGTGGCATCGTACTCCCTAATGGGTCAAATGAGTGATGAGTAGAGGGCAACAATGACCACTTTTTTTCTGGATGAGAAACCTTTTGTGATGAGGTGTGCCACATAGAAGGATTTCCTGACCACTGTGGTGATGTGATTATCAAAGGAGAGACTACTGTCCACCTGTGTCCCAAGGTCTCTTATCACACTTTCAGTGTTAAGTAGACTACTGCCTATGTGGTAGTTCATGGGTACAGAGTTTTTACCAAAGGGGATGACAATGCACTTTTTAGCACTGAGCTTGAGGCCATGGCTTTGACACCAGGCATCTGTCTCAGTGAGGCCCTTTTGTAGGATGTTCACATTGTTAGGAGTTTCGATTATGGCTCCTAGTTTGCAGTCATCTGTAAACTTAGTCAGCCAAAGACCTTCTGTGTTAGCCTGTACTTCGGATAAGTAGATACTAAACAGGAGAGGACCCAAGACTGAACCCTGTGGTACTCCACTTGTCACTGGTCTGAAGTCTGATTTGGAGTCTGCTGCTTTCACAGTGTGGGTTCTGTCAGTGAGCCAGTTTGCAGCCCATCTTGTGACATAGGGATTTATACCTAGTTTAGTGAGTTTATCTATAATTCCAGAGTGGATGATGGTGTCAAACGCCTTGGCGAGATCTAGATAGGCTGTGTGAACCACCTTACCCTCATCTATGGCTTTGGTGATTACTTCAAAGAAGACTATCAGGTTTAGGAGACATTATCTGCCTTTTACAAACCCGTACTGTGTGGGGTCCAGAGCTTGGAGATTTCCACTGTCTTTGTTTATGAGTTCCAGGATGATACATTCCATGGCCTTGCAGACCAGGCTCGTCAGGCTAAAGGGCCAGTAGTTCCCAGGGTCTGTCATGGCTCACCCTTTGTAGAGGGGGATAACCGTCACTGTGCACCATTCAATGGGGACATAGTCTGAGGTGAGGCTATGACTGAACAGGGTACTTAGGTGGGGTGCCAGTTCATTCTGTAGTTCATGTAGAAGGTAGCCTGGGATGTTGTCAGGTCCCATGGATGCTGTGTTTTTAGCTTTGGAGAGTGAGGTTTTTACCTGGCAGCCATGCTTACAGGAACTTTGCATTCTTCCAGTATAGAGATGGGCCCTTTAGCGGGTGAGAGTGGGGTAAAGTTAGCACTGAACCTATCTGCCAGGATGTTGGCAATATCAGTTGGTTTTGTATATTTAGTGCCATTGTGCTGTAACTCAGAGCAGATCTGAGTGTTGCCATTGAGATTTTTGACATAGCTATAGAATGCTTTGTGGTTCTCTTTAGAATCAATAGCGATTTTGTTTTCATAACTAGCTTTGGAGGATTTTATGAGGGATCTCAGCTTCTTACTGAGGCTGACCAGGGAGTTCCTCCAATCATGGGATTTTACTCATTTTTGCAAGAGTTTCTTTCTTCTGTTGTAGAGTTTGTTTATGGCAGAGGACCACCAGATTGGCTTCCTTTTTTTGGAGGATATTAAGGTATCATAAGAAATACAGATGCTACAAAGACCCAAAATCCTGAGATATTCCCTCACATTGATGGAGGTCTAAGGAGAAAACCTTAGAAACAGATCTTAATAATAATCTGTTTTTTTTTTCCTGTGGAAGAAAAGCTCTTTGAACTGAGGTGTCTATTTGACACCCCAAGGACACAATCTTGTGTAAGGGAGTCAAGAAAGACTTTTGACTGTTGTCTTGGAATCCAAGCTGAGTAAGAGACCTCTTACCCAAGAGAGAGAGATTCCTGACATTTTGTAAAAGACTGCATGCACTTGAAGCTCTCCTCAGTATGGAGAACATTGATATCTGTGCAGTGACAGAAACCTGGTTCAAGGCTCCAGAGAGCACCCCAGCACTACCAGGTTATACCTGATATCATGCTGTTCGGCCCCAAAAACTGGACCGAACCACAAAAGGAGGGGGAGTTTCCATATTTATCAAGGATATCCACACCTCCAAGTTAGTGGCATTGCATGAAGTATCGGAGACCATCCATGTGCAACTGACAGTGGGCAAAACTGCTTTTCAGTTTATAGCATCCTACAGACCACCCTCTCAAAGTCAGGAATCCCACTCGGCTTTCCTGAAAACATTGGAGAACATGAAGATCTCTCCGAACACCATTATATTGGGTGACTTCAACTACCCAAACATAGACTGGGAGCATTACTCAAGCCCCAGCACCTTAGCCCAAAGGTTCCTGGAATTTATAAACTCAAATGCTATGGAACAACTAGTCACCACTCCCACAAGAGGGGAACACATACTAGACCTGATCATTACCAACATGGGGACTCTATGCTCCATACCAGAAGTATATCCCTCATTGGTAAGATCAGACCATAAATTAATTTCACTGGATATCCACATCCCGACCCTACCCTCAGCCTAGAAAACCACAGTGAAAAACTTCTCAAAAGCGGACTTCACACTTCTCAAAACCAAAGTGGAATCCTTCAAGGCCCCAGAACCAGTGGAAACTACGTCCCAAACAGCAGAATCCTATATAAACGCATTCTACGGACATCTCCAGGAATGCATGGATCATGCTATCCCAAACAAAATCAAGACCCAATCATCCAAAGGCAGGCGTCCAGTCTGGTGGACCCCAGCCATAAATAAACTGTACAACAGAAGGAGGAAGCTACTACATGATAGAGCAAAATCCCTAAAAGGGAAGGCATCTCTGATCAGTACTAGCAAAAAATTACGATCCCTCATAAAATCCTCCAAGGCCAGCTTAGAGAGAAAAATAGCACAGGACACTAAAGACAATCATAAGGCTTTTTTCAGTTATGTTAGGAACCTGGGATGCAACTCCCAGACTTGTTCTGAGTTGACTCTAAATGACAAAAAATACACTGAACCCACAGACATTGCCAGTATCCTGGCAGACAGGTTCAGTGCAAACTTCTCCACCCCCTCCCCCCCAAAAGAGCAAGTATCTATCCCAGCAGAGTGTAGCCTCCCAAACATCTCTGATGCTCAGGTGAAGGCCGCCCTCTCCAAAGCAAAAAACACTGCTTCCATGGGACCAGATGGCATCCCGGGTTGCGTCCTACATGAACTCCAAGAAGAACTAATCCCTCAAGTAAAACTGCTGTACAATCTCAGCCTCACTACAGGATATGTGCCCAAAGAATGGCGTACAGCAACAGTGGTCCCACTCCACAAAGGTGGTGCCTCTGCTGACCCTGGAAACTATCACCCCATAAGCCTGACTAGCCTAGTCTGCAAGGGTATGGACAGGATCATCATGGAACTCATAAACAAAGACATTGGGGACCTACAGACACTAGATCCTACCCAATTTGGCTTTGACAAGGGCAGATCCTGCCTTTTGAACCTGGTCGACTTCTTCAAAACAGTCACTAAGGCCAAAGATGATGGGAAGGTAGTCCACACAGCCTATCTGGACCTCACAAAGGCATTTGACACAATACCCCACTCGGGCATCATAGATAAGTTATCCAGCCTAAATATAAACCCCTATGTCACAAGATGGGTCTCAAACTGGCTCAAAGACAGAACCCACAGAGTCAGAGTTGCTGGAGCCATGTCAGACTCAAAACCGGTCACAAGTGTCATCCCACAAGGTTTTGTCCTGGGACCTCTCTTGTTCGGCATTTAGCTTTCTGAAGTACAGGCCAACGTGCGAGGACTATGGCTCACAAAGTTCACAGATGACTGCAAACTGGGCACCATAATCGACTCCAGCTGACACAAACATCCTTCAAACAGGTCTTGCAGAGATGGATAACTGGTGCCAGAGCCATGATCTAAAGCTAAATGCCAAAAAGTGTATAGTCATACCCTTTGGCAAAAACAATGTGCCCACAAATTACCACATAGGTGGTAACCCATTAAGTACAGAGAAAGTAATTAGGGATCTGGGGACCCAAGTTGATAGCAATCTCTCCTTTGACAACCACATTGCCAAAGTGGTTAGAAAGACCTTCTACATAGCCCACCTCATCATGAAAGGATTCACATCTAGATCAAGAGAGGTAATCGTGCCCCTTTATTCATCCCTCATCAGGCCCATCATAGAATACAATGCCCCCTTTGGGATGTACCTTACCCGACACCTGCAGCAATTAGAAAGACCCCAAAAGTACCTCACCAGTTGGATCAAGGGACTCAAACAGATGCAATATGCTGCTCGGTTAAAAAAACTCCAGCTCTACTCAGTTGCATAACGCCTACTTCGCGGCGATCTATGCCTGACATATAAAGCTATGTCCAACCCAGAATTAATGGACATGCTCCACCTCAGTAAATCTAAATCCCTTAGAGCCACGCACTCGAGGGACTTGAACCTCAGCACAGAAATAAATAGAACATGCTGGAGGGACAGATTCATAACCCAGAGGCTCCCTTCGCTCTGGAATAGAATTCCAATTCATGTTAGGCAGAGCACCTCACTGACTCTCTTCACGATGAATCTTGATGAGTGGATGGGGGATCGTAGGTTTGTCCCAGAGATTACTTCCGTGTCACTATTAGACAGAGGCACAGTAAACTAAACTTTAAAAACGGCACAGTATACTCAAATCAAGGGGTGGCGTAAGCCAAACACAATTGGGCTAGGCTTATAAATGGCCCAGGGCAGATAGCCTAGTATGAACCTATGAACCTATGAACCTAAGTCATCTAAATATGAAAAATGTGGATACCCTGTAGCTTGCAGTGAGCTATAACTGGAGCAAGACATATTGTGAACATTCTTGAAGCAGTAGATAGTCCAAACGTTAAGCCAGAGATCCGATAACATGATCCAGACATACAAAACATCTGAAGTCTGGATGGCAGGTGTAGATCAGAGAGCAAGTGCTACGTGTTGTATCTTTAAGCAGCACGTCAAAGACTGAGGGTGCACGTATAAATATCAAGCACATGCCATTCCTAGTGCCATTTTGAGAGTGCAGCCAGGGAGTAAGCATGTATCATGATGTGTTTGTATAAAATAATTCTGCTTAAACAGAACCTACAAGATTCTTCTATTGTGTCCAAAGTAGGACAGCAACATGGTGTCAAAACCGGCATTGCAGAGAATAAAATTCAGAGGCATCAGGTGCAGAGATGACAGTGAAGGTAAACTAAGAGAAATGAGCACGAAAAAGAACCAAAAAAGCAGAGGTAATGAGAATACACACAAACTGCTCGTTTCAAAAAAAGAACAAAATGGGACAGTACAAGGCCACAAAATGCATTATTAAACAAACGGGAGACACAAAAGATTTATTAACTAAGGGAAATGTTTAAAGTAAAGGTATTTGATGAAATGATTAACAGAAAAGGAAAACAAGTGTGTTTAAAGGCAAAATAAGTATGTTTAAAGGCAAAATGTGCAAAACGAATATAATAAGAACAAAATGGGGCACACTAAGAATAAATAAAGCAAAGTGACTACATGTTTTTTGATAAAGTGCTGCGTTTGGCATAACTATGACTTCATACTGTATCAAGGGTATAACGAAAGTTATTCGAAGTATCTCAAAGTGTGTAAAATTACTTAGAGTGTGTGCTTATTACTGTGCGTGCATTTCAAAGAATTATTTGTGTAAAAAGTGCAACTATTTCTTGAAAGTGCAGTCAAAGTATAGCCATTTCAAAAAGTTTCTTGTGCCGAGTGTGTCTATTCGCTAACTGCCACCATTACAGAGTGTTTCTTGCACTGTAGAGAATTGCCTCGAAAGGTACTGTCATTTTGGAGAAGTTTCAGTGTGTTGTTCATAGGTTCATAGGTTCATACTAGGCTATCTTCCCTAGGGCATTTAAAAGCCTAGCCAGAGTGTGTTTGGCATTTGCCACCCATTTTAAAATAATTTTGCTATGCCCTTTTCTGAGGTTCGTATACTGTGCCTCTGTCTAACAGTGACACAGAAGTGATACCCGGGGTAAACCTATGATCTCCCATCCACTCATCAAGATTCCTCTTGAAGAGAGTCAATGAGGGACTCTGCCTAACCTGGACTGGGATTTTATTCCAGAGTGAAGGGAGCCTCTGGGTTATGAATCTGTCCCTCCAGCATGTCCTATTTATTTCAGTGCTGAGGTTCAAGTCTCTCGAGCGCATAGCTCGATGGGATTTGGATTTGCTAAGGTGCAGCATGTCCATTAATTCCGGGTTGGACATGGCTTTATACGTCAGGCACAGATCGCCTCTGAGCAGGCGGTATGCCACTGAGTAGAGCTGGAGTTTCTTTAACCGGGCAGCATATGGCATCTGTTTGAGCCCTTTGATCCTCTTGGTGAGGTACTTTTGGGGTCTTTCCAGTTGCTGCAGGTGTCTGGTAAGGTACATCAAAAAAGGGGCATTGTACTCAATTATGGGCCTGATGAGGGATGAGTAAAGAGGCACGATGACCTCCCCTGATCTAGATGTGAATCCCTTCATGATTAGGTGGACTATATGAAATGTTTTTCTAACCACTTTGGCCACGTGGTTGTCAAATGAGAGATTGCTATCAACTTGGGTCCCCAGGTCCCTAATTACTTCTTCTGTACTTAATGGATTACCACCTATGTGGTAATTTGTGGGCACCTTGTTTTTGCCAAAGGGATGACTATACACTTTTAAATGTGTACTGTACTACCTATAATCGACTCTGTTACTGGTTTAGCATTTTAGTGTCTTATAATCCACCCTGTCTGTATCTCATTTCAGAATTACTTTGCTTTGCCTTTTCATCTAACAACAAAGACACTTTTAGTAGCTAATGTACTGTTTGTGTTATCTTCAGCATAGGCCCTGAATTAGCGCTGCCTGCGTCTTTATACCTTAGTGTTATCTATACTAATGTAGTTTAGTACTGAATTAGAACCCCTCCCTTCTTAATCGCTGCTTAGCCTGCATCGTCTTACAAGAGAGGTTAACTGTTTTTGGATGTTTGTTTGGTCATTCTGTTTGCAGGAGATTTAATTGAAGTTATTGTATTACCTGTAGTTGATATATTCAGAAGAAGGGATGTGTTTTAACTGACATCATCACTGTTCTTTTTTTGTGTGTAATAATACATCATAGTTGTTTCACATAGAACAGATGTGAGTTAGTCTACATTTTACTGCATTGTTATTACTCTTCTTGCAAGTGTTTTATTATTCAGAAGTATGCCTTGTACATTTGCCTAGACAGCTGTTGCATACTACTGTATTGATATTGTAAAACCTGCATTGTTTTACCTCCCTCTTAATTTTAACTCTCTCCTTCATCCCTTGTTATCTCTCTCTAGCTATTCAGAACATATATCTTCACTTATTTTATTCCAACTCCTGCCTTTATGGGCTGCAAGGAGCAGCGCCATCCACCAAACCTGCCTGGCATATCCTCACCTGGGTTAACAGATTGCCCTCTGGATAATTTTGTATGTCATATAAGTACACTTTATCATGCTGTGACTTTGGCTTGCTTATTCCAGCCCTCTGCACCTTCCAGGTGTATTTGTGTAACTACCGGATCTGCCAGCAGTCATTCCTCCCCTCCCCCTTATTGTATTCTCTGTTGTGCTCTACTGCTCATATCTTATCACCACTGACCCTACCTTTTCTCTGAGAATTTTCACTTGCTATCTCTGCTCTGCTTGTTTCACTCTTCCTTTGACTATCCTTTCCTTCTCCCCGTAACCATCCTTATATTGTTTGCTCTATCCTTCTATCCCTCCCTAGTATGCCTTAGCCTTTCTCACTTATCCTCTTAGATGTTCCTGGTCTCTTCATAACTCTTTCTACCTTCAGCCTCCATTTTAGATAGTTTCCTCCTAATCCTTTCTGCCACCCTCCCTACCCCCAACCCAGGGTCCTATGCTTATACCCCTCTAACCACTCCCACTATCTTCCTCAACCTATACAGAGCACTCTCTCATTCCGCTTTCTTAACCACACCCTATCTCCTCCCTCTCCACCTTTAATTACCCCTATTCTCTGTATAATCCCCTCTTACCTCTACCCTTTACTTATCCTACCTCTAATACTCTCTATTAATTACACATCCAACCTCACCATTCATTCTTTTTAGCATTGCTAGCCTAACCTCCTTATTTCCTACCTCTCTCACTTATAATTCCTCTATTGACCATTCTCTTCACATCTACCTTTTCTATCTCATTATACCTTTGCCAAAACAGAATCTCTTTAGTTTTCTATATTCCTCTAACATAATCTTTTCATTTAATCTACTTTTATCTCCTCTTTAATTATGGCTTCCTATTTCCAAACTATGTTCATACTTTCTGTATTACTCTTACATACACTATTCTCACTCTACCTTCTGACATTCTTTGAAACCCCTCTCTATGGCCAAACTACCCTCTCACATAAGCAAACTCTACCTTGCTTGGATATGTCTTTTAAGTCATATTCCAACAGTACCTCTACCCCCAACTTCATTCTACCTAAATTCCACAGACTCATACACATTAAGCATGGCCTCTCTACAGATAGAAAAATGAAACTAAAATCCTACTTTAACAACATTGTGATAACCAAACCAAAGAACCACACCTTACAGGATGGGGACATACACCCTAACCCTGGCCCTATCAACCCTTCACCTCTTACTCCTAAAACTAAACTTAACAATACTCTCTTAATAGGACATCTAAACATTCAAAGCATAAACAATAAAGTACCTCACCTACATGCTCTCCTTGATATCCATTCCTTTGACATTATTTGCCTCTCTGAAACCTGGCTTAAGCCTGACACTAAAGACACAGAAATTATACCCCAAGGCTATAATATTGTTAGACATGACCGGAGTAGCAATTCTTTATAACAATCAATTAAATATCTCCACCCTAACAATAGACCCAACCCCAGATAGCAAAGTAGAAGCCATCATAATCAAACTTCACTTGAACACCAAGAAATCCTTAACATTATCTGTATATACCTACCCCCAGGTAATAACATACCCATTTTAGAAGCCTTTCTTAGCTGGGTATCTACAACTCTTCCCCCAAGAAACAATAATTCTAGGTGACTTTAATATAGACTGGAACTGCATAAATACCAAGAATCCAACTTCCCATATAAACCTCCAAGGCTTTACCCAAACCATTACCTCAACTACAAGAATCAATAAGCCTAATAATAAAGAAAGTATTCTAGACTGGATATTGATAAATAATACCAAACACATCTACAAAGTAGGAACTCTGCCAGATGATATCAGTGACCATTCCTTGACTTATATAGAAAGAGAAAAGACTGACTTTACTAACCTCCCTAATACTAGAAAAATACGCTCCACAAAACAGTTTGACGACTCATTTCAAATGGAACTTAGCAAATGCAACTGGAATCCCTTAAAAACACTTCCTCTTGAAGATGCAGTATCATACTTTAACACAAATTTCTTATCCATACTTTATAGACATGCTCCTGAGCGTACCATTAAAATGAAGTCCAATATAGCCCCATGGCTCTCAAGAGAAACGAAAAATCTAATTCACTCCAGAAATAAAACCTGGTCTAAATGGAGATGTTACAGAAATAATCCGGACCTGCTGCACAGCTTAGAAACCTTACTAAAAAGGCTATAATTGCAGACAAAAAAAACTATTACTGCAAACTTCAACAGACTCATCATAACAATCCAAAGGCCTTCTGGTCCTCAGTAAATAAACTCCTGTCCCCAGGTACAGCTAAAACACCTAGCCCACTTAATGCGGACCCAGACACCCCTCTCCTAACTGCTAACACTTTCAACCTATTCTTTACTGAAACTATTCATTCCCTAACCAAGTAAATGAACATCAATAACTCAAACTCCTCACAAATCCAAGCTGCTTCATCCCCTAACTTTAAACTACAACCTATCTCTACCTCTTTTATCTATAAACTCATCCACAAACTCAAGCCTTGTACCCCCTCTGCTGATAACCTCCCTTCTCTTTTTCTCCAAAAGGCTGCAAAAGCAATCGCATATCCTATTTCCATTCTCATAAACAGAACAATCCAAGAGGGTACTATCCCTGACATCTGGAAAGTGTCCTACATTATCCCTTTACACAAAGGAGGCAACTCTATCGACTATTCTAACTATAGACCAATTTCTCCATTAGCAAAAATTATGGAAAAATGTGTACACCAACAACTTCTAAATCATCTCTCAGTACATAACTTAATAGCCAACTGTCAACATGGCTTTAGACCCCATCATAGTACTACTACTGCTCTTCTTTCCTTCATAGACACCATAAATAGGAACCGCAACAATAACCTTTTCTCTTCTGCACTATTTATCGATCTTTCTAAAACTTTCGACATGGTTAACCACTCTATATTAATCAATATACTCACATCCCTTTCCTTTGACAACCTTGCCATTAAATGGTTTACATCTTATCTTAGCAATAGACAACAAGCAGTTCTTTGGGGAAACCAAACTTCCTCTCTTTTACCTGTAACTATTGGTGTCCCTCAGGGCTCTATTCTCGGACCTCTTCTTTTCACACTATTCATTAATGACCTACATCTAGCAATTCCTCAAGCAAATACAATATGCTGATGACTCTACCCTAATTTGCTCAGCGTCTTCTTCTACAACACTTCATTCACTTACTCAAAGCATCTTCAACACAGTTGAAACATGGTTTTCTAAATGCTACCTTCTTCTTAACAAAAACTAAACTTCTCCTTTTCACCCCTACCTCTCGATCCCCACCCCTTGATTTCACCATCTCATCAAATAATGCTACTGTCATTTCCCCTGAACCAACAACAAAACTTTTAGGAATAACAATTGATAATAATCTCTCTTTTGATCAACACATTAACATCCCTATCAAATTAGTAAACAGAAAAATTGGATCCTTATATAGAATTAAACCCTACCTAACTGCTTCTGCCAGAGCTACAATTGCCCACTCCCATCTTATATCTACACTCCCTTATGCTTCTCCTATCTTTACCAACCTTAAGAAAGCCAACCTTAACAAACTTGCAACATCCTATTACAACATTGCCAGATTTGCTACTGGTAACCCTTATAGAACACATCACTGTGTGAACCTGAAACAACTAGGATGGATGGAATTTCAACACCTTTTGCTCATTCCCCAACTCAATATTACCCACAAATTACTATACCAGCCCAATAACACTCCTATTCTTTCTCAACTTTTAATCCCTTATAATAATCTCAACTCTCTTAGATCTTCTAAGAAACTTATGGCCTGCCCTACAAAGTCCAATAACTCAGCCGGTGACTCCTTTTCTCTAATACAATTGGAAGGAGCTGGAATTCACTACCCAGTGAAATCACTCTACTCGCATCTCTGCCTCTCTTCAAACAAGAAATTAAGAATTACTTCAAAAGCCATTGGCTCTGTTCCTGTATAAAGCCTGACTAATCTTCCTACCTACATCTGTCTATCCTCCTCCTCATTTTTCCACCACTATCTCTTTTTCTTTTTTCTTTCATTTTCTTTTCTTTTATAACTCTTTCTTCCTTACTCTTATTTTTCTCTACCTCTCTTTGTCTCATATCTAGCAAGTCTTTTCTGCTTCTTTTGTTTTACAGTCATCTCTTAGATGGCTTCCTTTTTTTTTACCCACTTATAGTATTTTTGCCCTCTTTCTCTGATATTTTACCCTTTTCCTTACCTCTAACTCTCTCTGTACAACAACTTGTCACCCTATATTTTTCTCACTGTCATCTCATCCTTTAACCTGAATCTTAGTTACTCATACAAGTTATACTTTTGATATATCTTCTTTAATTAAGTTTTTATTTTGACATTATATTGCCATTTGTTATTATTGTAATTGCTTTTTAATTATAAGTTTTTTTTTCTTTTTATGTGTATTTCTGTGTGGAGCTTTTCTCCCTGGGCCTCTACTGAAAATGGAAATATATCCAGCTGGACTAGCCCGGTCAACAAATGTAAAATAAATAAATAAAAATAAATTTTTGGCGTTTAGCTTGAGGCCACAGCTCTGGCACCAGTTGTCTGTTTCTATGAGGCCCTTTTGGAGGATGCTTGTGTCAAGATGCACGCACTCGAAACTGTCGATTATGGCACCCAGTTTGCAGTCATCTGCAAACTTGGTCAGCCACAGTCCTTCCGTGTTGGCCTGTACCTCCGAGAAATATATACCGAACAAGAGAAGTCCCAGGACTGAGCCTTGTGGGATGCCACTTGTAACTGGTTTGGAGTCTGACAGGGCTCCAGCAATTCTAACCATGTGGGTTCTGTCCTTGAGCCAGTTTGCAACCCATCTAGTGACATAGGGGTTTATATTTAAGCTGGTGAGCTTATCTATAATGTCCGAGTGGGGTATTGTATCGAAGGCTTTTGTGAGGTCCAGGTAGGCTGTGTGGACCACCTTCCCCTCATCAATGGCCTTAGTGACCAGGTTTAAGAGGCAGGATCTGCCCATAACAAAGCCAAACTGAGTAGGATCCAGTGTCTGTAGGTCCCCAATATCTTTATTTATGAGGTCCATGATGATCCTTTCCATAGCTTTGCAGACCAAGCTAGTCAGGCTTATGGGGCGATAGTTTCCAGGATCCGTTGAGGCACCACCTTTGTGGAGAGGGACCACTGTTGCTGTACGCCACTCTTTGGGTACATATCCTGTAGTAAGGCTGAGATTGAACAGTAGTTTTATGTCTGGGTTTAGCTCTTCTTGGAGTTCATGTAGGATGCAGCCCGGGACACCATCTGGTCCCATTGATGCTGTGTTTTTTGCTTTGGAGAGGGCAGCTCTTACCTGAGCATCTGAGATGTCAGGGGGGCAGCACTCTGCTTGGATAGATATTTTCCCTTTTGGTGGGGAGGGGGGGGGAGTTTGCGCTGAACCTGTCAGCTAGGATGTTGACAATGTTTGTGGGTTCGGTGTATTTTTTGTCATTTTGGACTAATTCTGAGCATATCTTGGAATTCCCACCCAGGTTCCTAACATAACTAAAGAAAGCCTTGTGATTATCATTAGTGTCCTGTGCAGTTTTTCTCTCGAAGCTGGCCTTAGACGATTTTATGAGTGCCCATAGTTTTTTGCTAATACTGATCAGAGATGCCTTCCCTTTTTGGGATTTTGCTCTATCATGTAGTAGCTTCCTCCTTCTATTGTATAGTTTGTTTATGGCTGGGACCCACCAGACAGGACGTCTGCCTTTGGAGGATTGGGACTTGGTTTTATTTGGGATTGCATGATTCATGCATCCCTGAAGGTGTTCATAGAATGCATTTATAAAGGATTCTGCAGTCTGGGCCGTATTTTCCACAGGCCCGGGGGCTTTGAAGGATTCCACCTCAGTTTTGAGGAGTGTGAAATTTGCATTAGAGAAGTTTTTCACTGGTTTTCAGGGCAGGTGGTGGAGTCGGGGTTGAATATCCAGTGAGATTAGTTTATGGTCTGATCTTACCAATGAGGGATACACTTCTGGTCTGGAGCATAGAGTCCCCATGTTGGTGATGATCAGGTCCAGTATGTTTTCCCCTCTTGTGGGAGTGGTAACAAGTTGTTCCATAGCATTTGAGTTTATAAATTCTAGGAACCTTTGGGCTAGGGTGTTGGAGCTAGAGTAATGCTCCCAGTCTATGTTTGGGTAGTTGAAGTCACCCAATATAATGGTGTTTGGAGAGACCTTCATATTTTCCAGTGTTCTCAGGAAGGCCGAGTGGGGTTCCTGGGTTTGGGAGGGTGGTCTGTAGCAGGCTATAAACTGCAAGGCAGTTTTACCCACTGTTAGTTGCACATGGATAGTCTCTGATGCTTCGTGCTGTGCCACCAACCTGGAGGTGTGGGTATCTTTGACGAATATTGATACTCCCCCTCCTTTTGTGGTTCAGTCCAAGTTTTGGGGCCGAAAAGCATGGTATGAGGTATAACCTGGTAGTGCCGGAGTGCTCTCGGGAGCCTTGAACCCGGTTTCTGTTACTGCACAGATATTGATGTTCTCCATGCTAAGGAGAGTTTCGAGTGCGTGCATCTTGAGGTTTAGACTTCTGGCGTTGAGTAGTATTACTCTTAGTTTCTTATCCCTTGTGATACCTATGGAGGTGGGTTTGTCTTTTGAGCCTTGCCTAAAAAAGGCACTATGGGGGTAGCAAGAGCCTTTGCTAATATCCAAAAGCCTAGGGGTGACAGGTGCAAGCCGTCCCTAGTGAAGCATCGTGGCTTGTCGAGCATGTCATCCCAGGCTGAAAGGCATTGGATCCCTTTTGAATGACACCAATACTTAAGCCAATTGTTGAAATTGATCATCTTGTCTTCATATTGTGGCATCATTCTTGGTGAGGGTAAGATGCTACTCAAGGTCAGGGTCATACCAGCCTGGGCTACATGCTCAGAGAGCTCCTCTATGTCTCTTTTCATGTAGTCCAGGGAGGTACATCTCAGGTCATTCACACCAGCATGGACAATGACTGAGTCATATTTGTACTCGCCTTGGACTGACCTGAGTGCTTGTGTTATGTGGTGGATCCTAGTGCCCGATAGGCAGCTCACCGTGACCTTCTCCTTGTTCAGCCTGGTGAGCAGGACGTCAGTGTGCCTGATGATAGAGTCACCTATTACAAGTGTATCAGGTCTGTTGTTTAGCCTTAAGCACTGTGACTGTTCGGCACACTGGCTTTGTGAGCTATGTGTTGTATGTGTTTTGTTTTGGGGTAGCGGTTGCTTGGGTGTCTGCTTTGGAGGTCTCTGCTGCTTAGGCAGATTTTTATTTAGAGCCTACGAGTATGTTTTTGTGTGTTTATGTGTTTGGCTTGCTGTCGTGGTAGGTCTATGTGAGACTGGAATTGTAGTGAGTGTGGTTTCCTTCTCCTCCTGACTGGTTATGCCAGTACTGAGTTGAGAGAGCTTAGCCTCCAGTATGGCTATATGGTTGAATCTCTCACATGTGTTGGAATTTATTGGGAGGAGGAGAGGGTTGTCTGTGTACATGAGGCAGTTGTAACATTGCCTCAAGATTCCCAGATTCACCAGCTGGATCGGAGAGGAGATTGACAACTGACCTTTGAACATGCTAGAATAGTACTGGGAATTCCTTTATAATTGAAAAAAAGAGCCAGTGGGGAACAAGGTACTCAAAGGGAGTTTGTGAGGGTGTAGTGCTTTTAATTTTTTAGTGCTGACTTATATAATTGCTTTAGTGGGCAAGTGCCAGGTAACTTAAATGCAATGGGTTACAGGTAACTTAAATGCAAAAATGACAAACAGTAACTTTCTTTCAAGTGAAACAAGGAAATAAGTACAGTAAGCAATGCAGATATCACTAGAGATCCACAGAAGCGCTGAAAAGCCACGTTGTAGGTGGAATTAGCGTTTCAGGGAAATAACAAGCAAACAAACAACAAGCATACAAACAAATCTAGATTCAACAGGCCTGGATCTAGTCTATGCTACAGCAAACAAGGTGTGCCAATTTCAGTAAGAAACAGTTCAAATATGCAGGCACTATAAGCCTTTAACCAGAAATTCCCATCTCAGAAGGGCAGAGTCCAGCCTCTCCTCCCACAAGATTGCAGACCACGAACCTTCTTAATGTAAAATAACTGGCCTGAAGCCCAAGTGCTTAAACCAGAACTAATATACTTTTAGAACCCTTCACTGGTATATGTTAATATGGCAAATGGATTTTGAAAGCCCTTACCACTTGTATTTGATCAGAATATTGCAGAGAACTGGAGAATATTTGAGCAAGAGTATGATATTTTTATACAAGCAGCTTATGCAGATAAAGATGCATGCACCAGGGCATTCATTTTGCTAAACCTAGCTGGGTCAGAGGCCATAGAAAGGGAGAGTTCGTTTTTGTGTATGCACTGGCAGTATATGAAGGAGAAAGTGAAAACCATTGTATTGTTGTACAGGCTGAGTCAAGGGAAGACCCTGAGTGTTTGAAGCGCAAGTTCAGAGGAATGTGTAACCCCCAGACAAATATTACACTAGAGAGGCATTTGTTTTACATGTGAGATCAGAAACCAAGGAAACGTTTGCAGCTTATATAACTGATCTGAGAAACAAGGCTAAAGCCTGTCGGTTTGGTGACTTAAAAGACGTGCTGATAAAGGACAGGCTCGTGTGTGGTATTAATAGTGCTGCTGTGAGAAAGATCTTGCTTCGCGATACTGATTTAACATTGAGTAAAGCCATAGAGATTTGCCAAATCCATGAAATGACAGAAAAACACACAAGTATGCTTGCAGGTAACAAAAGCATGGTTTCAGCAGGCTCCAGATGAAATGTGGACAGCATGCAGCACATGGCAAACAGAAATAGGCCTACTAAGCACATTGCAGCCACAACCCCTGCTGGCTCATTAAGGAAACCACATAGTTTTCCAGCAAGTTCTAACACCAGTTCAGTTAATGGAGCATGCTCAGTACAGTACAAGCATAAATCAGCAAAACCCAAGTCCAGCTTTATTGTTAACTGTTGCAATTGTGGTGCAAATCATGAGTCTAAAAGCAAGAAATGCTTAGCATTTGAACAGCAATGTCACGAGTGTAAAAAATGGAACCATTTCCAAAACGTTTTCAAATCAGGTAAACCTGGCGCAGTTGTAAAGAAAGGTCACACAAAAAGTAGGTTGATTAAGCAGAGACATTTGTCAGCTTTCTATGTGGATGATGTGTCAGTAATTGGTGAAAGAGTTGATACAGTGAATTTACTGACACAAAGCAAAGTGTTCTGTACAGTCCAGATCAATGGTAATTCCACAGAGCTTTAATTAGACACTGGTTCAAAGTGTAATTTTTTATCAGCAGACATCTGCTGAAGTGCGAACTAATGAGTAGCTCAGTTTGGCCAGTAGTGCGAAACTCGTTGCTTATGGAGGTGAAGAGAGTCAAACCAAAGGCTCAGTGACGCTTTCATGTTATTTGGCCAAGAACTATTATAACTTTTTATTCTATGTAGTCAGAAGACCAGTACAGTCTTTACTGGGTCTCAAAGATAGTCTGAGTATGAATCACATTTCTTAGTTTTAATTTTTCAGAAGCCATTTTCTCAGAATATGCTGATGTTTTTGATGATAGGTTGGGCAAACTTCCACTAGTGTATTCCAGGAAGTTAGACTCAGAGGTTACTCCAGTAGTCAAACCAGCAAGAAGAGTTCCAATAGCCATGCATGACAAAGTTAAGGCTCGGATGGATAAAATGGTGCAGCAAGGTGTAATTTGTCCAGTTACAGAAGCAAGTAAATGGGTATCATCTATGGTAGCAGCTCAGAAAAAAGGCTCAGATGAAATCAGAAGATGCTTTGACCCAAGAGATTTGAACAAAGTATTGAAAGGACCAAACCACCCAATGCGCACAAAGAGGTTGCAGCTCTAATACCAAATGTCGCTGTTATTTTTCTGTTTTGGATGCAAAGAGTTCATTTTGTCAAGTGATGCTTGGTTGCAAATCCTCATTACTAACCACTTTTGGTACTCCATTTGGCAGCTACAGATTTCTAAGGATGCCATTTGGAATAAATTCTGCAAGTGAAGTCTTCCAGCGTGCAATGGAGTATTTTTTTGGGGGGGTTATCCTTGTGCTATAATAGTAGATTATTTATTGGTTGGAGGCAATGATGAAGCAGAGCATGACAGAAACCAAAAGAAAGTTCTAGACAGAGCACAGTAAACTTGAGCTCAATCCTCTGAAGTGCAAATTCAGACTTCCGGAAGTTACATATGTAGGTCATTTATTTACCAGTACTGGCTTGAGACCAGACCCAACCAAGCAAGTAGAAACTCTTCAGATGTCAGCACTAGGCAATGCTCAAGCTCTACAGTGTTTTTTAGGCATGGTCAACTAGTTAGGCAAGTTTATACCAGACTTCAGTAAGTTGACAGTACCTTTATGAGAGCTAACATGCAAAAATGTTTCATAGTCATGGTTATAACAGCACCAAAAGGCGTTTGATGACCTCAAGCAGAAAATTTCCACCCCACCTACATTAAGATACTATGATGTGAACACCCAGTTACTCTTTCCTGTGATGCTTCAAAAATTGTTCTAGCCACAGTCGTACTTCAAGAGGGCACACCAGTAGCCTATACATTTAAAACACTTATCCAAACTAAGATGTAGCATGTTCAAATTAAAGAACTTTTGGCAATAGTATTTGTATGTTCGAAGTTTCATGATTATATTCATGGTGGAGCTATTTAGATTGAGACTGATCATCAACCTCTAGTTACTATTCTAAAGAAGCCTATGCATTCATCTCCAACAAGGTTACAATGAATGATGGTCAAATTGCAAGACCACAACTTCAAAATGGTTTATACGAAAGGTAAACTAATCTATCTGGCTGATACCTTACCCAGATCACCCAGGAATACAAGGGAACAGCTTGATACAGAGAGCTTTGACTTTGGTGTAATGGAAGTGCATAAAAAGATTCTACCACTAGGCTTGATGAGTTGAAAAATCACATTAAGACTGATCCAATTTTGCAAAAGCTCAATCACTACCTTAATGTTGGATGTCTGTCAAAGCAATCTAGTGTACCACTTGAAGTGCAAACTTATTTTCCCTACAGAGATGAAATGTTGATTGAAGATGGCATTATTTTCAAAGGTCCTAAAATTGTTGTTCCTGCTTCCTTACAACATGGGTACATCCAGATTTTGCATCGTGGTCACCCAGGTTCCACATCCACCAAAAGGCGAGTGAGAGAATTAGTATTTTGGCCTTCATTACTGAAAGACATTGATAAGGCAATTTCTTCTAGTACTAGACCTCACGTACAAAGAGAACCCCTTCAACTACATCCAGTTCCTGAACTAACTTGGTCAACAGTAGCCACTGATATCTTTGAGTGGAAAAATCAACACCACTTGGTATTGGTAGACTCTTATTCAAATTGGTTTGAGACTGATCTACTGCCTAATCTAACATCTGCTACTGTTATTAGTAAGCCAAAACATCATTTCTCAGTCCATAGTAGTCTGCACAAAGTTATTTCTGACAATGGTACTCAATTTACTAATCAGTTGTTTCAGAAATTTGCAAGAGAATGGGACTTTATACATGTTACTAGAAGTCCTGAGTATCCTCAGTTGAATGGCCTGACTGAGCAAGCTGTGCAAAGTGCAAAACAGCCACTTGAAAGGAAAGATGTGACAATTCAGACATTTTCTTGAATCTGCTTAACCTTTTGAACATACTTTGTGATAATGTTCTCGGATCTCTAGCTCAATGACTTCTTCCCGGGCAAACAAGAACTATGCTACCTATTCCTACCAATCTACTAAAGCCTAAAGCCAAGAATAATAAGACCATCAAATTTCAATTGTTTAAGAAACATTTAATCCAGAAGCCATCATATGATAAGTCAAGCAAACTTCTTTCTCCATTAAGGGAAGGAGAAATGGTCAGAATTCAAACAGAAAAAGGTTTTGACCACATAGGGCAAGTTATTGGCAAATGTCCTGAACCAAGATCCTACTTATAGACTCGGAAGGTATGCAGTACAAGCAAAACCATAAACATCTGTTACCTGTACCATAATCATCATCACAACATTGTTATAGCAACTTAGACTCTAAATCTCAGAGGGAGCCAGCTATTGTTTCCACCAAGAGGTTGTTCCTACCTCTGATTCCATCCCTGAAGGTGTTCCAAGTAAATCACAGATCGAACATTTTTCAGAGACAGCTCCAGTAATTAAGCCCAATTCCCAATTTTATATCACAAGTTATGGATGAGTATCTAAGCCCAGTCTAGAGGAAAATAGTTTTTTATTCAGGCATGTCCAAGGGTCAGCTCCCAGTGTACTCTCCTGTCTATCTGATGAATCTGGGCATCTTGGAGCAATGTAGCAATTGCCTCATGTACACAGACAACCCACTCCTCCTACCACCCAACACTACAACCTGTGAGAGATGCACTTATCTAGCCAAACTGGACGTAAAGCTCTCTCCAACCAAGACTGAACTTGACAGTCAAGAGGAGAAGGTAAACACTTGCACCACACAACACTCATCACATAGTCCCACTAAACCTACACCACCAAAATCCACACATAGAAGCAGAAAAACATTCACAGAGGCTCTCAATAATAATCTGCTCAAGCAACAGAGACCTCCAAAGTAGAAACGCTAGCAACCTCCACCTGCCAACACAACCCAAATGACACATAGCCCACAGACTCAGCATGCCAATAAACCACAGCCCATAAGGCAAAACAATGTAAACAGCACACTAGTCATAGGTGACTCTATAGTCAGGCACACTGATGTCCCACTTAACAGGCTAAACAAGGAGAAGGTTACTGTCAGCTGCCTGTCGGGTGCCAGGATCCACCACATAACCCACGCACTCAGGTCACTCCACAACAAGTACAAATATGACTCTGTCATTGTCCATGCTGGTGTGTGTTGAAGAGTGCTAATAAGGAGCTTTGCTTGATATAGATAGGTAGTTTGTTCCAGAGTATGGGAAGTCTCTGGGACAGGAATATCCCTCCAGCATGTTCTGTTTATTGTGGTGACAAGGTTTAGGTCCCTAGAACGTGTAGCTCGGAGGGATTGGGAGGGAGTGGGATTTCTTTAAGTGGAGCATGTCCAACAACTCTGGGTTTGACATAGCTTTGTATGTTAGGCAGAGATTACCTCTGAGTAGGCGATATGCCACATAGCAAAGATGGAGTTTTTTGAGATGGTCTGCGTAGGGCATCTGTTTGAGGCTGGTAATCCTCTTTGTGAGGTATTTCTGTGGCCTTTCCAGTTGTTGTAGATGTCTTGTGAGTTACATACCAAAAGGGGCACTGTACTCTATAATGGGTCTAATGAGTGATGAGTAGAGGAGAACAATGACCTCTTTTTTCCTGGATGAGAAACCTTTTGTGATGAGGTGTGCCACATAGATGGATTTCCTGACTACTGTGGCGATGTGATTATCAAAGGAGAGACTACTGTCCACCTGTGTCCCAAAGTCTCTTATCACACTTTTGGTGTTAAGTAGTATACCGCCTATGTAGTAGTTCATGGGTACAGAGTTTTTACCAAAATGGATGGTAATGCACTTTTTGGCATTGAGCTTGAGACCATAGCTTTGACACCAGGCATCTGTCTCAGTGAGACCCTTTTGCAGGATGTCCACATCGTTAGGAGTTTTGATTATGGCTCCCAGTTTGCAGACATCTGCAAACTTTGTTAGCCAAAGACCTTCTGTGTTAGCCTGTACTTCAGAGAAGTAGATACCAAACAGGAGAGGACCCAGGACTGAACCCTGTGGTACTCCACTTGTCACTGGTCTGAAGTTGGATTTAGAGTCTGCTACTTTCACAGTGTGGGTTCTGTCAGTTAGTCAGTTGGCAACCCATCTTGTGACATAGGGATTTATACCTAGTTTAGTGAGTTTATCTATAATTCCAGAGTGTGGGATGGTGTTGAAAGCCTTGGCGAGATCTAGATAGGCTGTGTGAACCACCTTACCCTCATCTATGGATTTGGTGACTGCTTCAAAGAAGTCTATCAGGTTTAGGTAACATGATCTGCCTTTTACAAACCCGAACTGGGTAGGGTCCAGAGGTTGGAGATTACCAGTGTCATTGTTTATATGTTCCATGATGATATGCTCCATAGCCTTGCATCCTTATTTCTTTGCAATTTCAGGTTGTTACCCAAAGGTGAGAAGCACCATAAAAGTAAATTCTCCCAGGCAGAGAATGACAGCCTGCATCAGGGCCTCTATGAGTATGGTTGGTGGATTCTATGTCTTGAGAACTCTGTCCAGGCTTTCCATGCATGTGTCTGGTAAAATATTATAGAGGACATTAGCACTGTCATTGTCCTAAATCAGCACTATACACATGCACAAAGGAGGGTCACCAACATGGTTGCAGCAGCACACAGTAAGGTAGCCTATGTCACAATAGCATATGGCCTTGCATTTCTGTTTAGAGGCCCAGAAAAACTGGTGGAGTATCCTTGAGGCAGATACCTGAGATACAACACTATGTTGGCCATTGTTTCCTGAAAGGTCTCTGTAGCTAATATTCTCAAAGCTACAAATGATTTGGCATCTACAGCGATAGGTACTACTCCACACATCAAAGCAGCCTGAGCAACACATTTCGACCAGCTCCTGCACGGTGCCAATAAAAACATGGTAGTAGTACACTATTTTTGTATCATGGAGGGCATGGTAAGTTTGGAGCTGACGGATGATTCTCAAGTGCTGAGAATGACAATGCACACATCCATGACTACTGGTAGTGACAACATCCACTTGCATTTTTTTTTTTTTTTTTTTGCACAGGCTTGGGCCCTGCAGCAGCATGCGACAACTGCTCCCTGTCCGTTTAAGTGTTTCAGTGCTTGCAAGTGTATTTTCAAAGTCTTTAACATTGGTAAACATATATAACAGTATGTTATTAAATTATTTTAAGTAACTAGTAAGTGCGCTCTCTCAAACTTGAGACAGTTTTCTCTTTGTAACACTAGGTCTCTTGGAGGCCTGCTCTTTACAATGGCTGACTGTAGCTGGAGGTGTGAAGGGTATTGGTGTAACATGACCAGAATTCAGAAATTTTTCTTTTTTTAGTGGATTAAGCTACAGACAGGATAAGAAGCAGAGAGCCATGTCACTACAAAAAATAGTCTTAGAACCAAGAAGAAGCAACCCCTCAGAATCGAGGAAGGTCTGGTTCCAGAAATGGTGGACTGTGGCTGGTAGTAGGTCATATATTGAGGTGACTTGACAGGAAATCAGACAGTGTCTGGAGTAGGAAATATATAAAGGTAAAACAGCAGAACTTTAAGTTTGTACTGGAGAGTGGGAATGCAAAAAGGAAAACACAGCAGGAAATTTGAATGAGTAAAACAGCAGAACTTTAAGTTTGTACTGGAGAGTGGGAATGCAAAAAGGAAAACACAGCAGGAAATTTGAATGAGTAACTGTGTAATCAGCCTTCCTGGCAACTGGACTTATATTGAGATAACGCAACAGGAAACTTTGTTGGATAGCAAGAAGCTAGAAAGTTAACATGGCTGGAAGTTCCTTCAGTGTTTGTGAATAGGAAAGTAAAAAGGAAGCACAGCAGTGAATTTAAATAGTATTACTGTGTGAATGACTTCCTGTATGCAGTAATTGTACCCTAAGCAGCTGTGTGCAGCAACAATGAAGAAGGGTTGTTTTGGGAGATGGAAGGACTCAAATGCCAGGCCTGCCACTATTTCAGACAGGACACTTGTGTATGAACCAAACTATCTACTTGAATGAAAACTATCCACTTCAGCTAAGGACAAAGGCAGCTGTGCACAACATCACCAAAGTGGACATTTTTATGGACCTACCATGGGAACTAAGAAGGAGGAGGAGGGGGATGCCATGGAGGAGTGAAATTATGTAGTAAGCAGAGGGTAGGTAATGGACAACAGTGAGGCAATAGAGAGGCATTGAGAAGAAGCTACAAGCCCTATCTCCCTTCTGTGATCATGGGCAATGTTAGTTTGCTAGACAACAAGATGGATGAGCTCGTAGTGCTGGACAAAAACAAAAGGGAATTCTGGGAGTGCAGTTTAATATGCTTTACTGAGACATGGCTGCATGAGCATATACCTGATACAGCACTAGATATTGATGGCTTCTAGTGTGTTAGGGCAGAAAGAGCCTGGGCTGGAACTAGGAAGAGCAAAGGAGGGGGGACTTGTGATTTTTGTCAATGAGCATTGTGCCACCCTGGGCACATAGTAATGAAAGATCAGATCTGCATCCCAGACATTGAGTTATTAGCGGCAGGGCTACATCCATACTATATGCCCAGAGAGTTCTCCCATGGAATTGCTATTCAGTCTACATCATGCCCTCAATCAATGCTATGGCAGCATGTGATGTCATCCACTCATTCTCTGTGAGACTCCTGACAAATCATCCGGATGCTGTTGTCCTCATCTCTGGAGACTTCAACCATGTCTCCCTAAACAGAACTATGGAAATGTAAAATGGAAGAACAGATAGAAAACAGTAAGTAAGTCATGTAATAATGGGAAATTATGAGAGAGATGGATCACAAAAGGTACAGATAAAGTACCACTCAGAGTTTAGGTAGATTTTTAAGTTTTGATGAAATGTACATAAATTTGATTCAGTGTACAGATATAACAGAATATTGTTCCAATTTTGACAACTTGAACTAAGAAAAGTGAGTCTCCAAAGTGATTGTTAAATTTGATTACCTCTAAAAGGTTTTGACTTTGTGACTAGATTTCTTTGCAGGATTATATTTAGAATAAATATTCAAGATAACTGGGCTAACATTAGGTTTATATAATGTGTTGTGCGCTAAATTTATTTGATTGAGAATTAGATTGTTTCTTAGTTTAATATAGGTAATTTTTGTAAGGCTATGCAGAGGTGTGCTTTGTTGGAGTAATTTGTTTCTGATTTAGCTATTTTTTTGTTTGTTCAAGCTTGTGAAGATAGGTTTTGAGATCAACATAGGATCATAGAGATTACTAGGCTAACAGCACTAGAGCCTTTTTAAGCTCAACCATGCATGCCCCACTTTTCCTAATTATCAATGCCCATGGGCTAGAAAAGCTTTGGTATATGTATGTGACTTAGAGCATCTACAAACTGCCCCTGTCCATGTGGTGCACAAGTGACAAGTCATGGATGAATTTGCAATTTCCCCCCATCCATTGGTCCAAATTGCATTTGAATATGCTTAGGGAAGACCTCTGTTTCACATGATTGAGGGAGTCTGTTCCAGAGAAGGGATAATCTCTCAGACATATTCCTGTCCCTCCAACATGTTTTATTTATGTTACAGAGAAGTTTTAGATGCTTAGATCAGGTAATTCTTGTGCTGTTTGTTTTGCAAATGTGTAGCAAATACATCAGGGCTGGCATATAGAATGCCTTGTAGGTTAGGCATAGATCACCCTTCAGTACTCTGTAGGAGACTGACTACAGAGACAGGGCTTTGAGGTGATCTGCATAGGACATATTTACACCATGTATTCTTTTAGTGCGGAAACTCTGTGGTCACTCCGGCTGTTGCAAATGCCTGGCCAGCTACATGCAGAAGGGTGCATTGTATTTGATTATTGGTCTAACAAGGGCTGAGTATAGTGGGACTATGATCTCCTTAGATCTGGATCCCATATTCTTACTTATAAGTTCTTCCATGTAGAAGGATTTTTTCGCTACCATGGACACATGATGATCAAAGTTCAGGTTACTGTCATCCTGAGTTCCCAAGTCTCTTACCACTGAGTCTGCTCTTATGGGAGTGTTATTAATGTTATTTGCTGGCATGGCCACCTTCCCAAATGGTATAATTAAGCATTCTTTTGCACTGAGTTTTAGTAAGACAAATCACTATGATGGAAAAGAAAACCAAGCTGACATCCCCATACCTCTCAACCAGGAAGCATCAAAAATTTGGACAAAGACCCAGGAAAAATAGGTACAAATCTGCATGTTGATTAACAAAAAAATTGCAAACATAATTATGTAACCACACCCACTCCAATGGAATTGTGGGATACTGACTTTCAAAATTAAACTGAGGAACAGACAACCAAAATATGTCCCCAGGCCCAGACACTGTAGTAAATGGTAACCATTTTTTTTGGAAATGTGTAGCAATGATGTTCACTGGGAAGGGAGAAGATGATGAAACTTAGCATTTTGTTTTTTGGTGACTTGCAGAATGTGGGTTTTGTGGTAAAAGTTAATGGTAGGCAATATTCTAATCTTAACAAAAGTCATTCTCCGTGGCCTACTTAGTGCTGTATCTAGACTTTGTGCCATTGAGGGCTGTCTGGGTTTGCCCCCCTTTCCCCCCTCACAAAATCATGGTTGAATGAGGCCCCCCATACACAGCCCTCTCCCCTGCAGCCATTCCAATGTCCCATTAATTGGTTATTTCACCCCATTTACCATAAACACTGTAATGTGCATACTGCTTTACTTCTATAATGATTATTTGGATTTCATTTAAAGCTTTTATTTTACATTTTAGAGCGCAAACACTACTAGACATCAGCTAAACAAAGCAATATAGTCTGACAATGAAAATGGACAGCATTAAAATATCTCTGCCCTTGAAAGTAAACTCACATTAATTGAAACTCACATTCAAAGAAAATGCATCTGACCAGTGACTGATAAACTTTACCTCTGGTCTGTTTTCAAATCACCTTCCAGATTGTATTAAATTATATTCCTTGTATAATTCAACACACTTGTTAGAGCATGTTTTACATTTATTGTTTTGAACATTTTTTCCAGTAAGCAATTAAACAAAATGCATGAACCAGTAATGTCAAAACTGCCCAATTCAGAACATTTCCATCATAAAAGTTTACTCAGACTTCTACAATCCGCCAGTATTAGTAAATATGCACAATCTCTGCAGAAATAAAAGTCATCTAAATAATTCCACATCAAAGAGGTCTGTAACTAATGAAGTGGTTCTTGCTGGCAAACAACTTTAAATTTCATTGTTTCATCAACAAATAAAGTGCCCATTGCCTTGAGGAATAAATTGCCTGTTACATTAAAAAAATAAGCTAGTAATATTGCAATAGGGAATGGATGGCAAACTGATAACAGGTTCGTAGTTACTAGGTATCTCCACCAAAGAGGACATTCTCAAGACGGCAGCATCCACCCCCTTTAAAATTACAACACAGTATCAGCAATCCATGTACATACTGTGGGAGCAGAACCCCTGTATCAAAAGCAAGTATTTGATTGAAACCCACAGCTTTCTACATCAAAAACAAGTATTCTGCCTGTTGTGCTACTAACACCAGAAACAAACTTGGCATAAGCAGCACTAAACTTCTCTCCCCCTGAAGAACTATGCAGCATAAGAAAATTGGAAAAAGCCAAAATTTATTGGGGGAGGGAAAGGCTCAAAACCAGAAAAACAGTTTAAACATTGCTTGTATAATCTTAGAAAAATTGTTTGAATAAAATGTTTTGTGTTACCATGAGTCTCCTGAAAGATAGGAAGACTGAAACCTAAATGGCTATCATTATTTATTTGCATTTCTCACTGATTTGCCAGAAAACTACAAATTTTAAGAGGAACAGACCAAGAATATCAGCCAAACATTCCAGATATTCTGTAAATCTCTGGACAGTTGAGAACTATGGACTTAACTCCATGAATCATGAGTGGTGATGGTATGGATACGGAAATTAGGCTCTTGCCACTTATACTAAAGTTAGAGTTAGAGTTGGAGTAGCTTTAACCACCAGTTATATGTAACTAGGTCATTTTATACACTTCCACACATAAACTCAAAAAAATTAAAAAACCTGGTGGCACCCAATATTTTACCCACAAAACTGGTATTTACAGAGGATATGGCTGAGAGGTATGGACACCACTGAGAAGTCCAAATACGGTTAATTCCATAAAGATTGACCTTCCACAGAGGCCTTCATCAGAATGAACATTACTAACAACACAAAAACTTATTTAATAAAACTCCATGAACATCCACCAATCAAGAAACAATCAATCAATAATCAATTATGCCAATAAGGTGTTAAAAGATAGCTTCATCTGAAAAATCAGTACCAGTCTTTTCCATGTGAACATAAATAATACGAAAACAGTTAAATATACACTTTTATAAAAATCACTTCCTTGTGTAAAACAATATTCTTATAAAAAACATTCTTGTAAAACATTATTTACATTTGTCATAATAGGATCTTCTGTGCAATACTACTTTATTATTCACACCACCATTCAACCCATGTGCATTATAAGCATTAAATAATATTTGCCAGCGCCACTTAAATTCTCTATATTCCAGTTCCCCTTCCTTGTCCCCATTAAAATCACTTGGTACGTAGTCAATAACAGTGAAAACATTTTTTATAATTCTCACACAACAAGGAATGCTTTGCTAACGCATTATCAGTGTTTTTACTCTTGATGGCATACAAGTGTTCATACACTCTTTTCCTCAACTGCCTATTAGTTTTACCTATGTAAAATGTAATGCATGCTAAACACTTAGCTAAGTACACCACAAAGGTTAACACAAAATTAAACACTCCAGGTACCTGCCAAATCTTACTACTTGTACTGACTTAAAAATATGGACCCTCTGCTATGTACCTCCAATTACAATTCAGACACTTGAAAGTACCTCTTATTTTTACCTCACTTCTATAATTATCCCTCTCTTAACTGTTTTCATATTATTTATGTTCACAGGGAAATGACTGGTACTGATTTTTCAGATGAGGCTATTTTTAACAGCTTATTGGCATAATTGATTGTTGATTGATTGATTGTTTCTTGATTGGTGGATGTTCATGGAGTTTTATTTTATAAGTTTTTGTGTTGTTAGTAATGTTCATTCTGATAAAGGCCTCTGTGGAAGGTCAAAAGCATGCGGTCTTTGTAGAATTCAACGTATTTGGACTTCTCAGTGGTGTCACTTGGTTTTCTTTTCCATTCTAGTGATTTGTTTTACTTTAATTTTTTGGTTTCACTACATTCAGAGGCATTTGAATAGTTCTGGTTTTATTTATGCATTGAGTTTAAGACCATAGTTCTGGGACCAGTTATTTGTCTGTGTCAGACCTTTCTGGAGGATATGTACATCTTTGGAAGATTCAGTAATATCACCCATCTTGCAGTCATTAGAAAATGTAGTCAGCCAAAGGCCCTCTATATTTGCCTTGACTTCAGAGCAGTATATTCCAAACAGCTGAGGTCTCAGTACCAAGCCCTGTGAGACACCATTAGTGACAGCCCATATGCTGGACTTGAATTTCCCCACATTGACTTCATGTATCCTGTGAGCCATTTGGCTCTCTATTACATGACATAAGGATGTATTCCTAAATTTGTGAGTTTTCCTATAATACCCGAGTGAGGTTTTCTGTCAAATGCATATGTCAGTTCAAGGCAGGCAGCATGCACCATTTTGTCCTCCTCTATGGCTCTAGTGACTGTAGAATAACAGATGTGTCGTACCTTTAAGAAGTATTTCTACGACCTGAACGTGCAGTATAAATAGCAGGCACGTGCTTTCTTCAGTGCCATTTTGTGAGTACAGCTAGAGTGTGAACATGTATGTATGAGACAGCTAGTTTGTATATATGTTTGTGTTTGTATATAATAAAGATACTTTAGCAGAACCCACTATGTTCGCCTACTTTATTCTAACTAGACGAGTGACAGTGACTTTCTCGAAGAAGTCCACCAAGTTTAGTAGACATGACCTGCCCCTGATGAAAGCAAACTGGGATGGGTCCACTGTCTGAAGATTTTTTATGTCATTGTTTATCAGGTCCACAATAATTCTTTCTATGTCCTTGCATATGAGACTAGTCAAATTTATGTGTGTAATTCCCTGGGTCTATTGATGGTCCACATTTTTGTAGAGGGACAATAGCTGCAGTCTTCCATTCCCTATGGATGAAGCCTACCTGGAGGCTGTGGTTGAACATAAATTCTAGTAGGCCTAACTGGTCATGAATCAAGCTATTTGGGAGGCATCCTAGGATATCACCATGACCAGCTATTGCAGTATTTTAAACTCTGGACAGTGCAGAATGAGGGCATGTTATTTAGTGATAGTTGGGGGAGAAATGGTAAAGATATTTCCTGAGGGGGAAATGGGAGTGATAGGGTGAAATTAGAGCTAAATTTATTGGCCAGCAAATTTGCTATATCCCCAGTTCAGCATAAGAAGTTCCATCTATTATTAGTTCATCACACTGTTGGGTGCTCCTTTTAAGGCTACATATATAACTGAAAAATGAAAAAATGCCTTATGGTTATCCTTAGCCTGAGAGAGGTATCAAAGTTGATCTTGGTGGACTTGATTAGTCTCCAGAGTTGCTTGTAATGATTGATGAGGGATCTTTTTGTATTTTGGGCATAGCCCTTCCTATTTTTGGATCGGATTTTCCTTCTTTTGCTATACAATCTATTTATACTGTGGGTCCTGCAAAAGGGTTTGTTTTTGGAGTTTGTTCTAAGTTTATTTTGTTTTCTTCTGTTTAATCCAAATTTTCACATACTTGTCCAGTGTTCTCTACCTTTGAAGGGATTTGAATTAAGCTATGCCTTCACTTACTGGAGGAAATGTTAGAATAGATGATAGATATAAACAAGTGGATTGTTGTAGGGTGTGTGCAGTTTTACGTCATAATGTTTCAGTTAGGAATGATTTGACATTTATATTACATACCAGTTTTGTTTGTGTTTTCCATGTGCTATAGTCTTTTTATTTATCAAAATGCAATGTTTAGGATATTCTTTTTTTCCTGGCTTGAGCAGTTTGCTAATAACCCCCCCGTATTGTTTTAGGGTTATTACTGCAGTTTGCAGATGGAAAAATATGATTGTTTAACTTTATTCAAAAATGTTTTAACTTGGTTCCTGAGTGCTACATATTCCTGTCTGGTTTGTTTTGTTTGATACACCTTCTATGATTTCTAGGCTTTATCCCTATTTACAATCCATTGTTTTACTTCTGCAGTCATCCATGGAATGGGAATAGGTTTGATCTTATTCTGCACCTGGGGGCAATTGAGTTTAGGACAGTTAGGAACATATGGTTAAATAGTTACTGGCTTCATCTAAAGGAAGGCATGTAGGAATCAGCTGCATTGTTTGAGTAAGTTGGTAAATGTATATGTGGTGAAAGACCTTTCCATCCAAACCCAGTCATATTTAATATTCTAGTCAGTGTTTTTGTTTCGTCGTTTGATGAAGGTAAGATGAAGATATGCAGGGGAAGATGATCAGGTAAAACTGTTGTTGGTTTTAGCTTTAGTAGAAGTTTTTTTTGTGTGAGGGAATCAGATAGGATGCTGAAGACTTCTGTGTTACCTGTATGAGAGGTTAGCATGTAATCAGTAATGCCTTCCTTCTCTGTGAATATACTAATTAATTCTATTTCATTCAGTTATTAATTGAGAGAATCCAAAGAGATTGATATTAAGTGTGGAGTCTCTCAGTAGGGTAGCATTAGGCCAATCCATGTTTACAGCTCTTAACAAAATTGTGTCATGGATTGTGTTAGAGGAGATCCTGAAAGGGATGCCATCCAGTAAGGAACTTAGCTTGGGGCTTATAATGGTATGTAAATGGTAGTTATCTTGAATTGTATGTAAGAGTTAATGTAACATCTGTGAGGACATGTTGTTAAATGAGGGAATTGGAATTTGAAAGACAGTAAGGTTTAAGTGATTACTATGTAATATATGACTTCTCTCAACTTTTTTGCTCATCAGTATTTATTCATGGTGTTATATCCAGCTGGGAGTGTTTCTTCACCAGATATATTTGGTTTTAACCAGGACTCTGTGATGGCTTAGATGTCCAGCTTGTAGAGGCTCATCCAATAATGCAGTTCAGTAATCTTATGACGTGCTTCTAAAGTTAATGTGAAATATTGTTAGTAAATTATACGAGTTGCAGTTAGGGAGAGTTTTTTTGTTGTTGGTTGTTGAGTGCAGGGTCAGGGTTTGCTGGTGGTCAGTACTATAGGCTGATTTTTTTCAAGTAGTTGTGTCCTTTTATTTTGTGTAGTAATTTTTGTGTTTTGACATTTTAGGTAAAAATGATTATGGCATTCTTTATTAAATGGCCTTAAAGTATCAATGGTATGGAAACTGAAAATGTGTCTGCTATTTTGTGAGTACTTTTGGTTGTGATGTTATGGTGGGAATGGTAATGTGTTAGCCATGTTAAGAGAACTAGTGTAAGTGCAAACAGATATAAAACAACTATTTGATAAGAAATATGGGCCATTATTATGTTATTTGGTTTAGTGTATTTACAGTATTATATATTATTTTGATTCCTATGGTTAGTTAAATAATATTGCGGTTATTCTAAGATTTCACAGAAATACAGCAGCTACAGATTTGCACTAATACTGCCTCTCACTTATGTCAAAGACAACTTATTGATTATCAACAAAGTATTTGAAACATGATTTTCCATATGGCTGTAGACTCATGTATATTGACAATATACTCTAGTTCTAATCTAGTTGTAACACAGCCATAGGTATATTATTAAGTGATCCTCCCCCGATGGTGATGATGGATCGCATCTCTAAGTTGTTTGTTTTATGGAATGGCAATAATTACTGTGTGACAATGGAAGGCCTAGATGTTTTTAGAAGTATTTTGAACCAGTTACAAGTCTATAATTTTGTATCAGCCTATATATATATATATATATATATATATATATATATATATATATATATATATATATATATATATATATATATACAGACACAGACACAGACACACACACACACACACACATACATATATATATATATATATATATATATATATATATATATATATACAGTTATGTCTTGCAATATTGCAATCTTGAATAACAAAAACCTTGAACTCCAAAGCATTAAACACAGTACCCAAACTCAACTGCACAGCAAAACTCAATCCTCCCCCTACAAAATACACTTAACATTATCTACCACAACCAAAAACTGAAATCCACTAAGAACAAACAAATATGCATTTTTTTTTTTTTTTTGTAGAGGGACAGACCTTGCAGCATACTCCATGTGGAGAGGAAAGACCCAAAGTGCATAACTCTGTATATACCAATTTCATGTTCAAACAAACAGAAAAAAAAAACTCTCTCAAAATAAAATAAATCACTGCCAGTGATTTAATTTCCCTGTATTTAACACTTAACAGTTTTCCAAAACACAGTCCACAAACAAACCTCACACCTTACCAAACTAATCAATATTCACACATTCAACCACTCGTGCATTTGACATCACCAGCAATTTGGATTTCCTACAAACATTTTCATCTGTTGACTAAATGAATGTTCAATGCCTGAAAGACACATTTATATGAATATCTGTATATACATATATTTATGTGTGTGTGTGTGTGTGTGTGTGTGTGTGTATATATATATATATATATATATATATATATATATATATATATATATATATATATATATATATTCGCTTATTTATGTATACACAAACACACAAACGCACGTGCATGCTTGCACATGCACTCACATGTGAACTACTTGTTCATGCTATTAACATCTTGCATTTTGCAACATCTCAGCTTCAGTTTTAAACTGATTTTACCCATCTTTTAGTATAACAAATTTCATTTTTTTCTTTTCACATCATGCATTTATAAAGTCACAATGTCAGGAAAATCTTATTGCAGAGTGATGGGTATTTAAATAGATTTTCCAGTTAATGTGCATTACAGGCTCATTTTTTTCAGTATTACTTTAGCATTTTATATATATATATATATATATATATATATATATGTGTGTGTGTGTGTGTGTGTGTGTGTGTACTATATATTTTTTTAATTACAAAGTTTTCATTAAAATAGAGAACACAGCACTCCTCAGAACTGACATCTCAGTAGAATGATTATTTCCTTTATTTTGTTTTTAATGCCCACCTGCTTTGATTCAAATCATCGTGGCTACAAAAATAATAGTTTTCTGACTTGGATGAAATGGATTAAGACCTTATAATTTGTGCAGTATGACAACCTATAAAGTGGAATTAACTCTGCAGTTAAATATATTACTAATGGAGTCAACGTTTTGCAGTGGTTGAGGGCAAAAAGTAAAAGAATTAATTTAGTAATGGTGGAATATATGCTGATGAAGCAACAAAAAAAAAGATAAGTAAATTAATATAAAGTCATCAAGTACATTAAAATAAAGATTATAGGAAGTAATTTTAACCTGAACTGTACAAAATTAATTAGAGTAATGCTGATTTCATGTCAGTGTGCAGTGCTGCAAGAAATTGCGGCTACAGCATTAAAGCGTGTAAATATAATGAAAGCAGTTGTATGCCACAACTTGAAAAAATATTATATTCAAAAGATAAAACAAGCTGCCAAACAGGAGAACAGAACTACTTGCTTTTATAGAAATAGCAATAAAATTGCATACAGATAGCAATTTTATCTGCAAACCTTGGACTTCAGAGCTCGATGAAATCTGAGGTTTACATAAAAAAAAATATTCCGTTTTACAATTATTTAAATAAAAGACAGTAGTTCTGTTCACCTCATTTATATTTTTGTACCACATTTTTATTTTTGTATGTATATATATATATATATATATATATATATATATATATATATATATTTATACATTAACTTTGTATAGCACAACTGAAGGATAGAAAATAACTTTTTACACTGCATTAATCCACAAAATGTGGGCATAAGATAAATTATGGTTTACTATTACAAGACTGAGAATTGAAATCATAATTTGAACCAAACTGAAATCTGAACACAAGCTCTTGAAGACTGAAAATACCAAATGTCTGACCTTGACTCCCTTCTGGACCCATGTTATCACTTGCTCCTGCATCTGGAGCAGTATGGATTTTTTGGGAGTTGAAGTATTTCTAGGATTGTCAGTCTTCAGTATGAGTTTTGGATGTCCGATGCATTATTGCTCCAGTCGATGTTCCAATTCTTGAGCTTTTGATAGTAAACCTAAATACATTCTGCAAAGGATATTTATATGAAAATGTCTTTCTAGTGGTAAATAGAAAAAAATAAAAAACAGGAAAGAATTTATATGGTATAGTTTGTATGCTTTTTTAAGTCTACAAAGCTGAAACAACAGAATAATTAAAAATTGGTTCTACATGTCTTAAATACTTGTGATACAAGTATTTCTGTTCACTTGATTTATGTCTCATTTTTATTTTGTGTGCTTAAGTTTTATTATTAATATATCCTTTTTGAGCAGTTTAGTCCCACTAGACTAGTAGTCTCTTTTCAGGGTACACCTGAGGTGGCATTTATACTAATAGGGGAAATTTGGGCAGGGTATCAGAGGACATCCACTACTCTTTTTGCTTACAGGACCCTTTTTGTGGTGGTGCTTCCTGTCTTATGGTTTGGATGCATAGGTAGCTTGGAGAAGCAGGAAGCAAATCTAAGCAAAAATGGATGCTGGAGAAGAGAATGGCAAGGTGGATGGTGATTACGGTGTTGTTGTTTGAACAGCAGATACATTTAAGTTACTGGATAAGGAACTGGAGGTGAAGGATCGCTTGAGAGAAGAGTATGGTGTGATGGAGATGGAGGGGAGGAGTCCAGCCTTTTCTAAGCAAGTGTAATGTATCAGATGCAGTAGAGACAGATATGGAAGAGTAGTTTCAGCAGAAGCTACTTGAATCTGACATTCCAACACTAGATTGTGTTGTTACAACCCTCCAGTTGGGAGGATTGCGGGATGATATATTGCAGGAGATGGTGGGAGAAAATGGAAGGGGCATGTCCTGGGGAGAAATGATGGAGAGAATACAGAAGAAAGAAGGACAGCAGAGTGAAGATATGCAGATGGAAGAAAAAAAAATCATATGCGGATATGGTGAGAGAAGGAATGAATGGCAAGAAAGAAGAGAAATAAATGAATTTTAGAAGAAAAAGGCTGTTTAAGGTTCAAACTGAAAAGAAGGAAGATGCTTCAATGGGCAGATACAAGGTATGGGATGAATAATAATGATGACGAAGCAAGTCAAAAGGCTAAAACACAGTTTTAATCTTGAAATCTTAAAAGAAACAAATCCACTTCGTTAAGCGCTTTTGTCTACATTAAGACATCCTCAGAACGAAGACAAATAGTAAAAAAACCAATTTAAATACAATGCAAAGCCACACCCATATAAAAACCTCCAATAAAAAAAAAAATCAAGCAATTAAATATACCAAACAGAAATAAAGCAACTATAACTAAATGTTGTAGCCACAATACCAAATGTAATAGATGCTTCATATACTTTAAAGTATAAGTGAACGTTTTTTCAGCTCACTTGAAATTGAAATATATTCATTTAATGCTGGTGGGTTTGTTGCATCTAACCTAATCTGCCACAACATTTCTCTATGCAATAAGATGTTCCCCCAATCTCCTAAAAATGATGTTGTTGTAGTTTGTTCAAGTATCAAAAAAACAAACTTATTGAAGTTTTGACAACACATGGCATGCCTTGCCAGTGCACTTCTGTTGTCCCCCTTTTTTATGCCGTATACATGCTGATATATTCGTTGTTTCAAACTATTCTTAGTCCTGCCTACATAAAATGCACTGCATGTGCAACACGTCGCAAGATAAATAATTTTTTCAGCTCTACAATTTAAACATTTTACTTTGTCCCAATGGTTAATAATGTTCAAAACTCCATTGTCCTTTTTCACAAAGGAACAATATGTACACTGGTGACATTTCCTAGTCATAGGTACACCCCTACTCATACAACTTCTTTCCAACATCATCTTAACATTCTGCCTGTTTTTGTATGCAAAAAATGGTGGTGATTTAAATAAATGACAAATGTTACTATCAACTTGCAATAACATCCAATTTCTATTAATAATCTTTTCATCAGACCCATTATTGAATACAATGTAACTGGCTAGACATCTCCAGCAGCTGGAGAGACCACAGAGGTACCTAACCAAGAGGATTACTGGCCTCAAACAGTTGCCCTATGCAGCACTATTGAAAAAGATAAAACTGTTCTCTGTTGCATACTGCCTTCTCAGAGGCAATCTCTGTCTAACGTACAGAGCCATGTCCAACCCAGAATTTTTGAACATGCTCCATCTTAGCAAAACCAAATCTACTCGAGCTACATGCTCTAGGGATATAAACCTCAACACAACAATGAATAGAACATGCTGGAGGTATAGATTCCCTTCGCAGAGACTTCCCTTACTATGGAACAGGGTCCCGATCTACATAAGACAGAGCCCCTCACTATCACTCTTCAAGAGGAACCTTGATGAGTAGATGGGTAACAGAAAGTTCACACCTGGGATCAAACCAACAGCACTACTAGATAGGGGCCAAGGGTACTAGCTGCTAGTACAAGGGTCTAGGGAACTACTAAAGGGGAGGGGAATACCGCACAATGTGGCTGGGCTAATATATGCCTTCGGGCAGATAGCCCAGTATACCAACTTATGAACCTATGAACCTATAATAGCCTTAATATCAGTTGTGTAATGCAACACCATATTTGTAGTAGGTGAAAATGCTCTGGTCATTTTATTTTCCATTGTATTAACCATGTTTGTCACCCCATGTTTTATGATTGGTGAATATTTATCCTGTCTCCCAACCCAAACTTCATCAATAATTTTCTCCAATAAATCTGTAGGGTACCCCTGTCAATAAACATTTTTTTTAATTACTGAAAATTCTTCTAAACAGTCAGAAGAATCAGAAGTGAGATGTGAAGCTCGAATTAGCTGACTCTTAACTACCCCTTTTTTCAGATAAATGGGGTGGCAGCTCGTATAATGCAAATACGTGTTACAAAATGTAGATTTCCTAAAACTTCTGGTGGTAAGATTAGCATCACCTTTGTTAAAAATAAAATATCTAAATAGTTCATCACTTTCACATCCTGCTTATATGAAAACTTCAAAAATTCTGAACTACTTTGCATAAAATTAAAAAAACATTTCTAATTGTTCTCTAGTGCCTGTCCACAGAAAAAATAAATTGTCCATAAATCTAAAATAGACCAGGCAAAACCTATATAGTGGGTATTTGAACAAAACATTCAGTTCCCACCATAACATAACTATGTTCGCAAACAGGGGGGGCGCACCCAGTGCCCATTGCAACCCCCTGGTTCTGTTTGTAAAATTCACCTTCAAATGTCAAGAAATTGTTACTTAGCACCAATTCCATAAAGCTGCATATCATTTCTTTCTCACCATCATGAAGGTCACTATATTGAAAAATTATGTCTCTAAATCAATCCAAACCAGTTTCTTGTGGGATTACTGTGAAGAGACTGTTCACATCACAAGTCACCAAAAACACATAATTTGGTATCACCACAGTTTGTAACTTATTAATTTTCTTAGAAAGATAGAAAGTATGAGCATGAGTAGCAACAGGGTAAAAGATGAGTCATGAATGCCCTTGTAAGAATGATAAGTCAGTCACATAAGGTAAAGAGAAAGCACTGTGCAGTAGATCTAGCATGAAAAAAGAAATGTCATGCTATTGATCAACTGTGTATAAGTTGAGGCAGAAAAAATTACTTTCCTAATGTGTTCAGAAGGCATATATACTTTATACCAAAGAAAAAAATGGGTTCTTCCAGAAACATTTTTGAAAAATGTGCAGTTGGAGGGGAGATAACAGAGATGGACATAACACAAGAGATCTAAATGTGTCTATAGATGTCTACTTTAACTGGAAGGGAGATAAAATAGAGCACAGTACAAGAAAAAAACTAAAAAAAGTCACAATAGATATGGAATAGTTGGTCTGGGCAGATGCATTGAAAGAAAAGAATAAATCCAAAAAATGCATACTTCCTAGAACACATAAAGTCCAGGAAAGCCAAACAGATTATTTGTTACTAACAAGAAAAGAGATGAAGAAGGTGATATAGGTAGTAATATGCATTAGAGACATTTTAGACTACATACCCATTATGATGTGGCATTGAAAGGGGAAAGCATGTAGGTAGAGAGGGCTGGAGTTAGAATGTGATGAAGTGGAAGTGAAAGACCAAAGAAAATGAACTTTGCAAAGGGTCTAGAGGATCTTATTAGAAAATCAAGTAGATGAGTAGAACATAAGTACTGAATGGGGATTAGAAAGCAAAACAATGCCAAAACAATGGCTTATTTGGGAGGTAGAGAAGTAAAACACAAAATATCACAGAAATAAGACAGGCAAAGTTTTAATTAAATAGAAAAATCTTTAAATAAAAGGCAAACAGAAGGGAATAGATGAAATAGGAATAGCTGATGACCTGATATACACAGAAATAGAAATTTGTGATGAAATGGAAAGAATATAAATAAAACTGATAGAAATAGAAATATCCAGAAAAAATGAATTTTTAGATGAGTGTGATAAGGTATAGACTGTGCTGGAATGGAAGTTAAAGGAAAAGAAAAACGTAGCTAGGCAACCTGAAAAAAACACAAAATGGGGTAAAAGAAAGAATAAGTAAGAGATGAAAACAGAAATAAAAAGATTATTTGCAGAAATGTACATCACCTCAGCAAGAAGAGGGAGAGACCACAATGTGTGGTCTGTGTGTCTCTGTGTGTTATAATAATAAATGGCAGAATTTCACTCAAAAGTTTGACTAAAGCATGATAGACTTGAATTCATCTGCTTTTACTGTATTTGTGTTTCTTCCTACTTTATTACTAGGGGCATTGATTACAACTCTGATCGGCGATATATAACAATAAGTATAATTTTCTGTGCTTTTAAAGTGTTTTTTTTGGGTGTATCTGCTTTATTTTCTGAAGGAAAAAAAAAGTATATATATATATATATATATATATATATATATATATATATATATATATATATATATATATATATATATATATATATATATATATATATATATATATGTATATATATATATATATATATATATATATATATATATATATATATATATATATATATACATACTTGTTTCCCGCCTTTCTAAGCTAGTATAGTCCAATTTTCGGGTTAGTGCTGAATTCCGGGCTGTGTTACAAATCTCTGTGCTTGTCCATACCTAACTTGGATAGAAGGAAGTTTCTCTGTTCATATATGAGAGAAGGGAGCTTTGAGCAGCTTATCTGTCTCTGGAGGAGTGATTTCAGTCCAGAAATTAGTAGTTTATTGGCAACTTTGGGCTAATTTCTATCTCTTTCATTTCCCTACTATAAATACCATATTTTCCTGGTTTTGTGTGCCGGGCAGCGCCAGTTAGCTAAGGTAAAACTATTCCCAGATCCACAAAGTCTCCCCTTCAATGTTTCCCTTGGAACTAGACAAAATTTCAACTTAAGCACTCAAGCCATTCATTTCTCAGCCCGGCACTTGCTCAAAACTTATAGCAAGCACTTATAAATCCTAGCACTAGACTCTCCTGTACTGTACAGAAGGACAAGGCTCTCTATTCGACCTTACCAGCCATCCAGTAAAACAGTTCACTGTACCTATCCAGGCATGTCCAAAGGGCAGTTTCTGATGTACTCTCCAGTCCAACTGGTGAATCTGGGCATTTTGAGGCAATGTTACAACTGCTTCATGTACACAGACAACCCCCTCCTCCCACCACCAAACACTAATACATGCGAGAGATGCAATTATACAGCCAAACAACAGGCTAAGCTCTCTCAACCCAAGACTGGATCAGACAGTCAAGAGGAGAAGGGGAGAAGGGAAATACTTGCATCACACCACCAGTCTTACATAGACTCATTAAACCAGCACCGGCAAAAAACACACATAAATAAATGAAAACATACTCGGAGGCACTAAATAAAAATCTGCAAAAATAACAGAGACCTCCAAAGCAAACATCCAAGCAACCTCCACCCCCCCAACACAAACCATGAAACACATACTTCACAAAACCAGTGTGCCATGCAATCACAGCCCTTAAGGCAAAATAACATACCCAACATACTAGTAATAGATGACTCCTAATCAGGCACACTGACGTCCCACTCACTAGGCTGAATAAGGAGAAGGTTACTGTTAGCTGCCTGTTGGGTGCCAGGATCCGCCCACAGCTCTGATGTGCTACATAAGCATACGCATGCGCAGTACATCAGAGCTGCCACAGAATACCACAGAATATACAGCTGCGGAAGGGCAGCAAGGAGGCATTATACAATGCCATTATTTAAGAAAAGTAATTTTTTTTCTTAAATAATGTCATTGTATAATAGCAATAACCCACTTCTGGGTGTGGGTAATGCTGGATTTACCCACAATTGTCTTTGTTTGGCCACTCGAGCTTCACCCTCATGACCAAACTACACCAACCGTGGGTAAATACAGCATTACCCACACCCAGGTATGGGTTATTGCTATAATATATTTTTATGAGGGCACATATATATTTAACATAAAGCTTTTCTATGGTTATTTTTCCTCTGATGGGTGTGGATTTTAGCTTAATCAACACTTGTTCATTACTTGTTAATGAATACATTGTTTTCATTGGTCTATGGTTCTTTAAAAAGTATGTTTGATTAAACTGAATTTTGTCTGATGAAGCAGTCAATTGCAATGAGAAAGCGCTCGCATTAAACTTTTTTTAAATTACATTGAATGTATTTCTTATGGTTCCAGGCTGCCTTTGGTTCATTCACCATATCTTTCTTCTATTAGCAATAATGTGTTCATCGGCAATGTTCAGTCAGAAATAAAATGTGTAATCCCTGTATGGCTGTACACTTGGAGTGTCTGTTAAAAGTTGCTGCAGTCAATTAATGCATCCTATGCAGATGTCCCCTGCAGTCACTGCAATTGGGTTCTATTCCCATACTTGCCAATCAAGGCATAACAGCTGTTTAGTGTCTGCACTGTACACATACATGTCTCTCAAGTGTCACGATTTCACATTATGTAATTAATAGTGTTTAATCCATCTGTCAAAAGAATTACCATGGAAATGATTACATAGATCACCAAATCAGCCCACAGAACACCTTGGTAGTTATATAGGTCTACTTGATGTGCAAGTGTTCTGCGTAGTTGTGTACCTGAAGTTGTACTGCTTGGCCCATTGTGTCCCATGCAAATAGCTTGAGAGGTACGTATGTGCTACATTAGCTATAGGAGACTTGTAGTCACTGTACACATAAACAAGATACAGACCTGTAGAGTAGATAGTAGTATAGTTGTCAAAGAAATAACCTGAAATGTTACTAATGGACTGTTTTCCTCTCTTTCCCCACCCCTAATCTTCATTTATTTATTATTGTTATTCATTGGTTATGGCTTACTATTAGCATATGTTGTTACAATAACTATGTATTGGGACATGCGTTTTATTATTGTTTTGTTTTATAATGGTTGCATATTAACATATCTTGTTACATTACCTATTTTGGCATTATGCTGTAACTGTTACTGGCATGCTGATAACATACTGACTGTTCTGTTATTTATTGTTGTATTTCACTTAATATTCATTGATATGTAATTGGGTTATTTCCAATGTTCTGCAATGTTGTTATTACTAACAATGATTTGTTCATGACTAACCTATACTTATTGCTCTACCTCCATTATGACAGCACATCAGGGTAGGCCAGTTCCGGGTGATCTGCCTACCTTGCCTCAACCGGCTTTGGCACCAGGTCCTAGCACGTCTGTGACCCAGACCAGTGGTGCTCCCTCTGCTGCCCCTACATCACCTGTGGTGTCAGGTGGGACCTCCTCAAGGGATGGGGCCTGGCATTTTGATTGGAACAGTGGTGGTGGGAGCATTGTTACCCAGGCTGAATGGCCAGTCATAGTGTGCAGGATTGTTCATTGAAGCTATGAATGCTACCTGTGATGGATTGAGGGCATGCTGACCAAACTGGTGGGGCAGCCTCACCCTGGTACCCAGCCTCCAGCACAGCCACCTTCAGGGCAGTGAAGGAGCAGTGTCAACTGTCCCATGGGTGAAAACATGCATCATGCTGCTATCTGGAGGCTCATGTGACTTGGATTCCACAGATTCCTCCCCTTCCAAGGTGTTCACTCACCTCATGTGTCACACACCGCCCCCATTTGCTGTCTTGTCTGTCTGCAAATATATCCTCCTCTATCCAACTTACCTCCCCACATGTACCTAAGTCTCTTCCCAAATATTCCATGCACACCTTAATAAGAAAAAATGCCACCTGTCCCAAAAAAAAATAGCGCCCCAAACATAGCTCTCCATTTTGCACACATCCACTGGACACAAGTAATTTAGTTTAATTGGCTTGACAACACAGTTATGTTGTCCACAACCCTCTCTCTGTGGTTTGAGAGTTCAAATTTATCTACAAAATCTTTCAAAGTGCACAGCTGTTGCTGTACAAGAAATGGATAGCCATGGTTCTTTCCTACACCTTTCCTGCACATCCCTACATATCTTTCACTATGTTTTTCCAACTGCTTACCACTATTTCACCACTTTCTTATCTCCCCTTTTTTCTTTTCTTTATATTTTTTAGCATGGAGCTGCATGGTATGCCACGTCACTCAGCTTTGCTTAGCTCTGCTAAATAGAGCTCTAATGAGTATATGTGTTTATAGCATTGTAAGTCATGTACAAAATAAACACCTCAGCCATGTTTCGAACCTAAGCCCATCACACTGCATTAACCCACCATGCCACTCAGATCTTAATTAAAACAGGTGTTTTCATCAAAACATAGCAATTGCCACTTACAGTCATTAGGCTTGTTTCAGTGGAGCTAAATGCCACGCCTCACCGCACACACTAAAATTAAAAATTACTGGGAAAATGGGAGTGTACCTTGGACTCTGATGCAATAATACATCACTAGACATCCAAAGACATAAAAATAGACATAAGTGAGGCCTGTGACAGCAGGTAAATATGCCCTTGTATCAGCAACATGTAGAAGGACACCTGTTAAGGCATTCATAGCAAAATACATATTCATTTGAGACTCTGGTGCAGAAATATAGCCATATAAAGCCATGCACATACTGATGGATGTAGAAAATATCTGTCACAGCCTGTATGTGTGCACATATATCTTGTAAATACACCTACTGTAGCAGTGTTTTAGTAGTTCCATCTGTTAAATGTCATTACATGCAGTACATTTTGCCACACACAGTCCTGGGTTCAAATACAGTCTTGTGATGCAGTTCAATTACTTTATTGTAAAGACAGCAAGTAATGACTGAGTCATGCAATCTTTATCCATACAGGTTATTGCTAATTAATGAATTACTATCCATTTTTTCAAGTCTAAGGCCTGCAGGTGGGGACACACTGCACATATCCATATAGCATATGTATATGTCGCCTGCTACTCTCTTATTGACACTGTTGCATAACAGATGTACCTTAATCACATGCCTTGATTGGACTGTAAAAAGGTACCCTTACTTTGTCTTTGCTGTGATGACAGGGCTGACACAGCTGCCACAGTTACATGCACAGCTTGTTGTCCTCCAAAGTTTTCACACTCCCCCACACTGTAATAGCTACACACACATCTGTATCTAAAGGTAGCTATTACAGACCTGCCATAGTTCCCAATGCCCTAGGACAAGTAATCCAGACACAGCCATACTTAATGGGGGAGGGAGGGCAAAGGTCCAGAGATTAGGACATGTTTTACAGTTTGCCCCTACATTGATAGTAGGTTGCTACAATAACATATATTGCAATAGCATGCATAATCAGAGGGGTATGAAATTTGACACTCAAATTTGTGTCTTCCATTACTGACCTCAACTCACAATGTTTGCCAGTGAATTGCCAGATGACCACAGTGTCATGGGACACTGACCACACATATGAGGCAAAACTGTAGACATACTGCATAAAAATCTACAGTTGACAGTTATGGTGACTACCCTCTGTGATGCTGTAGTCTCCACACCTCAGTAATGTCCATCTTAACAGCTAAGAAAGGGGCCCAGGTCTACATGAACACCTTATATATTGCATTGTGGCGACATATCATTGGCTAATAATAGTGCAATTCAGCTATTTTGGCTGCAATTACCATAGCAGAGCCACAGACTGGTGCTAATGAGCAATACCTTAAAAAGGCAAGCATCTGGTTTTGGGGAACAAGTCTGTATGAGATTTACCTCAAAGAGAGAGCGTATTTTCAAAACATTTTCAAAAGTAAAGTTCAACAGAGGAGTACTGCACTCATTCAGATATGTAATTGGTTTCACCATATAACAGAATGCAGATGAGAGGATGGAGGTATGGAGAATAGGGATCACAGCAGTAAGCCTGTCTTAGATCTATGGTAATGACATGTCATTGATACTCAGCTGTCTACAGGCATGCCTCTCAAATGTTCCTGATTTCCACTCATGTCTTAGCTCTGTCCCTCTTATTCCCACCTACAAAAGTTGGCTGTGGTAGGGAAGCTAGTGAATGACATATAAAACATAGTGACAAGATGTAAGGGTGTATACTTCTGTAATGTCAGATGATAAACACTAATCCACCTCCTCTCAGTCTTTCAGTGTCTTACTTAAATACGTCTAACATTTTAAAAGTGTCCCTGATTGACCCTGATGTACTCTAAGTCCATGATCTTGTTTACATTTTTCGCTATCTGGTTGAGAGCTTTGCCTAACATAGTTGTCAACTTTTTACAGCAAGGTATGTGAACAAAGCCATAATGATTGGAGGGAAAAAGGCCCAAAATTAGGGACACTGTAACTATTGCTTGTACAAAGTAAGAAAGTGAATAGAATAACAAATATTAACTGTGTTCTGAAGGGTATGATGTCTTCAGATTAGATGTTTGTCTTTATTTTTTGACATCACCCATCAATGATTGGCCAACCTTTTGTGGAAATCCACAATGTTGTGTGTAAATGGCCAAAACTATGAGACAAATATCTTGACATTCTGCAAACATCTGTATAGTTGAGAGGTATGATGCCTACAGGGAACATATACTACAGCAGGTTTGCATTTTTTTCTGTCACTGTCAGACACTGGTGTTGCTGGACTGTCCCCATATAATGGTTGTACTAGCACACTGCTATTTGTCTGGCAGTGGCCATATGACATATTAGTGGGAGTTTGCCTGTAGGGGACACACCACAGTAGACTGCAGTGCTGGGTGTAGCAACATACAGAAGAATCTGTCACTGCACACAAGGACATACCCTGGTATTGCTACTATCTTGGTGATATCAACACATGTAGTATGTTGCCAGACTGTGGAGTATGTGAGGGAGCAGTGAATAGTGCAGGCCATTATGGGTGTGTTGGATCTGTACATAGTGGATGTCCATGTATCTGGTCCTGTAATGTGTTCCCCTTTTGTTGTCTTTCAGGAACCATGTACGCAGAAGACATGCCCTCTTTTCAGATGCGGAGAATGATAGTGGATGGACTGAGACAGCACCATCAGAACTTGTTGTCCAGGGGGAGGCATAATCAGGAGCAGCAAGCAGCCTTGTGGGCAGACCTTGTGTGGGACATGAATCAGATTGGCCTACAGGACAGGACCTATGAGCAGGTCTTAACACTGGGCCATAGACATGCTAAATGCTGCATGACAAAGGGCAGCTGCTGTTGCCAGGGATTGTGCCACCACCAGTGGTGGGCCTGTGACAGAGCAACCATTCTTAGTCACAGAGTAATTCTTGATGAACCTAAGAACACATGATAGCTCCCAGGCATCCATCACACCATATATCATGGAGGTGGGTACCACAGTGTCCACAGCAGAGGAGCATCCAGGTAAGTATACTGTGTTCACCAGTGCAATACTGTATCAGTCATTGTGGCAGGCTGTACATAGCTGTACATGGGTGGTAGGTCTATCTGCATTTGGGGAGATGTAGGGTTAATGCTCAGCTGTGTACACATACTCAGAATGTCAGAAATATAGCCAGTATCACAGTAGCTGCTGTACATGTGGATATATGCACATATTGCCTTCTAGTGCTGAAATTTTTGGGGTGCTGACAATAACTTTTCCTTACCTTTCAATAGGTCTGTCAAGTGTGGAGCAAGTCTATTGTCCTGTACCTGATAAGTGTGATACTGTTTATTAGCCCATTATATATACCCTATGAAAGTTAAGGGCTACCATATTGCCTTATGTACCAATATTATGTTTAGCAGGAGTAGAATATTTGCGTGTTCCATTCTGGAACAGTTAACTATGGTTCATAGACTGGTTAGGCACAGGTGTGTATTTAAATGACCATTGACACGATAACTTATAGTTATGAGTGGCAGCACAGCCTGGAAAACATGAGGCAATTATTCCAAGATGCCTGTTCAAACCCAAAAGGGAGATGCTACATACCTGAGGCAGTGACACTAGTACTGTTATCATTCTCAAGATAGGTGTACTGGGTTTTATTTGTCGTTCTATTACATATAGTGTCATACTGCATACCTTACAGGCAGATTGTACTGGAAACTTTACCTAGATGTGGCAGAAGTGCATGTTATAAAGGGCTTAACTTGTCTGAGTATGTTCCTGTGAGGTTGTCTGTTGTGCATGGGAGTGGAGATGAGAAGATGTGAGACTGGTAATGCAGCTGTGGGTCCTCATTTGTATGAGTCTATGCAGATTACCAAACATAAAAGTGCAGGTAGAAATATACTGGTTTTGTCTCGGTTTTCACAGGTGACTGGGGAGGTTAGAGTCTGTCCCCCTCACAACCTGATGTCAGTGTCTCATCAGACTTTGATGATGGTGGCCAGAGTGAGGCACAGGTGGGGTTGTCAGGGGCTGAATCTGTCTCAGAGGTTGACATCTGTCTTCTGCCCCCATTGTCACCATACACAGTCAGTATGTCCACACATACCTAGTCCCAAGAAGCCACAGATATTGGACAGTCAGAGGGTATGACATTGGACAAGACAGTGTGACAACTATGGTGTCACTGAATGTAGACACTAGCCATAGCCAGAAAGCTGGCAAGGTTCCACACAGGCGGATTGACAGGGGTGCTCATAGGAGGACTGCTGCCCATCCACCACCTGTTGCAGGTGTCACATCACAGGTCACTTGGTGCATGTTTCAGGTCATCATGGAAGCACAGGCATGTTCTGAATACCACCCCAGATGGATGTTTAGGGTTATGGATGCAGCACAGTCTGACATCCTTGACTGCCTCCACCACACTGGGGACACCCTGGCTCAGTTCATTGATGCAGTGGACAGATGGTGTGCTGGGACAGTGTCTGTCTTGGACTGCACATTGTCAGTGCTGAAATATCTGGTTGGAGTTGGACGTTGGACATGTGGACGTAGGTCAACAACACTATCTGCTGAGAGTCCATGTGGCTGTGCACAGTCAAGCTCCCGTAGTGGCAGTACCTCCAGTACTACAGAGAGAAGTGTGCTGTCCACACCACAACATGGCAAGCCATGGTCATGTGGTCCTTGGCAGTCCCATAGGGGACAGTGCCCCAGTATTTTGCAGTCATCATCAGGTACTAGCACTGCATCTGACCTTGGGCATGGTTGTGCCAGTGTTACTTCTGGCAGAGCCAGTTCCCGCGTTCATGGCTGGAAACAGTAAACTGTCCACTCTACCATGTATGGCCCACAACTGCCCAACATACACACATGTAGGGCTAGCACTGGGCTTGACTTTGTACACGTTCAAACTCAAACACCACTGTCACATGCAGGTCACCTACACATACAAGGCACCTCTCTATTTCCCATCTAACCTGCTGTCAACTGTTTGGCACAGCTTAGGCCTCCGGCACCCCCACAGCACACCCTGTGCATATGATGATATCTGTGCCACATACCTGCCATTCGTGCCATCGATGTAGGGAAATGCTACAATGCGTCTGATGCACAGGGTGTCTATATCACTTGACATGTACTTGTGTAGTGCAGTATTGTTTTACCAGCACAGCAGAAATATGGCATCAACAAGGTATGTCAGTATACATGCATGGCTCCCTAGATGCATATGTGTAGAACAGTCTATCAGGGACAATGGGGGCAGTCAGCGTATTCATGCATTCATACTTTGTGACAAGGTCTGCTACCTTTGCTACATGTCACCTGGGTTATCTGAACTTACAAATCTACAAGGTGTAGTGATGGAGTCGACATGTCTCCAGATATCCTGTGTCCAGTTCAAACAGATGGCTGACATCAGTTATGATTCTGTAGAGGAGGGCAATTTAGGGCCAGCAGCTAGTCACAGGGACAAAATGTGCACAACCATTGCACAGGGATAGCCTAAAAGGGGATTTCTGAAGCACTGCACAGGGATATATTTACACACACTCACACAGAAGCACAGTTGGCTGCTGTGAGTATAGAACCCCTACCTCCCTGCTATTATAGTGCACAGTACTTATCGCATGTGCCACAGAGTTTATCTAATACTAGATTGTCAGTCAACACTCTTAATATGGATGACATCAGCAGGTGACATTCCAGAGGCACATGGATCTGTGGGTGAGTGGATAATGTACTGTTGCAAACTTGGTTTGGTTCGTTTGGGCAACTGATTTGATGTGTGAGTGCAGATAACCTCAGCATTCCAAGGGTATGTGGGGAAATCCATACACACACCCCCACACACATATATATGTATATACTGGATGTATGTGTGTGTGTGTGTGTGTGTGTGTGTGTACATATATATATATATATATATATATATATATATATATATATATATATATCTTTATATATAGATATATATATATATATATATATATATATATATATATATATATATATTTATATAAATGTGTATAACAGGGGTGTCTCAATAAATGTTGCTGTGTGTGTACGTTATGTATGTGAGTTATGTAGCTCTATGTAGATATATGTGGAGAGTCTACGTACCATTGTAATATATATATATATATATAGCTCTCTTCAAAAGGAACCTTGATGATTGGATGGGAGATAGGCCCTCTTCAAAAGGACCCTTGACGATTGGATTGGAGATAGGAAAATCATCCCAGGGATCACATCAGTTGCCCTGCAAGACAGGTGTCCAGGGAATTAAATATTGTGGGAAGAAATATCCAGGGAATTGTTATGGCTAGGCTTGTATAGGCCCTAGGGCTGATAGCCTAGTACCAACCTATGAACCTATATATGTATATATATATATATATATATATATATATATATATATATATATATATATATATATATATGTGTGTGTGTGTGTGTGTGTGTGTGTGTGTGTGTGTGTGTGTGTGTGTGCCGTACATACTGATACACTAAGCATGTGGGAGGAGGATAGGGTCAGACAGATATGTATAGGTAGCTCTCTGTATGCACAGATGTATTTCCAAATAGCAGGTCTTTGTGAGGAAGAGGCAACAAAATTGCTTTTAAGTTAGTTAAGTGTAGGAGCATGCCCAGAGAGACTGCAGTACTTACAAGGTGACTCCAAACCATAGCTACCTGCACTCCAGGCCGGGATTTTGTGTATTATATACATTGGCAGCTGCACCTGTTTCCACAGTACAGCACTTCACTGACATTGTTCATGGCATTCGCTGGCTGTGTTCTTAATTAATCTGTGACTGGGGTACATAATGTAACACCAGATACAGGGTGACAGTCTGCATACTTCTCACTGTACATGTTTTTCAGAATGTCCAGCATTTCAACCCATATGTCTGTCCTGTTCCTCATACATTTGTTGTGTTCCAGTAAAATATTGTATAATGCAGTCAGTGTATAGTACTAAATATATACAAACATTTGAGTGTTGAGCTTTACATCTTTCAAATATTCTGTACTGATGCAACCCACTTTTGTACTAGCCACCTTCTAGGTTAATCAGAGCATCTGAATGTCTTTCTCTAGTTTTGGTCCTTTGTCCCACTCACTCTCTTTCTCTGGGTTTGTCCAACTTTCATGCACTATCAGACTGAGGCATATGACAGTCTGAGGGAAACACCACCATACAGCTACCTCACATGCAAAAGGTGTGGATACTGCCAGATTCAAACCATCAACGCCATCACCCACGCTAATGTCCATAGCCTTCTGAGCCACACAAGCTGTCAGACAGGGATGTGTCATTCATCACACAATCAACAGCATACAGACATACATTGTCACCCCTGCATTATGTGAGACATTGAACGTGTAGCCAGGTTCTATGTCAAAACCTGGAACTGGCTAGTCTTCTGATATATCATTGCAGATTTACTGTTACAGCAGTTGTATGGGTACACTGATGTGTTGGGGATTGGGGACGTGTATGGGTGCACTGATGTGTTCAGGGTGAAGGATGACCAATCCATGCTCTGCTGGCATAGACACTTGTGCGACTGTCATGTGACACCCACTGTTTGCCTTCTGTCTTGAATAATGTAGTGGATTTTTCAGCTATGTAGCCTAGTGCGTATTATGGAGCACATACTATTGGACAGAGTACCTGTTGTCAAAAGTGGCTGTTAGATCTCTCCAAGTAGCCCAGTAGCCCACTGTATTCCCTTGCATACATGAGACAGATCCATACATATGCTACCATATTCTAGTACCCCTTTCAAGTGGTGAATAGGTGAGTGACTTACCTTGTAAATACAGCAGTTAACTTACCTGTAGTTTAGGGCTGACTCTGCCTGATGCATGCAATACACAACCGGTACATGGTTAGGTACAGTTGTGTGGATTGGCTGGCATCATTTTTACTAATATATATGCGAGTTGGAGTAAGGTGTCAGTCCGTAAAATCCTAGGTTTTCAGTGCATGTGACAAAAAAGACTGAAGCACAAGGCTGGATCACAGATTGTAAAATTTATTTAGTACTTTCATCCTCAAAGGGTAGAACTAAATCAGAATCTGTGATTCAGCCTTGTTCTTCAGCCTTTTTTGTCACCAGTTTGTGATTTGGTCACTTGTGGTTGTTTGTTGTCAGTGCATGTGCTATGTGTTGTCTCTTGGCCAAGGCCAGGGCATATTGGGAACACCTATGTTTGCTTACAGGGACAACCTCATGTGTTTCCTCCTTGAAGTCTCCCTGTGACCTAGGAGCTGGTGGGGAGCTGTGTATCCCTTCTCTTTGCTGATCCTGCTGCAGCTCTTTCCACAGGATCATATTGTGTAGCATGCCACATTCTGTGAACATCTGTGCACAAGTTTCTGGAAAGTACTGCAGGGCTCCGCCAGATATATTGAGGCACCAAAACCATGACTTCAGCAGCCCAGACAGATGCTCTATGATATTCCTAGTTTGTGTGTGTGTATTATTGTGGTGTTCTTCCATGGGTGTGTGTGCATTTCTGATGGGTGTCATCATCCACAGTTCGAGTGTTTGGCCAGCATCCCCCAGTAAATGGCTGTATGGGATGACCCCCCCTAGCAAACATCTGGTACAGCTGTGATACATGCCAGATATGGGAGCCGTGATAACTGCCAGGGCTGCCAGCACACACATTTATGATAATGCCCTGGGCATTGTACATGACCTGGCCGCTGATGGAGTGATACCCCTTGCAGTTGATGTAGATTCTACCCTCCTCACTGGGTGGTGCATTTATGTGGACATGAGTACAATCTATGGCACCCAGTACCTCAGGATAGTGTGCTACATGGTAGCTGTGTTGCATACTGCTGGTCCTTGCCTCAACGGTGAGGGGAAAATAAATGTGCTCACTGGCATGTGGTAGCATGGCATCCAGGAACTGATGAGTATTCTGGATGCCGATGCCTGTGAGACCCCCCCCATCATGTCCCCAGTTAGTCTTTGGAAAGTACCTGTAGCTAGTATCCTAAGAGCTTCACATATATTTGCTTCCACTGGGATGGGTTCCTCAGTGTTGGCTCTGGGTCTGAGTTGATGTCGGCAGAGCTCAGTGAGTTCTTCTAGTATGTTCCTGTCCACCCTGTAGTGCTCTACAATCTGCAGCTCATGTAACTCCTGGAATGTTACCCTGGGCCTGAACTCTCTTCTCCTGCTCAGTTTAGACCTATGGTCAGCAGCAGCAGCATTGACCTCAGCATCTAGCACATACATATGTAGCAGATCTGCAGCAGCCCCTAGCATTCCTTCAGTTAAAACTTCCAAGTCTGTACTCCACTGGTGCAAGACCATGGGAGTGAAATCAGATTGTAGAGTGTATGAAACCTTTATAGTGCTCTGCTGTTGATGCAGCCTTTGTGATTGGCTACCTGTGATGCATTCCATCTGCTAAGTGCATCATTAAGGGCTATTAATGGCCCTAGTTTAAGTGAAACAGTGGTTATCAGTACTTAATATATCATTGCCTTTCTCAGCCAATTTTTTTTTTGGACAGCCTTCCTTGCTCAGCACTGTGGTGTGCCATGCAAACAGATTCAGCAAAGGTAAACAGTGCTCAGCACTCAGTGTACATGCCCCATGAAAGGTCATGCTCAGCACAGTACATGCCCCATGAAAGGTCATGCTCAGCACAGCGGTGTGCCATGCAAAAACACTTAAACATGATGAAACTCACACCCCAAAGGTAAACAAAGCTTAGCAGACAATGTACACACACCCCTGGTCAGCAGAGCACCATGCCACACAAACAGGCGAGCTCCAGTGAGCTTACAAGTCCTCAGACACACACCCCTTTGATGTCAGCTACATCTTCTTTAGACACCAACATGGTTCTGTGCCTGCATGTATGGGATCTGCAAACAAGGCCACCCATTTGTGCTATTCATTAACCCCAGTTCATTACATAGGGATCCACGCACACAACCTGGAAACAACATGGTACCAGGCCCTGCCTCCTTAACAACAGAACCATTCCACCATTGTAGATACTGCATGCAGGGTCCTATAATACATTACTGTCACATACTAATAACTTTGTTTTTTACATTCTTTTTTAGGTTTTTTTTTTTTCATAAAAGCATGTTTATGCACTGTGGCATAACACGCAAACATACCCAGATCATTAAAATAAAATTATTTTACATTATTTCTCATACAGTTTTGTACACACAGTGGATGATTTTGCACATATCTGTGTCTGCTATAATATTTCTGTCCATCTCACTACACATGTACAGCCCCTGTTATCTGTTTAAAATCCTTTACATGGAATTTTTTCATGTACACTACGGATACCATCACAGGTTCTGCAGGACTGTCTATCTGCTTCCTGGATCACTCTACCTCTCTCATTCGCATGCAGTTCACCTGTTTATCTGGTGATTTGCATACCACAGATATTTCCATGTAGGCGTGCATGCACACCACCCAGCTCTGTTTACTGGATTGTAAACCTGCTTACTTTCATGTAAACAGTGTGCCACTATGCCTACATGGAAAAAAAGTCTGCATAGGCTTTATTAAATTCCCCCAAAAGTGAAATTGGATGATAAAGGGAGAAAAGAGGTTGTGAGACTATAGCAAAATCATGTAGAAATGAAGGAATTTTACAAAGATTGGTCAGAATGGTGGTTAAATTTTAAACTGAAATATAAAAAAATGTTATGTGACATGGGAAAAAGAGAAAATATATATGGGAAAAATAAACTATAAGAATTTAAATAATGATATTATTGATTGTATAGAGAAGAATGATGAGAATTTCTTTATTAAGGAACAGAAAATACATGAAATGCATAAGAAAAAATAGAACATGTATTGTATAAACAAAGAAAGAAGAAGAAAAAAAGAAGAAATTGTGCCATATTTGATTAAAATAATTAAAATAATGTAATGAAGGAAATAAAAGATTCATCATGTACAATACATAGTACACAAGAGGAGATTATGAATATAGTAAAAGAATGTATTAGGACATTATTTAAAGAACAGGGAACTAAGACATGGAAGGAATGGAAGGTACACACATTTTCTGATAAGGAAAATAAGGATTTACAAAAATAGATAGAAATAGAAGAACTAGAACAGATAATAAAATAAATTAATTTAGATTCAGCTGCAGGATCAGATGGAATAGAATATAAATGTATAACAATTTAACTGTAGAGCAAAAAAAAGCATTTTATAAAGATATTGAATGGTTAGAGAAAAGGTTTTATGTATAATGAGGTATGTAAAGGTATCATCGAGTTTATATGGAAGAAAAGGAGAGAAGGAAGAAATACAAAATCGGAGACCAGTTGTATTAAATAAAATTGATTATAAGATTTTTTGAAAATATTGCACAAAAGGATGTCAGGAGAGGTAGGTAATGTAAATGAGTATGTGTTTCATATAAAAGGTAAAAAAAAGATCAAGACTTATTAATAATTAGGGAATTAAATGATATAGTAGTTAGGAATGCTCAAGCAAAAATAATGGTAGGAGATTTAAACAAAACATTTAATTTGATATACCATTCAGTATTATGGGATATATTTGAGGAATAGAAGTGTGTGTATGGTTGAGTGAACATAAAAAGTTAGAGAAAGGTATTAGGCAAGGATGTCGATTGAGTGGTACATTATTTGCATTAGTAATGAATGTAGATATCTACTTACATAAATAAGGAGATGGATTATTTTTCTAATGAAAGGATAAAAATACCCATATTGTTAAATTATGCAGGTGACAATATCATTACAACAAAAAAATGAAGCAAGCATAAATGCAGTAATAAAACAAATACAAGAAATTATTCAGATCATTGGGTTCGTATTAAATAAAGATAAAAGTCAAGGCTTAGGTTTTGAGGGAAATATTTGTGGAAATTGAATTTAATAAGGATAAAATTAAGATAATTGGAATAAACTTTGGGAAACAAGAAATTATAAATTTATATGGAAAGAAAAAAATAGAGGAAATAAAACAAATGTGTGTGTTTTGGAAGTCTTTTAGGTTTTCCTTTACAAAAAAAGTATACTTAATAGATTTAGTACTGTTGGCAAAGATTGCTTATTTGACTAGTGTCTTTAGTGTTCCTTTAAACTCTGAGAAAGATGTATACAGTATAATATTTTCTTTTATCTGGGGATCAAGGTTAAACCCTGTAAAAAGAGAGATGTTATATCTGAAAAATGAAAAAGGAAGTTTAGGGTTAATAAAACATATACTGTATATGTCATCCTTAAAGTTATATACAGTAATGAAGCATTTAAAGGATAATGAGGATTTTTTTACTAATGAAAATATTAAGTGTGAAATATAAAATGTAATGGTTGACTTTTAGTTCTAAAATAGGAGGAGTTGTAATAAAGAAATGGAAAATTATCAAGATAAGATTTGTGGAAAATAAATGTGAAAGAAATTGAAAATAATAGAAAAGAATGGTATGATAAGATTATGGAAATTATTACAGGATATATCCTTGGAAGGAATTAAACAATGAGAAAAGGAATGCTATTGCTGCAAGAATGAAAAAAATGTAAAAGACATATAGAAGGTCAAGATTTTTTATGGAGGTTGTCTATAGAAAACTAACTGTGAAGGCAATTATGCCATATAAAAGTATAAAAGACAGAGTTTGTTTATTTTGTGGTGAATCTGAAACTTGTGAACATGTTTTTATACAATGTAAAAATGTTATGTAAAATGTTTATACACAAAAAATGTTTGAATGAATTTAAAGACATGAACAGTTTAAATAAGGACATGATTGAATGTGGGTATTATAGAAACAAAAGTAAGAAAAAGGTTGAAAATATTGATAAAGATGTTTGGTATACTATGGTTGATCTGGAATCAGAGGGTTAAGGAAATTGTGTCTGATAAAAAATGGGACTTGGCAATGATGCTGAAAAAATAAGGTTTTGGTTGTGGAAACTGGAGTGAGGGTCAAAAAAGTAGTAAGTATGTGTGCTATATGGTGAAGCAAAATGTAAAAGGAGGATGTGATTGTAAATAATGTATGTATGTATGTGTGTATATATATATATATATATATATATATATATATATATATATATATATATAAACTAAGAAATGAACTTTGTGACAATAACAGCATTAAAATGGCAGATAGAATTGAGAGCTGATGTCTATCCAGGTCTCAACGAGAAACTAAACATTAAATGTGCACTTAAATGGTATAGAGATTGAAATATGATAGGGTTTGAAGAATTGTGCAAGAGGGTTTGAAGAATTGTGCAAGTGGATTTAATGTGTTTATGGATTTACAACTGTGCAAGTGAATATAATGTGTTTCCTCTCTCTCTCTGACTTTTGCCTCACCCCTACCCTCTACATACATGCTCCCAGTCACCAGGCTAGCCCCTACTGACCCCATCAACAACCCCCCCGTCTCACTTTTCACGCAGCCATTCAAGGGGTGATACCATCCGAACCAGCCCACGGGCGGTACCATCCACACTGACAGTCTTCTGGGACACTATTATTCATATGCTCCACACTCCTTGTCATGGGCAGCCCCCTAACAGCCCCCCTCAATTCCACACCGCATTCCTCCCACTCCCCCATCAGGTGGCATACCCACACATTTCTCTACACACACACACTGATACCCAAGCATAATAGGACTTTCTACCTGACTCCTCCACATTTCTCCTTGCCCTTCTTTACTTACCTTTGGAGGCAGGGACTCATAAGTTGCATGTTTATATTAGAATTATCACAGCATGACTCTCATCCTTCCTGGTTCCCCCATATTTTTAATAAATTAATTTTTTATTTTTTTGCTTTTGCACACAGTCCCTTTTTGCACACAATCCCTTTTTGCACACGATCCCTATAAGTATGCACATGGCACCACAAGGCTATTACTGTCTGACCAATTTACCTTATGTAACTGCGATTGTAATGTTAATGAAAATGCACACAGCACCCTGCCTGTTCAAACTTTACTATTGGAAAGGAACTGTTGTTAATTTAAATGGCCTGCTAGAACTAATGTATTTAAAGGAAGTGAAAATGGTTGCTCATAGTTATGAAACATGTCTTTCTGAAGAAGTCTTGATAATAAATAAGACGAAAGTGCTAAAGTACTACAAGAGTTGTTGGTGTGATTTACTATTTTTTGAATGCTGTTATTGTCACGAAGTTCATTTCTTAGTTAAAATTTCTTCTCTTCGTTCAATTTTTTTTTTGAGTGTGGTTAATTTTAGATATATATATATATATATATATATATATAGATATATAGATAGATAGATAGCTGAAAATATGTATATATAATGTAAATAAGTAGAAATGTAAACAACTATTGAATGTGTAAATACGTATGGATTACATAAATAAAGAAACTTTCCTCTTTTCAACAGGTGCTGTGTGATCTTTTGCATCTACATGACTACCACCAACTCAGGCAGATAAAGCCTTGGTTTAACATCTCATCCAAAAGACAACACATTCCTTATGCTGCACTGCAGTTTCAGAAATCCATATATATGCTGTGGGAATAGAACCTGTGATGATAGGAATACTGCCAGCCATGCCAGGAGAAATGGGAATAGAACCTGTGATGATAGGAATACTGCCAGCCATGCCAGGAGAAATAGGACAGTAGATATGTAACATATACCAGCACAGCAGGCTGGAATTTTGTAAATAATTATATGCCATTTGTATATCAAACTGATTTTTGTACATATGCATGTATTAAAATGTATTAACAGTTTGTCCTGCTGGAAGGAAAAGAGATGTACATGCATTATTGTAACTGTTTAAATATATACATTCTAACAGCATATACTGAAAGTGAAGAGGTTAATCTTAATCCACCTGACTTTGCAAAATATACTTGAAATTAAATTACTTTCTGAGTTAAGTCATAAAGATGTTATCCTACAGTTTCAAATGGAGCCAGAGATGCAATGTCTATACTAGAGAATATGTTATAGCTCCTGTAGGAAGAGTGAAATAGTTTTATGGTTTTAGGACTACCAGCAGCTGCACCACATCTGAGCAAAGCTTTATCTGTGTATATTGTAGTACATAGGTACTAAACCCCTGTAGCATCAAGTGATGGGTAATAGCGTGAGAAACAGAGTCAGATGACCAGATGTATGTGATGTCATTCTGTACAGAAATAATGTTCTAATATTAGAGGGGACCGAAGTCTCAGCAGCATTCTGCATTTCGCCTTGATTTGACAACAAGGACCACTAATCCATCTTGCCTTGCTCTATTTATTAAGTATAAACAGTATTTTTTTAGTCAACCAGGAAGAGATAGTGAGACTAGCTAAATACTGTTCTTCTATAACTGTGTGAATCTTTCCATTGGTGTTATTTTTAATATGCCCTGGGACTGAAACTCTGATGTTTGCTGTAAATAGATATTTATTATTTTCTTGTTCTTTTATTATTTATTATATATATATATATATATATATATATATATATATATATATATATATATATATATATATAAGCTTCTCATTGTGGCTGTTCCTTTTAGTAAAATATTTAAGCTTTGAGAGTACTTGCATATATTTATTTGGTGATAGCTCTGGCCACTCTTGAAACCTTGCAGTTTGGTCAACATTACCATTTGTATTAACATTGACTTCACTCCATATAATTGGGTAACCTTGTAATATCCTTAAAGTACCTTATAATCTGGGCAGAAGGGAACACAGCAGGTGAATCTATCTATGCCAGCATTTACCAGGTGTGTGTGTGTGTGTGTGTGTGTGTGTGTGTGTGTGTGTGTGTGTGTGTGTGTGTGTGTGTGTGTGTGTGTGTGTGTGTGTTTGTCTGTCACCTGCTTGGAGCAGGGACACAAAGCACTCTGGAGCAGGGACACAAAGCGCTGGTTTTACAGAGTGGGTATGGCAGGACTTAGCTTGGAACCCCAGCTAAGGACTCAACTCTGAGCTGTGCTAATGGGGAGTCTTATTGGGGATCTGGACAGATATAGAGATGAACCATCTGCCAAACTGAGAGCATTCCCTGGGTGCTCTTAAGGGACATTGTGCTTGGTGCAGAGAGGTCTGTATCTAGAAATGCTGAGTGCATCCATTTGTATTACAAGTAAACATCCCACTCTAGTGTCAGTGGTGAGGATTCAGGCTCCTTGATTGCTGGCCCAGCACAGAGATGTCACAGAACTCACAGCCATCATGGGCATAAGGGAACTTCCCCAACTCTTGATAGTAGGGGAAGCATTTGTGTGTGACACAACAGACTTCATGTTCTTATTTCAGGCACAGAGGAGGTGCAGAGAAACAGGGAGAAAACATGGCTGATACAGCTTTTGCTGAAACTGGATTGAAAGTTGCTGAAATGTAGTTGAAATGGGAGACTCCCTACCAGAAGTTTTTTCTGATGATGTGGGTGCAGAAAAACAGTGACAATGGAGGAAAATGAGATCGTAACTGAAACAGAGATGGATTCAGAGGAAAACCTTCAGAAGAGAATGGAAGAGAGACAGTTACCTCTGAAAAATGCATAATTACAACCCTACAATCAGGGAAGGGGGGTTGTGGGATGATTATTTGAAAGAAATGGCAAACCAAAGTGATCCAGAAAATGAAGCAGCAATTTCATGGAGTGACATCATGGAAAAAGTCTAAAAAAAGGAGAAGAAGAGACTGTGCCAGAAAAAGGTCCAGAGACAAAAACATATGTACAAATTGTTGGAGAAGGAACAAAGAAGAAAGAATAAATAAAATAAACCAAATAGAAGTATACAGTATGTGTGGGCAGTAAAAAAGAAGAACATTTGGACAGGTATGAGGTTTGGGACTCTGTCATAGCACCTTCGGGTGTCAAAGCAAAAGAGGTAAGAGCATTTATTTTAATTAATATCGACTTTTTGTGATTTGATATTTGAGACTGGGCAGGCCATGGAAATTTTTTGGGTGCATGTAAGCAAAGGAAAAATATTTATCCGTGGTCACAATATGTGGTGCAAGCTTTCTACAGACAATAAAAAAAATGATAATGATCCAGTTTAGAACTGAAGTTGAAGCAAAAGAACTGAAAGAACATTTGTTAACTATATGTAAAGAAGTAATGGACACTACAAAAATATATGATGAAAGAGGACTATGGACAATGGGATGGGAATGTACAGTATTACTGAAAATGGAAAATGATGATGTTATGTTTGTACCTAGTATTATTAATGCTCATGGTAATAGGGGTTTTGTGAAATATAGGGATCAACCAAAGACTTGTTATTTTGTGGAACAAATGATCATTTAATCAATGAATGTGATAAAGATGTTATTTATGTGGTAAAACAGGGCATAATGCAAAAATGGGTGATTTTAAAGTGCAAAAAATGTGGCAATACTGGTCATTCATGGCTATAATGTGAAGTGAATGTGCAAGAAAATGAAAATGAAGTTATGCAAGAGAAAGAGATAGAAAAATGTCCTATGCAAGAAAATGTACAAAAAGATGTGACTGATAAAGAGGTCATACATGAAGTTAAAGAAAGTACCAAAGATAAAGAAACAGAGGAGACAAGTGAGGAAGAAGCTGACTGGCATACACTAATAAGTAAAACTATTTCTATAGGGAAAAGAGTTAAAGAAAGGCATAGACAATTCCAAAATATAATGCTTATAGAAAATAATAAAGGAAAGGGCTAAACATTTTATTATACTAACTGTTCTTAAAAGTTGAAAATATTAGCTTAAATGTGAACATTATGAAAAATCTTAACAGGAGAATAGGGCTATTACAATAGTGTGCAGCAGTAGATGTACATATTATTGTTTTAGAAGATATCAGGTTATTAACACATGAAGGAAGAACACAAACTGAAAAACTTTCGAATGGTGTGGTAGTTTGGAACATGGTGAAAGAAACTTGCCCAGGCATATGTATATTATGTCAAGAAAGCATTAAATAATTAGATGTTACCATAATGGAACTAGAATACATTACGGTAATAGACTTAAGATGAAAAAATATGTGTATAGAATTTTAGTTTTATATGATTATGTAACAAAAAAAGAATGATGTTTAAAAATATTCTTGAATATGTTTTTGTAAATATGGGCATTATAGTGGTGGGTGATTTTAATTGTAATTTAAGTAAAAATAAGAGCAATTGTGATCTTAAAATGGTTAAATAAATTATGAGAAGTGGAAAGTTAAGTGTATGAGAGAATAACCACTGGACCTACAAAAGGAATGAAATTAGGACATAAATTGGTTATTTTTTAAAATATGACAGTTTAAAAATTTTAAAAATAAAGTATGCTGGATTTTTGGATCATGTGGCTATAAGGGTTAAAGTACAGGAAAATTAAGAATATATAAGAATAGAACAATTAATAAAAAGAATTAATGAAAATAAATTAGATTTAAAGGGGAAACTAGCTTATGGAATTATGGAAAAAGCATATGAATATGAGAGAATTTTATTAGAATTGGACTCTTTGGTGGCTTAATTTTAAAGAGAAATATAACAAAAATGTTTTTAGAATGTATAAGGAAGAAAAGAAAAAAGACAGATATAAGATAATAAGTCAAGAAACATTTGGAGACTTATTAGAAAAATTCCTTTTATGATAAAGAAAGAGAAATATATAAAATGAATGAAATTAAAATTAACAGCTTGTTATATAAACAAAATATTATTTACAAGGAAAGAAATAAGAGGTAGCACCATATTTGCGTAAATAATAAAACAGGAAAAATAATAAGAGAATTAAAAAATTAGGAAAGTAAGTAAATAAAACTGCAAGAAAGAATATATGAAATGAAGAATATGTACTGGAATTATTTGTTAAAAGATAACAAAACATAGAACACATTTATAAAGGTGAAAAATTAAATAATGAAGATAATGAGTATTTAGAACAAAGAGTAACTATGAAAGAATTTTATGAAATTCTAAAAGATATTAACATGAATTCTGAAACAGGACTGGATGGAATTCAATATGGTATGTATAAGAAAATGAAGGAGTCGTAAACAATTTTTATAGAAGCTGTGAATGAATGGTTAGAAACTGGAATTAAAGAGAAAGAGATATGTACAGAGGTAGAACATTTATATTTAAAAAAAATCAAATAAATTGGAGATAAAAACTGGAGACCTATCACACTGAATAATACAGATTATAATATTTTAAAGAGAATAATAACAAAAATGTTACAAAAAAAGAATAGAATATATGACCAAAATATATTTGAAAGAAAAGGAAAAGTAAGTCAGAAGTCATTATGGATTATAAGAGAAATATTTGATGGTATCATAAATAAAAATATAGAAGCAAAGGTTATGATGGGGATATAAGTAAAGACTATGACAATATTCAATATAAATCATTATGGTGAATTTTGCAGGCATAAATTGTAAGCAAAAAATACTACAAGTAAATGGCTGGATTAGGGAAGAAATACACCTAGAATGTTGAATAAAGCAGGGCTGCCCAGCTAGTAGTGTAATTTTCTCATTAGTTTTGAATGTAATACTGAAGAAAATTAATAAACTGTCAAGTAGAGGTGGATACAGAATGATGAAAGATGTACAATTACCAATAATGTATAATTATGTGAATGATATTGTATTAATTGTTAAAAATAAAGTATGGATGAAGAAGTAAATGAAAAATTAAGTATAAATAAAAAAAATGGTTTAAGTATAAATAAAGAGAAAAGTAAAATATTTAGTTTTGAAGGTATGATAGGAGGTATTGAATTCAATTAAATATATATATAGATATATTAGGAATAATATTTGGAAGAAATGAATGCAAATATCAACAACTGATAATGCATTCAAAGAAGTAAAGGATATGACTATTTTTTTAGAAATCATATAGATTTTCATATAGAAAAGCATACACTTGTTGAACACCACTGATTGATTTACCATGGTAATAGGAATAACATTGCTTATGCTGCTAACATCTATATGAGTCCTATTAAGTATGAAAAGGAACTAATGATGATTATATTTTTTATGTGGGGCTCTGGATTGAATCCAGTCAAGAGAGGGATTCTATATATGAAAGAAGAGCAAGGAGGCTTGCATTTAATAAACCCAATAGTACATGCAGCATTTAAATTTCTATATAAGGTATTAAAAGGAATTATAAAGGAAAATAAAAACTTAATAGAAATGATACTATACTATAAATACAAAGAATTGTGGAAAGGAATGGAAGTTAAAAAAATAAATAAAAGCATTGTGAATGAAGAAATGAAAGAGTACCAAAACAACATTGTGTTATAGAAAATAAAAAAGAATATATCTAAGGAAAAATAGAAAGAAATGCTACTTAAATATTATTAAAGCATTTTATTCCATTAATCCTTTGAAAGATTTAGAACTAGATAAGAAAAAAAGCTATAATAATGGGATATAATAGCTATAAAAAGATTTAAGAATGTAATGACATTTTATGGAGATTATCTATTATAAAATTGCTGGTTAAGGCAAATATGATGTGGAAATCCTACAGAAGGGCCTCGCTGAGACAGATGCCTGGTGTCAGAGCCATGGCCTCAAGCTCAATGCCAAAAAGTGCATTGTCATTCCCTTTGGTAAAAACTCTGTACCCATGAACTACTACATAGACAGCAGTCTACTTAACACTGAATGTGTGATAAGAGACCTTGGGACCCAGGTGGACAGTAGTCTGCCCTTTGATAGTCACATTGCCACAGTAGTCAGGAAGTCTTTCTACATGGCACACCTCATCTTAAAGGGATTCTTATCCAGGAAAAAAGAGGTCATTGTTCCCCTCTACTCGACACTCATTAGACCCATTATAGAGTACAATGCCCCTTTTGGAATGTACCTCACAAGAAATCTGCAGCAGCTGGAAAGGCCACAGAAGTACCTCACAAAGAAGATTACTGGCCTCAAACAGATGCCCTACACTGACCATCACAAAAAACTGCAGCTTTACTCCATAGCATATCGCCTAATCCAAGGTGATCTCTGCCTTACATATAAAGCTATGTCAAACCCAGAGCTGTTGGACATGCTACACCTAAAGAAATCCTAATCCCTCCGAGCTACATGCTCTAGGGATCTAAACCTTGTCACCAAAATAAACAGGACATGCTGGAGGGATAGATTCCTGTCCCAGAGACTTCCCAAACTCTGGAACAGACTACCCATCTATGCCAAGCAAAGTTCTTCATTAGCACTCTTCAAGAAAAATCTTGATGAGTGGATGGGAAATAGGAAATACACCCCGGGGATCACTTCTGTGTCTCTGCTTGACAGTGGCACAGGAAAATAACTTTCTTGGGTGACGTAAGCCAGGGAACCTTGTTGGCTAGGCTTACATAGCCCCTTGGACTGATAGCCTAGTACCTGCCTATAAACCTATGAACCTATGCCATACAAGAAAAGGGGAGATTGAATATGTAATAAATGTGGAGAGTTTGAGACTACTGAGCTTGTGTTTTTGAAATGTGAAAGAGTTAATAATTTGAGAAAAGAAATATGTAAACATAATAGGGGTGAAAAATTTGTTAAAATTTGAGCAAATAAATATGGACATAATGGAATTTGATTATTATGGTGCATGAAAACAGGAAGAAGTGAAAAAATGGACAGAGCGATATTCTATGTTTCATGGACTATATGGAACGAGAGACGAAATGAAATTAAATACAATGGTAAATGGACTTTCACAAAGATTTTGGAAAAAAATAATGTTTTGGTTGTGGATATAAGAGTGGGGGAATGCTTAAATTAAAGTTTATAATGTATGGAGATTTGTAAGTAGATCTAAATAATGTAAATATGTAAATATTTAAATAATATGTAATGTATATATCAATAAAAAAACTACCCTTCATTGTTGTGAGTTGGACCCATTTTGGAGGAGCACTTCCTGTTTCCATTCCAGGTGCAGAGGCAGCCTGGAGAAACAGAGAGGCAGGTGGACAGAGAAGAAGATGATGAAGACATGAAAGAAATGAAGGAGAAAGCAAATATCAAGACTGGATAATGTGTGCAGGATTCTAAGGAAATGTTTCAAAGAAATCTTTTTGATGTAGAGGAGTCAGTAAATGATGGATGTATAATTACAACCCCCCCAGTATGGAGGGTTGTAGGATGATCTCTGGATGAACTACTTAAAGCAATGGCTCAGAGTGATCCAGAAAATGAAAAAGATTTTTTTTCTGGGGGACATTATGGAGAAAATACAAAAGGAAGACGCAGAGACAATACTGAAGAACAGTGGTGAGATAGAAAAGAAAACATAGGCAGAGAAAGTAAAAGAAGGCAAAAGTGGAGTAGCAGAAAAGAATATAAAAGAAAATGAAAAACAGAAGTACGTGGCAAGGATTGAAAGTAAGGAAAACAAAGAAATGGACAGGTATCAAGTGTGGGACAATTTAATAGATCCTTTGGGTGTAAAAGCACATGAGGTAAGAGCTTTTATTTTTATTAACAAAGAGACATTTTGTGACAATATATTTGAGACTGTTTTTAATGGAGAATTGTTTTTTTTGGAGAATATGAAAAAATAAAGCTGTACCCCATGAAATCTTTATATGATAAAAGCATTTAACAGGGGAAACAAAAAGAAGATTTGTGTACAACACTGAGCAGAGGTAGAACGAAAGACTTTGAAAGGAGATTGGAAAGCTTTATGTAAAGAACTGCTGGACATTGCAAAACTTTATGACAAAAGAGGATTATGGACTGGTGGCTGGGACTGTAATAGTGTGTTAAAAATAGAAAGAGAAAAATTATGCATATACCAGGCATGATAAATGTGGAGGGGAATATGGGCATTGTAAAATACTGGGGACAACACAAAACGTGTTTTTTTTTTGTTTGTTTTTTTTTTGGTGGAAGAGAAGCACATTTGATAAGTAACGGTGACAAAAGAAAATGTTATATTTGTGGGGAAATGGGACATGATGCAAAAATGTGAACTGAAATGTTGTAAATGTAACAAAACTAGGCATTTATGGATGGATTGCAAAAATGAAAATAAGAGTAAGAAAAAAAAGAGAAGAAATGTTTGTAGTAGTAGAAATCAGGCCTCTCAACCGTACCGAATTCTTCAGAATTTACCAGTTTTGAGGGCAAAATAATGGGGTGCCATGAATTTTCAAGTGGCCCCTTTCAAATCCTGACTTTTTGTTGCCTGATGTCACAACTCCATCTGTATGTCAGCTCAGGTACTGCAGGTAGTGAGCATACTTGTGCCAGATTTGCCATACGGGTGAAGCTCCATGACAGCTCTCAACTGTACAGATTTTCACAGAATGTCCAGATTTTTGCCTCCTGTTTTTGGGTTGTTTCTCATAAAATGTGTGGTTTTCTAGAAAATATGTGAAAATTGTATAGACTAAGTAATGACAAGCATTTGAGTTTCATACTTCAAATCCCTCAGAGAATGTATGGTAACACAAAATCTTTTATTCTAACAACTTTCTAAGTTTATAAGAGCAATATTTAAAATTTGTTCTTATTTTTGGGCATTTGTCCCAGCATTATTTTTGCCTTTGTCCAGATTTCTTCTGATAAGAGGTTGAGAGTCCTATGAACCTATAATCCACCAAAACCACTAGAGCAAGCGACTTAAACCTTAGCACGGATATAAATAGGACGTGCTGGAGGGATAGATTTATCACTCAGAGACTCCCTATGCTGTGGAATAAAATCCCGGTCCATGTGAGGCAGAGCACCTCGCTGACTCTGTTCAAGAGAAATCTAGACCTGTGGATGGGAGATCGTAGGTTTACCCCAGGAATCATCTCTGTGTCACTGCTGGACAGAGGCACAACAAACTAATGGGCACAGTATTTTTTCATATAAGGGGTGGCGTAAGCCACAATAATTTGGGCTAGGCTTATAAATGCCTTAGGGCAGATAGCCTAGTATAAACCTATGAACCTATGAGAGGTATGAGTGACATCAACTGATGTCACATCTCCATCTGGATGTCAGTTTGGATACTGAAGGTAGAGAGCATACCTGCAGTACCAGATTTGCTGTACAGGTGAAGCTGCATAGCTATTGTTGGCAGCTGCCCTGTTGTCCTTGCCAAGCAGGATTTGCTGCTGCACATGGGGGGTTAATATGGCTAACAATGGAAGTGGGTTAAATAGTTAAGGACAAGCCTTGAAACTAGGTAACTGGTCATTTATTCTTGCCTTGTCCGGTGGTCAGATTCTGGTGCTGAAACGGTGCAACATTTGCTCCTCTATTGAGTCTAATGTCACTTGCCATCCTGAATCCAGCACTATGAACATCTGTTTAGGTTGGCAGGACATGTTATTTTGAAGCCCAATGTTAAATATTTGGAATAATCACAGCTTTAATATTATTTCGTTACTCAAATTCATTCTTTTCAAAATAATGTTTCTGATGGAATCCCTTCCTATGGTCCATTACGGAATACTCACCCCTTATCTCAGGATATCTGTTTTTCGCTGTTGCGGTAGCAATTCCCACAACAAACTTCTACTAACCAGTCTGTTTTTTTTCTAAGGTTCAAGAGTTCATAGGCTTTTGTAGGTCAGGATGAAAACAAATTTATTTTTATTTAAAAATTTTGAGTTTTACATATACGAATAACATCAAACTTTAAAAGTATATGTGAAGTTACTAGTAAAACAAGTCAACCAAACAGGACAAATACCCAGCATCAGGAGTGCTGCCAGTATTCATGTTTTTTAGAAATGCACACTTGCTAGCAGATTATTAGAAAGTTTGCTTTACACACAAAGCCCAGTATTACTACCTCCTACAATTATAATGACCGTTTTACATTATTAATGCTAAATACAGAATTAGAGATCCAACATACGGGCTAAATTAGAATCCTATATTTGAACAGGCAGTAATACATCAGTCATATATCATGACATCGTTACTTGCTGGCTCATTTGTACATTTTTAATTAATGAATGCATTCATTAATATTTATTTATTTTGCACGTAAAGCTTGGACATATGGCACCTGTTTGCAGAGTCCACTGCTGCCCCTTCAAAGTTATTTTGGTTTCTATCATATAATGCATGCCTAGTTCCACTCATGAATAATGTTTAGCTAATCATTATTTATTGAATTCTTCTTTTTATTTGTTTACAGTCATTTTCCAGTGTGGTTGAAGCTATTCTTTGTGCTGGACCCTGGCACCTAGCTGCTTATAGACTTCATACGCTTTAAGCATTTCACCAACAGCACATAGCCGGTGTTAGGACAAAACTGAATGAAAAGAGCCAGCTACTCAGTTCAGTGCCTGTGGGGTGTCACAGAAACACAAGATACTGATTGCTGGCCTATTTTTTTTTCATTTTTTTGTCTACAATTCCAGATTCCCAACAGTTTTGCTGATGGAAACGTGATAAATAATATTCTGGATACGCCACATAACACAAACTACATTTGTACAACCTTTGATTACCAGTCAAGCATTATTTTTAAAGTGCACTTCCTAAAGTTCCAGGTGTATTTTACACATAAGGAGATAATAGATGTATAATTATGAAAATGTAACATACAAAAGAAAAATGGCAGCTTTAAGGCACAATATACTGTAAGTTTACAAATGCTTGCAAACCTTCATTCCCATATGATCTCTAGTAAAAGACCTACATTCCCAGAACTCATCTAGTGAGGCTCTTCCCCAAATTTGGGATTCTTTAACATTGAAGTTTCTATCCCTTCTACTGGGTACAGAAGTTCTTTGTGAACTTGTATTTTATTACTTCAGATGTTTTAGTAAACATAGATGTTCTCTTCCCTTTTGTTTGCAGCTAACTACCTGCAGCATGTCCTTGGGATGTGGGAGGAAACTGAAGCACCCAGAGGAAACCCACATGATGGCAGGGAAGACATGCAGAATCCACACAAAAGGCACCCTAGCTGAGAATTGAACCAGAGAACCACTTGCTGTGAGGTGGCAATGCTCACTGCTGTCACCAGCACAGCCAGCCTATACAAGATCAAATGTTAATATAGATAAAACAGTATCGTTCTGGTTATATTTTGTTATTTTAATGATAGTATAACAGTTAGTTTTATTTTTATAAAAGAAAATTGTATTTTAGTTTTATACAAGTTCAAATGGTAATATAAATAAAATGCTATTGTACTGGTTATATATTTTGTGCTGGTTAATATTTTGTCTCTTCTTCAATTCGTGTTTGAATGTTGGCATTCTGCAATTCCATCAGAGTGGGCATGGTTGCATAATTATGTATACAAAAATGTCCAGATTTTTGGCCAGTTGTACTTATTTTTCATGGGCCATTGTCCAGAATTTTGATGTTTGCAGATTGAGAGGTATGGCAGAAACAGAACAAAAATTAGATGAGAAAAATAATAACGAGGACCTAGAAGAAGGTTCTGAAATATGTGATGAAGAAGACATACATTGGAAGGCAGTAAAAGGGAAACAAAAGAATTCTATTGGTAAAAGGGTAAACAATAGAAAAAGAAAATTTAAAGGGATAAGTACAAAAGAAAAAAGAAAGGAAATGGATGAAAAAGAATATATATACAGCTAATGACTGGGGCTTGGTATAATAGTTAAGGTGTTTGACTCACAGACACAAGGTGCAGTGTTTGATTCTCAACTTTGGGAAGGAATTTTTTTATGCTTAGAATGGACTATTATGAATGATAGCCTAGTAATTAGTTATGAGCTTATGAATTAAAGTAAAAATGAAAATTTTAGAGTGCTTTCTGTAAATGTGAATAGTTTTAAGAGTATAGTAAAAAAGAATAGGAATTTTAGAGTGGTGCAATACATGTGCTGTAGATGCAATTATATTAGAAGAGATGAGATTTTTAACAAATGAAGAAAGATTACAAATAGTGAAACTATGGGGAGGAAAGATAATCAGGGATTTGGGAAATGAAAGATGTTCTGGAATAGCTGCATTCTGTAGAAATACAGCAACGATATTATATGTAACTTTAGCAAAAATGGGAAAATTAATCATTGTAGATTTAAAATGGAAAGAACTAGTACATAGAATTATAACATTGTATGCTTATGCTAATTGTAAAAAAGGGAAAGTTTATTTCAACATATTTTAGACTATGTAGTGATAAATATGAATATTATAATAACAGGAGACTTTCACTGTGATTTAAAAGACAAGCATAAAAAGAAAAATGATCTTAATGGTGGATGCTGTTTAAGGAAAAATATAAAAAAATATTTTTACAGTGGCAATACGATGTGAGAAAAGTAGAGAAGAAAAATAAAAAAGAATATATAACAATGCATTGGGAGATTTAAAACATAATCATAGAAAGCACTTTGACAAAGAAAAAGAATTATATGAAAGAAATCAAGCAAAATTACAAGAATTGTTATAGAAACAAAGATATTTTTACGAGGAAAAAGAGAAGCCTCGAGACTAGTAAAGCAGGACGGTAGTGTAATGAGAGAAATAAAAATGTAAAAGGAGAAATAGAAAGAACTCAGGAAAATGGTTAAAGTAAAAAGAAGACAATGAAAAAGACATGAAAAGTAAAAAAGAAGATAACAGAAAAAGAGAATAAATTCTTGCCGTCGCTCTCCTACTTTAGATATAATAGAAGATCTTTTGTGGATTCTGTTCAAGTAGCTTTATTTTATACAAACACATCACTCTAGAAGTTTACTGACTTTTAACATATACAAACTAACAACTGTGATCATGCATGCTCACACTCTGTCTGCTCTTACAAAATGGCACTAGGGATTTCACGTGTCTGGAATTTATATGTGCACGTATAGCCTTGACATGGTTCTTAAAGACACAGCACACTTTACCTGCATCCTGATCTACATCCTCCCTCTTTGAGAAATGGATCATACAATGCTATGAGTCTATTTAGCATGCAGAAATTACAGGTAATTCTTTGTCATGCATTATACAATGCTAAGTACAGATATATATATATATATATATATATATATATATATATATACAATCAAGATCACGTTGTTGCGTATTTCACAGTAGGCTTTGATACTCATCCATAACATGTGCCATAAAACTGGGAATTAGTTTTAGCAACTGGAAATATCTCTGCAAAGTGTTTGACCTGTAGAATGTCTGGAACATTTTCTGGAATGGAATCACAATGTTTAATACATTCTGGTATGAAAACAGTGCCTGATTCACTCATAGATTTGAAGTCTGCATCACAGAATCAATGTTGTGATGGTGATGAGGATTTTGGTACATGAAGAAGATGTCTATGGTTCATCCTATAATCCACCCCCTCAGAGTATACCATTTTTGCATGTTAGCTCTCTTAAAGGTGCTGTCAACTCACTGAAGTCTGGTATGAACTTGCCTAAATAGTTGACCATGCCTAGAAAACATTGTAGAGCTTGAATATTATCTGGTGCTGAGATCTCAAGAATAGCTTTTTGCTTGGTTGGGTTTGGTCTCAAGCCTGTACTCGTGAACAAATGACCTATGTATATAACTTCTGCAAGTCTTAATTTGCACTTCAGAGGAGTGAGCTTCAGGCTCTTCACATGCTCTGTCTAGTATTTTCTTGAGGTTGCTGTCATGCTCTGCTTCACTATTCCTCCAACCGATAAATCATCTACTATTATGGCAGAAGGATAACCTGAAAAAATTTGCTCCATTGCATGCTGAAAGTCTTCACTTGCAGAATTTATTCCAAATGGCATCCTTAGGAATCTGCATCTGACAAACGGAGCACCAAAGGTAGTTAGAAATGAAGACTTGTGAATAAGCATCACTTGCCAAAATGAACTCTTTGCATCCAAGACAGAGAAAACAGTGGCATTCGGTATTAAGGCTGCAACCTCTTTAACTGTGCACATTGAATGATGTGGTCTTTTTAATGCTTTGTTCAGATCTCTTGGTTCAATACATATTCTGACTTCATCTGAGCCTTTTTTGTGAGCTGCTACCACAGATGACACCCATTCAGTTGATTCTGTGACTGGACAAATCACACCTTGCTTCACCATTTTATCCAGCTAAGCCGTAACTTTATCCTGCATAGCTATCAGAACTCTTCTTGCTGGTCTGACCAGTGGAGTGACCTCTGAGTCTAACTTCATGGAATACACAACTGGACGTTTGCCTAACTTGTCATCGAAAACATCAGCATGCTCTGAGAAAATGGCTTCAGAAAAATTAGAACTCAGAAATGCACTTACATGATGGACTTCTTTAGACCCAATAAAGATTGCACTGGTCTTTGGACTACATAGAATAATTAATGGAGATGAACATGTTAGTAGGAACGTATTGGACTTTTTTAATATTACTACTCACTTCTTACAATTTACATCTACTTTCAACACTGATAGTATAGCGTACTTAGATATTTGGCTGGTAAAAAATTATGATTTAGCTAGCTATACAGCAAAGATCTATAGGAAAGTATGTATTCTAACAAGTTCCTCCATTTCTCTAGTAGCCATCCTTTTTATCAAAAGAGGTCAGTTATAAAAGGCCAATTAGTAAGGGCTTCAAGAATGATAAGTCTGGATCAAGACTTCCTTGAAGAATGTTCCCTTCTGAAAAGTATGTTCATGCATCGTGGCTACCCTGAGCCACTTTTGGATGGGCTTATAAAAGAAGTTAAGGATAAGAGGGTAGATAAAGTGTATATGCCATTGTTGAGTGTTAGTAGTTTATCAACTTTTTCTTCTAGTAACCATAGCTATGCTGTTGAGAACCCGGTGGGAAGTCCCACTACTCAGATTAGTGAACGTAAAGATGCTTTGTTACGTTTCATCACCACATACACTATGCATAGTTACTCATGTATTGGAATACAGAAAAACTGGGAATTATTTAAAACAAATCCAAATACATACACTAAAATGGGTGATTTTCCCAGGGTGACTTTTAGAAGAGGGAAGAATTTAAAGACCCTCTTGGAACAACAAAGTATTCCAATAGTCCGCTCTAGTGGTATGAACAAGTGTGAAAGTTGTAACTATTGTAAATATGTGGAGGTTACCAATAATTTTAACATTAATGGTATACAATACAACCTTAAGGACAAATTTAACTGTAATTCCAGCTTTGTGGTTTATTTAGCTAGGTGTAATTTTTGTCCTGTTTTCTATATAGGAAAAACGGAGCGGAGGCTCCGTGACAGGATATATGAACACCAATATGCGATCAATAAACACAGACTAGAGAATGCTTTAGCTAAGCACATCTCTAGCAATCAAGATCATGCCTTTAAGTTCATTATCATAGACCAAGTTAAGTATGACAGTAGGGGTGGTCCTAGACCCCTAAAGTTAGAAGAACTAGAACTAACTTGGCAAGTTAGGCTGAATACCTATAGTCCACTAGGTCTAAATGACACTTGTTCCATCAGTAGTGTTTTAAAATTAAAAAGTTTAAGGAGGTAAATTTCTGACTTCTTCTTAAGTTGGTTACTTAGTGACAGTCATCCACTCTATTATGTTGTCATCAGTTAGTTACAGTAGAGTGTTAAAGTCAGTTTACAGATGAGTAAATTGGTGTTCTTTATGTGTACGGTGTTGCTGTTTTTTATATATTAGGGTGCCTTTAAATTTTTAAGTTAACGTGTGATAATTGGTTAATGTTAACCATCTGTTCTTATAAATTGGAGACATTCCCCTTTTGAATATGTTTCTGATGCAGTTTGCTGGTTAGGCAAATGAAAAGCACTTAAGTTTTAATAAATTTGTGGATTACCTACACCTTTTGCTGTCAAACCTGTGGATTTTTTAACAGTCATGTCTTAGCATACTAGTGGATTTTCAACAGTTTTGCTCTATTAATTCTGTGAACTTTCTTGGTAGCTTGCCGAACCAGAGTTCCTTTTTTACATAGAAAGTTGTCTGCTTCAGCTCTAGTTGATCAACTTGCATCTTAGTGTGACCATTCTTTACAACTGTGTGAGGCTTACTTGATTTGCAAACATTTTGGAAGTGGTTCCATTTTTTACACTTGTGACACTGCTGATCAAATGCTAACTATTTCTCTCTTTGAGACACATGATTTGCACCACAATTGCAACAGTTAAAAATAAAGCTAGACTTGGATTTTGCTGATTCATGCTTGTACTGCACTGAGCTGGAGCAAGTTCCTTTCTTAGAACTTACTGGAAAGCTACTTGTCTTCCCTAGAAATCTCATAGTTGCCATGTGCTTAGACCTGATTTTGTTTGCCACATGTTTGCGTACTATCTACATTTTCTCTAGAGCCAACTGAAACCATGCACTTGTCACTCACAAGCATACTTCTATGTTTTTCTGTCAACTCATGGATTTGACAAATTGCTATGGCTTTTCTCAACATTAAATCAATGTCACAAAGTAAAATCTTCCTCACAGCAGCACTGTTAATACCACACACAAGCCTGTCCTTAATCAGCTCATCTTTAAGTCACCAAACTGGCACATTTTAGCTTTGTTTCTCAGGTCAGTCATATAAGCTGCAAATGTTTCCCCTGGTTTCTGGTGTAATAAAAATGCTTCTCTATTGTAATATTTGTCTGGGGGTTACACATTTCTCTGAACTTGCACTTCAAACACTTGGGGTCTTCTCTTGATTCAGCCTGTACAACAATATGATGGTTTTCACCTTCTCCTTCATATACTGCAGTGCATACACAAAGAATGCTCTCTTTCTATGGCCTCTGACCCAGCTAGGTTTAGCAAAATGAATGCTCTGGTGCATGCATCTCTATCTGCATAAGCTGCTTGTATAAAAATATCATACTCTTGCTCAAATATGCTCCAATTCTCTGGAATATTCTGATCAAATACAAGTGGTAGGGGCTTTCGAAATCCGTCTACCATATTAACACATACCAGTGAAGAGGTTTGCAAATAACCACAAACATACACTCATGCACATATGGGAGAAACGTATGCCATTATTTGTTACTTTGTCCAATGCCTTTGTGCTTCTGAATTTATACCTTTTGGGCTTTTCGAAATTATACTAATGAACAAACTCATAGTTCCTTTGAATAATTGGACTTTGTGAAATAAATTTCTCGGGCACTTTAACACTCTTGAAATATTGTTTTGCAATGCTAAAGTCATTTATCATCATTATAAGAAATATCTCAAACAACTTTCAATGCGAGTGAAATAAACTCTCAGGCACTATAATAATCATGTAATATTGTTTTGCAATAAATCGCCTCTTATCAGTGTAAGAAGCATATCAAATAACTGCATGATGCAAATAAACTGGACCTCTCTTGCCCAAAACTCAATAACATTTCAAAGTAATTGCATTTTGCAAATAACTGCACACAGTACACTGAAATGTCCCCAAAATGGTGATACCTTGCTATGCAACTTTTTACAGTGCAAGAAACACTCTGTAATGGCGGCACTTTGCGAATAGACACACCCAGCACAAGAAACATTTTGAAATGGCTATACTTTGACTGTATTTCATGAAATAGTTGCACTTTGCACATAATAAACTCTTCAAAATGCAGTATTAAGCACACACTGTAAGCACTTTTTCACACTTTGAGATACTTTGAATAACTTTAGTTATGCCCTTGATACAATATGAAGTTATAGTTATACCAAAACATAGCACTTTTCCAAAACATATGCAGTAGCCTTGCTTTATTTTTGCTTAATGTTCCCTTTTTGCCCTTATTATATTTGTTTTGTTTGTTTAATCCCTTTTTCATGCCCAATGTACTTTTCTTTTGCACTTTTACTCTAAACATTCCCAGTTTTGCTTTAAACACACTCATTTTGCTTTAAACATGCCCATTTTATCTTTAAAAAACTCGTTTTGCTTTAAGCGTGCTCGGAAATTGTTTCATCAAATACCTTTATTTTAAACATTTCTTTTAGCCAACAAACTTTTTGTGTCTTCCTTTTGCTCAGTAATGCAGTTTGTGCCCTTGAATACCCCATTTTGAATCTTCTATCACATAAACAGTCCATGCGAGTCCATTGATTCTTTTCTGGCTCTTTTTGTGCTCACTTCTCTTAGTTTTACCTTCACTGTCATTCACTGTCATCTCTGCACCTCATGGCTCTAGATCTTATTCTCTTTAATCCTGGTACTGATACCATGTCGCTGTCCTACTTTGGACACAATAGAAGAGTCTTCATAGGTTCTGTTCAAGCAGATTTACTTTATATAAACACATCACTGTAGAAGTTTACTGATGTTAACTTAAGTAACTTATATACAAAATAACAACTGCGATCGTGCGTCCTCTCACTTTGGCTGCTCTTACAAAATGGCACTAGGGAGTGCACGTGTTTGGGATTTATACGTGCATGTACAGCCTTGACATGCTTCTTACAGATGCAGCACACTTCACTTGCATTCTGATCTACACTTGGAAAAGCAGATTTCTTATATGAGCTAGATAAAGTACTAGGACAAGTAAACAGAGATTCAGCTGCAGGCCCAAATGGAACAGGGTATGAAATGTATAAACATTTAAGGGACTGACAAAAAATATGTTTTAAAGATTTTAAATGAATGGTTAAATTATGGTTTTATATATAAAGAATTATTTAGTGGAATACTTAAATTTATATGGAAGAAGGAAGATAGAAGACAATTAAAAATCAGTGATATAGAAAAAGATAAAAAGTATGGTATAAGAATGGAATAATAAAACATTACCATGTAAAACCATGGGAAAATCTGACAGATGAAAAAAATTAAAGCTTTTAAAATAAGAAACAAATGGTGTAATGAGAAAGTAGAATGTCAAGATTTTTTGTGGAAACTGGTAGTAGACAAATTGCTAGTCCACAGAAATATGCTTTTTTCTAAGAAGAAAAGTGATAGAATATCCCCCAGATTTACTAATCTTCCATGTAAGACTAGATTAGTCTTACACGGAAGCACCAGTCTAAGAGTATGATGGCAGTGCACCATGCATATTAATGAGGGTGCGCTGCCTCAACTCTAAAGCTTACACGGAGCGTGGACAAGTGTAGGGGGCATGTCGGACTGCTGAGCAGTCCAAAAATCCATGCCCCTGCAATGAAGAAATTCCGCAATTTCGAGTTACATGAGCGAGTCCGCTCACAATGTGCACAATGCAACACTACACTCCCCATATGTCAAACACCTGACAAAATTAGCTGCCTATATTTGTGCGTGTTTGCGTGGGTTTGCCCATTGCTTAGCTACAGTTAGCAGCTTAGACACCAGAAGAGGATAATAAGAAAAATATATGCAAATTAAGCAAAATAGCAATAGCGTAGTGGTTAGAGCCTTCGCACAAAGAGGAGGCATTCCCGGTTCGAGTCCCACTACTGCATGTCCCATTTCCTGTTGGAAATCTGTATACAAAAATATTTCCTGACATGTTTTATGCATAAGTTTTGTAAAAAGCATTCAAATGTTAAATGTAGTAGTGAACAAATTATATATATATGAAGGTGAAATGGTTATGCATTCTGAGGCATGAGTACCCTATTTTAAGCAATATACAGTACTGCTAAGCATATTTTACCAGTATTGAGCATATTTAAATCCAATTGCACATAGCTGTGCACCACGTTAACCAGTGCAATGTCTTTGCACGTAGCTGTGCACTGCAATAACCAGCACAATCACAACGTATTTGCGCATAGCTGTGCACCGCGCTAACCAGCGCAACATCGCACAATGTCAACCAACGTCAAGCAACTTTGACCAACGTTGAGCAACGTCGAGCAACGTTGAGAACATTGGGCAAAGTTGAGCAAAGTCGGTTAAACATGGCCACACCTCATTTACTGTACCTTAAAATGTCAGGTCTGCCCAGTAGGAAAATAAAAAGCAGTGACAGGGCTCGAACTCAGGATACTGTGTACTATAGTCACAGTACTTAACCACTAAGCCATGACAGCATTTCATAAACATGCACTTTCAACAGACACATATCTAGTAAAGAAATTTTAAACATTGCCAACATCAGCTAAGCAGGCGTGCTTACAGCTGAGTTTTTCCAAAAGTGGCCAATCACAAATAAGTGCAGGAAATGAGGCATATTTAAGCTCCACAGGTGGGAATACTTGCTATAACTGGTTGTAGCTTCCTTCTGCAGTCAGCATGGCTGGTGTTGGAGAAGGCACTCAATTTAGAGCGCAACACTGGGGCAATGAGGAGTCCAAAGTAATGGTTGGGCTCCTTGTCCACAATCATGAGGAAAGACTCCTGCGGGGCCAGTACCAGGGTACCCAATATAAAACAGAGGCCTGGAACAGTCTTGCCCATGATCTCACCAGTGCCACTTGTGTTCTTCAGACTGGTGAGCAGGTCAGGTGCCATTATTCTGACCTGAAGCGATGTAAGGAGGATCAACTGGACCAGTGGATCCATGAATCCCGTGCGATGCCTAATGCCCCAGTACTGAGTAAGTAGCCATTGTAGTAAGTAGTTAAGAATTGCTATGCTTGTCTATACTATGGATAGGTTTGTCTCAATATCACTGCATATACTTCACAGCTGCAGGTGTCTGAGCTATGAACCAGCAAGCCCATGAAGATGGGCTGCAAAGGCTGTGTCATCAGGCAGGTTAGTAATTATTCTGCATGTACTGTTATATACAATAAATGAGAGAGCCTTCAAAAAGTGTTTTAACCCAATAAATAAAGGTGTAATAATCCTTTAATAAATGTATAATTGCTGGAGTACTTCTGTGTCATTTTCTTTGATATGTTGTTGTACTGTTGCATTCTACAAATAGTAGTGTTGTATTAAACAGTGTCAACCTACACTTGGGTAGGCCTATATAACGTGGATGAAGGGAGTGCCAGTAGCTTTTATGCATATTTACGGCCCTCAACTGTTGGTTCATGCGCAGCATGTACAGGTTAATCTGGCACATGAGTAGCTTAGTATTGTGTTCCCCAGAAATGTCAGTGTGCTGCCAGAAATGTAGGGAGCTGTTAACATATAACTGATACTTTTACCTGAACATATTTAGATAATTATATGAAAGTAGAGCTGTCAGTGTACCATCTTAGCAGTAGTGTGTGCGAGCAACTCTCAAAATATGCTGCAGTAACATCTGAATCTTGGACAGTTTGTATGTAAGATACAGCTCATGTATATAAAGATGTAGCAAAATACAATTGCACAATATAAGGACATTGGGTAGTGTAATAATACATGTAAGGGGCATATTACTGCGGTTAATAGGAATGTAGTGAAAACTAGAAGGGTATATAAGTTATTAACTGTTATCTTTTTCAGCCTACTGTATGTGCATAAAAAATGCAATTCCACACCTCACTCAGTATGTCTAATCTCAAAACATTTGTTGGGACATATGTCCTATTGGTTTATAAATATTTGAATTTATTTCTATGCATGTGCCCTCTTAAAATACCACAATATTGGTGGCCTGTTGCCATCAATTAAACCTGCATGTTGTTGTACTATTGTTCTGTATATGCATGTGTTATACTTACTTTTCAACTGTTGAAAATCTGGTGTGTTGGGTTAATGGGAATACTTCTGCATGCTGTTAAAACTAATTGGGAATGCTGTTGACTGTTACTAACCCATATCTTTATTAAACTCTCCAAAACATAGTTCATATGGGAAGGCCAGTCCCAGCGGACCCACCTGTCCCACCTCAGCTGGCCATGGCACCTGGCACCAGCAGATCTGGTGCCCAGCCTGGGACCTCCTCCTCCGTTGGCCCTGTGCCACCTTCAGGTGGAAGCACTGCAGGGGATGGGGCTCAGCCCCCCCCATGCAAGTGTGGGCGGAGGAGGGGCACCTATCACCCTTCGAACAGTCCAGACTGTGGTGCATAGAGAGATTGAATGTTCTGTTTCAGAACCTCTATGCCAGCTTGAGGCCCGAGTGACACAACTCCCAGGTCAGCCTGCCCCTCCTACACAGCCCCCAGCACAGCCACCCTCTGGGCCATGAAGGTGCAGTGGTATCTGCCCATGGGTGGGAACCTCAGTCCCACTGTTTCCATCTGGGGTCTCATGGGCTTGGGATTTCTAAACATCCCTCCCCGTCAAAGGTGTTTACCCACTACATGTCATATACCACCCCTGTATGTGTCTTGTTTGTCTTGTCTATTTACCTCCCCAACCTACCTCCCCAAATATACCTACTCCCCCTACCCCACATTCCACTCTCACCTGAAAAAAAAGGGCAATCTGCTCCCAAAAACAAATATGCCCCATATATAGCTGCCCATTTTGTACACATGTCCACTGGACACATGAAATATTATTTAATTGGCATTACAACATACTTTGTTGTCCTCACCCCTCCCTCAGGGGTTGAAGGTTTCATATCTACCTCCAAATGCATTGCATATGCACAGCTGTTGCTGTTGAAGAAATGGGCAGCTATGGTCCTTCCCTACACCCGTCCTGCACATCCTGAGCTATTTTCCATACTGTCTTTCTCTCTTTGTGCCCCTTTTTCACCACTTTCCTATCTCCACATTTTTCTTTTATTTCAAAGAAATGAGCACAGGGGTTAGAGGGAGTAAGCACTATTAAGCAGTAGTTAGCAGGTTTGAGCGAGTTTGCTCTTGTTTGCACTTGGCTAAGCAATGCACAGCAATGCGCAAACCCACGCAAACCTGCTTACAACTGCTTAAAGTGCCTTAGTCACTCTGTATGTGAGGGCCCTTGTTCTGCTCAGAAGCAAAATAAAACACCTCTGTAAGTCTCAAAACCTGGACCTTGCACACACGACACAACATGAAGTACCACTAAGCCATGGTAGATATACAGCAAGTTGGTGCTTAAATAAATATATCATGCATCAGAATGAATGAATGTAAAGGAAAAATAGGAATACTATACCATACAACATGTTCTGTGGATGTTGACCAACAGTTGTTGTGTGATTACATTACATGACTGTGATAAGAGAAGCAGCCATTCTAGCAGGAAATAATGTTACACCATCACTTTACAACCCCACACAGTATCACAGCAGGACAAATACTGGCATATCTGTTTAGGGCAGAGGCCATACCTCCCAATTGTCCCTAATTTTCGGGGATGTCCCTGATTTTGACACGAATTTTATCTCTGTCCCTCTGAATCCCTCCGAAAACTGACTTTGGCCAGAAAGGTGGTGAATTACACTTAATAAATAATGACAATAATTAAGAGTTAGACACTTTTTTTACTTTAGAAAATGTGTATTAATTCATATGCTCTGATTCTCTCAATGTCTCTACTTAATGGCACTAATATTTTAAAGGTGTTCCTGATTGTCCCTGACTTTTTCTTGACTTTTCCCTGAGTCTGTTCAAATATGTACCTGACTGGTTGAGAGGTCCGGCAGAGGCAGAAACACAGAGGCATATCAGCCTTTCTGCTGTTACACACTGTGCAAATAACTTTGGAAGGATTTTTGAAGCATACCCTTATGTAGGAATACAACACTGAAATACAAATGGATGTAGCCATGTACTGGTAGCAACTAACTGTAAGAATGCCATTGCTCTATTGCTGAAAAGACCTGTGTGGTGCACAGACAAAAAATAACAGGGTATTCTCTGGCTATCATGTGGATAGGTCCACAGTTGGGAGTTACGCAGACAGACTACTTGCCTTGATAAACTAACATGTACACAGTAACCCTGTAAGTCCAGCAAGATAAAATCCACACAATAGTACTTATGCTCTCTGTACTTCTGCAACCCTACCCAAATGTAGAATATACCTGTGTGTGCAGGGTCTACCAAGGATGTTGGTAAGCATACACACAGTACTGAAATGTGTCCAGTTTTTCTGAGCAGCTTGTGCTAATGTCAGCACTAAAAAAGCACAAAGTGTTTAGAACTGAGTAAATGAATATTCACACTATAGCAGTTCACAAACAATTCTTGTGCCAAAGGAATGCATCTCAGTAACTAGTTTTGTATGGCAGTTAATTGTAACAGTTGAAAAGAAAGTACATCTTTCCATGTATCTTGGGGTAGCATTTTGAGGGGGTGAGTACATTTCTACACTGACAAGTGGATACTGGAAGCAGCAACCTTAGGTCTGACTACAAAATGTAAATCTCTGGCTACACCCCTGGCTTTTGATATAAGAACTATACCGTTCTATCTTAAACAATGATGCCCACAGCAAACAAGGATGATCTCCATCTTGGAAAGCTGAAAGGGCCACGCCTACATGAGTCAGCAATTTATAGTACTGGGTTGCTATGACAGTGATTATTGCAATTACTACACAGCAGGCTGCATGCAGTTTGCAAATGGTGGCCACTAATTGGTGCAGAGGCCATCACATGCTCATGTGCAAATTCCTACAAAAGCAGGTTGCTATCTCTGCCAACAAACTCAAGCACTCTATTGCAGAGACTGACAGAGAGAGAGACAAAGAGAGAGAGAGACACAGAAAAGGAAAAATAAATATTACCAAATCATACAAAGGAAAGGTATGTGACACATATATATTTACTGGCATGTAGTAGATGTTATTGAAGAATAGTCTATATAATGTGAACCATTCATATGTGGCAGCAGTACTTTATGCACAGATGTTCTGCTTAACTACTACTATACACAATACTGTGTGTACCTGTGGGCAGTGGGACATACCTGTGAAATGTGTAGCTCAGCATTTAATGTCAAAGATCTGATCTATATTATCTGTGTTCTATACAGTAGTGTGGCCAATGGCTGTTGAGGGGATTAGCGCTAACATTATATAAACATGGCTGTGACAGAACAACACATGCATGATAGTCATATTAAAGTGTAGCTTAGCACTGGCAACTGCTGTAGCAGTCTAGTATGCTTATCTAGCATCTGTTGCCATATATACCCCCCTAATGTTAGTGTGTGTTCATATGTGACACCTGTTTGTGTTGCAGCAAGGCCCAACAGTTCAGCTGTGAGCTCCAGGGACTTACAACAGTGTGGACCTTGTGTGTGTATGCCACACACATACGGAGAAATATATATGTGTCATATATATTCACATCTGTATATGTGCATAGAGCAGGGGACATATTGCAACTGTTTGTGAAGGGGGAGATATATATATGTTGGTGAAGGTTAGTATGCACATATTTGTATGTAGGGTATAGTGTGTGACAAACAAGACAGCATACAGTGCTGGTATATGACATGTGGTGGTTAAACACTGTGGGTGGTTTGTTCAGTTTGCAATGTTGAAGCCAGTAAGGCCTGCTAAAGCTACCTGGGCTGTGAACACCTTCAATGCATTTATCCCAAGACTGTGTGATTTTATTACATTACTGTACACTTTACATCCTTGTATAATTGATATTCTCACTATGAAAGGTGAAATGTATATGTGCTTACATATATATGTATATGTAGACCAATGGATGTGTATATGTATGTATATATACATATATATATATATATATATATAGTTATATATACTCATACACACCTACATCTACTTGTTGCAATAGATTCTCTGTACTGTTGACTGACTGTGATGGTCAATATGTTTGTGAATACTTCAAAGATATCTATCTGTGGGATAGCTTAGTGGGAAACTGTTTATGTCATGGTATTATGGGTCCTTGCTTTGATCCTAGCAAAAGCTGTATATTCTGTTGCTAGGCAGAACAAGTGTAATTATGTCTGATGTGTGTGTGGGTATGTCTGTAACATGTTCTTTGACATATGTGTGGTAAAACATATAACTGCGTATCTAGCAACATCCATAGTGTACTACAGCAGCATGCGACCTATATTCCCAATTGTGCACATATTTTGGCCACGGGTTTGGCATTAACAAGTTGTATGGTATAATATTAATACGTTTACTGGACCTTACACTGATTGTGATTGATGATGTATTTCTTTACACATCAGCTTGATGTATATCTGCTGTGGCTAGGTGATGCATCGTGTTGCATACAGTGTGCCAGATACTCTTGTATAGTCTTATATAGTGATTTTATTTTGTTGCTGTGCAGAACATGGTTCATTAGATAGAGAGTGAGCAAGACACTTTCAAGCAGTTATGGGGTGAGCAGTGATAAGTGGCAGTTACAGTGTTTCACTCTCGGTTAGCTTATAGGTTGCTATATATGGTAGTTCAGTGATATCTGTATTGTATAATGTTAAATGTGCCATATGACTTGCTCAGACATATTTTTGTATTTATGTCTTCCAGGGATCATGGCCCTTCACAGGAACCCCAGTTACAGTAGTGCTGAAGATGATATCATTACTAGCAGTATGATTCAGCACTACCATCTCGTGTTCTCATGAACCAGCCAGGACCAGCAGGAGCATACTGCAATGTGGCAAGATGTTGTCCGCAGGGTCAATGAGGTAGGCCTGCATAACTGGACATATGAGCAGGTACGCCACCACTGCAGTGATCTTCTCAGACATGTCCGTCAGCATGCTGCTGATGTGCGTAGACAACAGCTTGCAACAGGAGGTGGTGTTAATATCCACCCCCCTCACCAGAGTGGAGGAGCTGCTCCTGAGCCTGGTGGCACCTGACCAACAACAAAAGCAGCAGACATATACCATGATGGAGGTTGGAGCCACCCAGCAAGCACACATGGAGCATGCAGGTAGCATGGAATATCTGTAGACTACTGTTATTTGTATTGGTAGATCATGCATATGTGAGATGTGGAGTGTGTCATTCAAAGATGTGGAGCCTGTTGTTGTGCAATACTGATCATTTGGAACATAATCTGTAGCCCTGTGAATGTAAACTGTTGTTGTACTGTAAGATTGCAAACACACAGCAGCAATGCCACAGTTGTGGCCACTGACAAACTGTCTCATTTCTATGTAGGTCCATCTGGGGTGACATCAAGGCAGTGGACAGATGCTGGTGAGTGTGTTCTACATTTATTATTGTAAATAAAAAGTGCATGTCATAGTTAAGGTGTAGGCCATGTACACATGTAGCACACCTACCCATAATGCATGTTGTGCATGTTTGGTGTAAGAGCACGCACATCTCACTAATGTGATTAGCTGCCTCAAACACATGCAATACCCAGACCATCTCAAACAAATGTGGCTAGACTGTAGTGACCATTGGATAGGCACAGTTGATACTCAACATGCACATAACATACACATATATGTCATACACAGAGCATTTTAACATGCTACACATAAAGGATTCCCAAACCCTCTGTAAAGACACACTCCAGTATCCAAACTCTCATCCATACAGTACACATAATATACCTGAGGGGTAGAGGCCTATCATGGGGCATTTAAACACTCTGCAACACACTACACATTCATGTCAGGGAATGCTCCTTATTGGCCTCCTTACAAACTCATGTAACAACTGGTTGTGAAATGGTGAATTTAACCAAGGTAGTACAGTTCTGCTACAGCATGATTAGTGCTGGTTTGTGAAACATTTGTAGCCTTGAGTGACCACCTGATGCTTCATGATGATGGCCTATGGTACTATACCCAATCCAGTTATTGTAACCACAGTACTACACATAGCTTTCACTGCTATACACCTTAATGTTGCGTGTGTGCACACATATGCACCTCTAAACAGTATGCATACCAATCACCATTTGCACAACTGACATATATGTCTTGTGATATTATTGAGTGGCTAGATCATATGACACATATTGGGTATGTGTAGTGTTTAAATAAGCAGTTATGTTTTAGCATGCCATGTCATGGATGAGACTGGCATGTCCACAATATGATCTACACTCACTATAAGTACCGTACATTGGGTATATATTGCCGAATGGTATTCCATCAATTATTCATGCACCACTGATGATGTTGTGTGAATACTCATCATGCATGTGCTAAAAATGTGTCCACAATTATTTGCTAAAGACACAGAGGCTGTAATCAGCATTGGATACCTATCTGACACACAGATACACATCCAGCAATGGTATGTACACCTGTGAGTTATGGTGCACAGTACATTACAGGGTTATGAATACCTGCACAGCAATGTTGTGTCCATGTATGCATTGTGTTCCAGGTGGAGGGCCATCACCTAATAACAATGTGTGCATGGGGTCTGAAGTCATGTTCAGGTCTTAAAGTGTGTTTCCTGTTTTCCTCTCACAGGTGCCGAGGTGGGGCTGGTTCAGTACAGCAGGGAACCTGATATCACTGAGACAGACGGTGATGATGTGGATAGGTGTGTTGAGGCACAGGCAGGTTTGTCAGGGTCTGTTGTTGGGCCACCAATTGACAATACACAAGTCTCCACCCCATCCATGCACACAGTCATACTGCCTGTACATCCATCATCACCATTCGCTTAGCTGAGGGAGAGTGTATGGTTGGCACTGGCCAGGACAGTGTGGTATCTATGGCCCATGTATCAGGACACAGCAGCCATAGGCAGATGTCTGGAATGGTACCACATAGGCAGATGCCCAGGGGTTCTCGTCAGAGCACTGCTGGTCATCATGCCCTTGGCAGACGTGCCACACCTCTTTCTACCACACGCATGTTCCAGGCTGTCATGGAGGCACAGACACGAATGGAGAGGTACACCAGACAGGGGCTAAGGGCACAGAAGGCTCATTACACCTCTGTAAATGACAATATCCATGACCTAGCAGGTGCCATATGTAACTACACTGAGGTCATTGATAGATGTTGGGGTGAGACATTGGATGTCCTCCACAATGTCATGTCCATGTGTCAGGACAGTGCAGGATGGTTGAGACATCGACGTAGACGTATGCCAGCAACATCAGCAGCTGGAGGTCACCGTGGACGTCCAGCAAGTCACAGCCACTCCCGTAGTGCCAGTACCAGCCCCAGCAATGTTGGGGGACTGTCCATAGACCATCCTAGCAGACCACATGCACGTGGCTCCTGCCAGTTCCAGCAGGGACCTGGATCCAGTGGGCATATGTCAACCTTTTCAGATAGCACGCAATCTGGATTAGTACCTGATACTGTCTGTAGCACCCCTGCCAGGCACAGGTTCCATATCCATGGTTTGAGATGGTGATCTGTAAAGCCTGCCAGGTGCAGTCTGTAGCTGTCTCACAAATCCCCGTATATGGCAGCCACATGGTGGAACTGTGTGCATACAGACATATACGCATAAACCAGAAACCTAGGGTAAACACATACCCACACACATTACCTCAACATTGGCCCATAACAGTACTCATGGCCCTCACACACACACACTCACACACACATGTCGATTGTATGGCTCAGTGTAGGCCTCTGGCAAACCAACAACACACCCTGTGCATATGATGAAACCTGTGCCACCTCCTGTCATCTGTAATATTGATGCAGGAAGAGGCTAACATGGTGCTGATGCACAGGGTGACTGTAATAAAGTATAGCAATGGTTGGATGTGTAGCATGTTGTCAGCAGTAAAGTGTAATGATATCCTTGAAGGTGTAGCTGAGCAGGCATGATGCATTAAAGCTGTAATTAGCAATGTTGTATTGTTTTCACCAGTGTTTATTCCAATTGTGTTTTGTTTGCCCATGTGCCACTTGGCTGATGTGTATAGTTGTGTCAGCATGCGTTATACAGTAGACAGTAAGTGTGGGGTGTGTGCAACACACGTTTGCAGGTGTCCATTTGTGAACATGGTGGAGGTGCACTGTCTGCATGTACATGCATATTGGACACATGGGCAGGGTGACATGCCCTGTATTGGCCAATGTTAACACTCCATAGTTTCTATTGGTGGCCAGTATGCATTGTACTACACACATTTTGGAACTTGAGTACGCATGTGTGTGTATGACATGGGTTGACACTGTGCTGTGGGTGATGCTGTTGTTGCTATCTACCATTGGTTTGCATTACTAAGGTTAACACTGTTCCAGCTGCATAATCCTTTAGTAATGCTCACTGTTCACCTACAGGGTTGCATGGACCATACTATCACAAACACAAGAAATTCTCACTTATACAGTAAAAGTGCATTCGTCTCATGGACCCCTGCCATAAACTAAATATATAATAGAAGGTATGAAGTTGTACCAAAAAAGAGTTACATACCAAGAAGGGATAACCTCTCTGGTCAGTATCATTGGGAAAATACAATCCCTCAATAAACATACAAGGCAAGCTTCAAAATACAAAATGGCAAGGATTCCAAAGACAACACTAAAGCTTTCTTTAGTGTTGTGTATAATCTAAAGGGGAAATCTCAGATCGGGTCACAGTTAATGTAAATGGTCACAAAGTGCACTTATCTGACTGACGTTACCAATTTCTTGTCAGACAGTTTGAATGCGGATTTCACCACCCTGTCGTTACACAAGGGCCACATTTCCAGACCTGAAGAATGTAAAACCTGATGATTCACAGACACTCTAATTAAAACATCTCTTTACCAAAGTCCAAACCACAGTGGCAATGGTACTGGACAGTGTCCCTGGCTGTGTCATACACAAGCTGACATACGAAGTCACACCACTCACCTAAACACTCTGTCCAGATGCAGCCTCTATACAGGTTACATACTTGTGGAATGACGCACAGTAATTCTTCTTCTCCTTTCAGATGATCACATTAGGGGTCACCACAGTAGATCATCTGTTTCCATTACTTCCTGCCCTCTGCATCTTGCACTGTCACACCATCGACCTGCATGTCCTCTCTCACCACAGCCATAAACCTCATCTTAGGCATTCCTCTTTTCCTGTTACCTGGCAGCTTCATCCTTAGCATCTATTTCATAATATACTCTGCATCCCTCCTCAGCACATGTACAAGCCAACTTAATCCTGCCTATCTGGCTTGGTCTACTAATCTTCAAACCTGGACTGACCCTCTAATATACTGATTCCTAAACCTGTCCACCCTCATCACACCCAGTGCAAATGTTAACATAAATTGATTAAGGGTAGAACTATAACAGATCCTGGAAACTCTCACCCTATAAGCCAGACAAATGTTATCGGGAAGGCTATGGAGCACAGCATTATGGAACTCATTAACAGAGACATTATGAACCAGCAAACACTGCACCATACCCACTTATGTTCTCTATAGGCCAGATCATGGCTCCTACACCTAGCAGACTTCAAGCCAGCAAGGCTATAGGTGAGGGAGGGGAGGTCCACACAGCCAAGCTATAGCTCACCAGCAATTCATACCCATCCCACATTCTGGTATTATACATAACCTCAACATACTGACCATAAACGATTGTTAGATGATGGATTGACAACTGACACACAGATGTAGGACACACAGTAAAATTTGCAGCCTCCATGTACAATTCTATGCCAGTAACAAGTGGTATTTGCCTGCACTCAGTCCTGCGACCTCTCCTGTTTGGCATATAGCTTTCTTAGATACAGGCAAACACAGTAGGGATATTTCTGTCCATGTTTGATGACAATGCATACTGTGGGCTATACTTTATTCTCCAGATGACACACAAATCCTCCAAAAGGGTATCATACAGACAGATACCTGGTGTCAAATCCATGCTGTAAAACTATAAGCCAAAGAAAGCATAGTTATCCACTTTTAGAAAACAAAGTATCCCCAGAGTACAACATAAGTAGTAGCCCCCAAAATGTGAAACAGGTACTAATGTATACATAGAGTCATGTGTTTAGTCATCTCTCCTTTGATAATCACATTACCAAAGGGTTTTGGAAATCCCTCTGTGGAGCACATAAGCAATAAAGGGTTTGCATGCAGATCCACAGAGGTTGCTGCACGCCTATAATGAGTAGTCATCTTTGCCAGACTTTGCTTGCTTTGGAACAGGATTCAAATATACCTCAAACATAAACCCTCACTCACACTCTCCAATAGAAACCGTAATGAGTGGATGTGAAACAGAAGAAGTAGCCCAGGGATCACTGCAGTGGCTAAGCTTGCCACTAGCATACAGAAGTGACCTAAGGTCTGGAAAGTGCCAGCATGCTCTGGCAAACATACCAGATGCGTTCATGGAGAAAACAGAGTACCCACCTATGAAATAATTGAGGTCACATGTATGTATATGGCTTTGCCCCACAACTACCTTACATGTGTAATGCACATACAGTTGCCATTGTGATATGCCATACACTAGAAAAATCAAAACCCACTCCACATTGATCAACGGTGTTACACACTCTCACACACCTGGAACACACACACACACGCACACAGTCAGTAAGTGCAAGAGTCAAACTCATTCCTGAGTACATTATGATACTACAGCAGTATGCATTTACACGCCACGCTATACACATTACTGGGATTTCATCTTTCCACAGGTATATTTGTAGGATGGTGACATCATCAGGCTTGACAAAGATGAGTACACCACTTTTAAGGGGTGTGAGTATTCTCCAAAAAGCTTTCGCCTCCCCCAGGAGACAAACACAGTTGGCAATTGTAGGACTCAAACCCCTGCATAACTACATTATGACACTACAGCAGTACACATTTACACAACACGCTATACACATTACTGGGATGGCTTCTTTCCACAGGTATATTTGTAGGATGGTGACATCATCAGACTTGACAAAGATGAGTATACCACTTTTAAGGGGTGTGAGTAGTCTCCAAAAAGGTTGCTCTCTCCCCAGGGAGAGACAGACAGACACACACACACACACACACACACACACACACAGTTGGCAAGTGCGGGTTTCTTAATCCACATCTTTACACTTCAGCAAGCAATATGGAATTACAGGGTGTAATACAGACATTACTGGCTGACAGTTTGCCCAAAGGTTTTTTTCACATTTGCTAACCTCAGCAGGCTTATAATACTAGGTGTATTGTGAGTGTATTGTATGCATAGGCCATGACCATATCATATATGGGTTGATGCACCACATGCTGGCACACACAGGGTCGAACCGGTGGCTAAGCTCTGTCAACCCAATACTAAACAATACAGTCAAGAGGAGTAGGATCATACAACCACAACACCAACAGTTTCACATAGACCTACAATATAAGCACCAGCAAAACACACACATAAATACACATTACCATACTCAGAGAATACAAATATTAATCTGAAAAAGAGAGAGTGTCCTCCTAAGCAGACAAGCAAGCAACATGCACCTCCAAACACACTCCAGAAAACACATAATACATCAAAGCAGTTTGCCTCACAACAGGCCCTAAGGCAAAACAACATACCCAACACACTAGTAATAGGTGACTTCAAAGTCAGGCACACAGATGTTCCACTCACTCGGCTGGACAAGGGGAAGGTTACTGTCAGTTGTCTGTCAGGTGCTATGATCCGCCACATAACACAAGCATTTACATCACTCCAGAACAGGTACATATATGACGCATTCTTTGTACATGTCAGTGTGAATGATCTGAGACATACCTTCCAGGACAACATGACAAAAGATATATAGTAGCTCTATGATCATGTAGCCCAGGCTGGTATGACCCTGACCTTGAATAGCATCTTACCTTCACCTACATGATACTGCAATATAACAGAAAGACGACAAACTTCATCAATTGTTTGAGCTTCTGGTGTCATTCAAAGGGGATCCAGTCTCTGTCTGCCTGTGATGACATGATAGACAAGCCTCATTGCTTCACTACAGATGGTTTGCACCTGTCGCCCCTATGCATCTGAGTACTGGCCAAGGCTCTTGCTGTTCCCATATTACTTTTTTTAGGCAAGGCTCAAAGGTTCATAGGTTCATAGGTAGGTACTAGGCTATCGGCCCTGGGGCCTATACAAGCCCAGCCAAAAAGGTACCCTGGCTTTTGCCACCCAAGAAATTTATTTTCCTGTGCCACTGTCAAGCAGAGACATAGAAGTGATTCCCGGGATGAATTTCCTATTTCCCATCCAATCATCAAGATTTTTCTTGAAGAGTGCTAATGAGGAGCTTTGTTTGATACAGATAGGTAGTTTATTCCGGAGTATGTAAAGTCCCTGGGACATGAATCTATCCCTCCGGCATGTTCTGTTTATAGTGGTGACAAGGCTTAGGTCCCTACAGCGTGTAGCTCAGAGGGATTGGGATTTCTTTAAGTGGAGCATGTCCAACAGCTCTGGGTTTGACATAGCTTTGTATGTTAGGCAGAGATCACCTCTGAGTAGGCGATATGCATCAGAGTAAAGCTGGAGTTTTTTGAGATGGTCTGTGTAGGGCATGTGTTTGAGGCCAATAATCCTCTTTGTGAGGTATTTCTGCGGCCTTTACAGTTGTTGTAGATGTCTTGTGAGGTACATACCAAAAGGGGCATTGTACTTTATAATGGATCTAATGAGTAGAGGGGAACAATGACCTCTTTTTTTCTGTATGAGAAACCTTTTGTGATGAGGTGTGCCACGCAGAAAGATTTCCTGACTACTGTGGTGATGTGATTATCAAAGGCGAGACTACTGTCCACTTGTGTCCCAAGGTCTCTTATCACACTTTCGGTGTTAAGTATACTACCGCCTATGTTGTATTTCATGGGTGCAGAGTTTTTACCAAAGGGGATGACAATACACCTTTTGGCATTGAGCTTGAGGCCATGGCTTTGACACCAGGCATCTGTCTCAGTGAGGCCCTTTTGTAGGATGTCCACATCATTAGTAGTTTTGATTATGGCTCCTAGTTTGCAGTCATCTGTGAACTTCATTAGCCAAAGACCTTCTGTGTTAGCCTGTACTTCAGGGAAGTAGATACCAAACAGGACAGGACACAGGACTGAACCCTGTGGTACTCCACTTGTCACTGGTCTGAAGTCGGATTTGGAGTCTGCTACTTTCACAGTGTGGGTTCTGTCAATGAGCCAGTTGGCAACCCATCTTGTGACATAAGGATTTATACCTAGTTTAGTGAGTTTATCTATAATTCCAGAGTGGGGGAGGGTGTCAAAAGCCTTAACAAGATCTAGATAGGCTGTGTGAACCACCTTACCCTTGTCTATGGCTTTGGTGACTGCTTCAAAGAAGTCTATCAGGTTTAGGAGACATGATCTGCCTTTTACAAACCTGAACTGGTTGGGGTCCAGAGTTTGGAGATTACCAATATCTTTGTTTATGAGTTCCATGATGATACATTCCATGGTCTTGCAGACCAGGCTCATCAGGCTAATGGGGCGCTAGTTCCCGGGGTCAGTGGTGGCTCCCCCCTTGTGTAGTGGGATAATCGTCACTGTGTGCCATTCAGCAGGCACAAAGCCTGAGGTGAGGCTATGACTGAACATGGTACTTAGGTGTGGTGCCAGTTCGTTCTGTAGTTCATGTAGAATGCAGCCTGGGATGCTGTCTGGTCCCATGGATGCTGTGTTCCTGGCATTGGAGAGTGGGGCTTTTACCTGTGCAGCCATGATGACAGGAACTTTGCATTCTTCCAGTATAGAGACGGGCTCTTTCATGGGTGAGAAGGGAATAAAGTTAGCACTTAACCTATCTACCAGGATGTTGGCAATATTAGTTGGGTCTGTATATTTAGTGCCATTGTGCTGTAACTCAGAGCAGATCTGAGTGTTGCCATTGAGATTCGTAACATAGCTATAGAATGCTTTGTGGTTGTCTTTAGAATCAGTGGCGATTTTGTTTTTGTTAACTAGCTTTGGAGGGTTTTATCAGGGATTGCAGCTTCTTACTGAAGCTGACCAGGGATCTCCTCCACTCATGGGATTTTACCCTCTTTTGCAACAGTTTCTTCCTTCTGTTGTACAGTTTGTTTATGGCAGGGGACCACCAGATTGGCTTCCTTTTCTTGGAGGATAGTGTCTTGGTTCTGTTTGGGATAGCATGATCCATGGACTCATGCAAGTGCTTATAAAGTGCAATTGTGTAGGATTCAGTAGTCATAACTGTATTGTCCATCTTCATGTGTGTCATGAAGTTCACCACTTCTGTCTTAAGAAGTATGAAGTTGGCTTTGGAGAAATTTTTTAACATGGTTTCCTTAATGGGGGGTGGGGGCAAAATGTGGATATGTAGAGTAATTAGCTTATGGTCAGATCGGACTAATGAGGCGTTGACTTCAGGTGTGGAACACCGGTCACTCAGGACAAACCAAACACCATAACCAACACAAATAACCACAAAGTGAGCTAAATGCTACTCACCAGCACTACCAGGATACTACTTATTCCATACCTTCCAGCATCAGAACCTGGATCATAGCACATAGGGTGGGGATGTATCCATAGTCATCAAGGATACCTACACCTCTCTCTGCATCATCTCTACAGGATATGTACCCATAGAATGTTGCACAGCAACGTTCTTCCCACTCCACAGGGGTGGGGCCACAAAAGACCCCTGGCATTCACACTCTATGAGCCTGACAAGTCTGATCTGCAAGGCAATGGAGCCAATCATAATGGAAGTCAACAATAAAGACATTGCGCACCTTCACACAGTTGAGCACACCCAGTTTGGCTTCGTCAAATGCAGATCACACCTCCTGAACTGGGTGGATTTCTTTGAGACAGTTACCCAGCCTACAGATGATTGAAAGGAGCTCCACACAGCCTACCTATAACTCTCTAAGGCCTTTCTCACCATCCCCAGTCAGGTATTATAGATGAACTCACAAACCTGGGCATGAATCCATACATCAAAAGATGGATTGTAAACTGGCTCACAGATAGATCCCACAAATTAAGAGTTGCTGGCTACATGTCAGACTCTATACCGGTAACAACTGGTGTCCCCCAGGGTTCAGTCCTGGGGTCCCTCCTGTTTGGTATAGACTTCTCAAAAGTACATGCCAACACAGGAGGGTTGTGGTTGACTAATTTTGCTGGGAACTGTAAAGTGTTTGCCATAATAGATTCCCCGGATGACACAAATATTCTCCAGAAGGGACTCTATGAGACAGATGTGTGGTGTCAGAATCATGGCCTCAAGCTCAGTGTGAAAGAATGCATAGTAATCCCCTTTGGGGAAAACAAAGTACCCACAAACTACCACATAGGTGTTACCCCCTAAAAACTGACAAGGTAATAAGGGATCTGGGGACACATGTAAATAGTCATCTTTCCTTTGACAACCATGTTGCCAAAGTGATTAGGAAATCCTATGTGGCCCACCTAATCAACAAAGTGTTTGCATCAGGATCAAAGAGGTAGTGTTGGCCCTCTACTCTTAAGTCATCAGACCCATCATTGAGTACAATGCACCATTTTGGATGTACTCGACTAAGCATATCCAGCAGCTGGGTGGACCACAGAGGTACCTCACCAAGAGGATTACTGGCCTCAAACAGTTGTGTTATGCAGCACAACTGGTAAAACTAAATTTGTTCTCCGTTGCATACTGCCTACTCAGAGGCACACTCTGCCTAACATACAGAGCCATGTCCAACACATAACTGTTGAACATGCTCCATCTAAGGATAACAAAATTGAGTCACACTACACACTCCAGGGATATGAACCTCATCGCAACAATGAATACAACATGCTGGTGGGATAGAGTACCATCCCAGACACTTGCCTTACTGTGGAACAGAGTACCAATATACATCAGACAGAACCCCTCACTGACACTCTTCAATTGGAACCTTGATGAGTGGATGGGAAACAAACAATTCACACCAGGTATCACATCAGCAACCCCACTAGAAAGGGGCTCAGGGTACTAACTATTAGAACTAGGGCTTAGGAGACTACCCAATGGGGTGGTGAAAGCTGCACTACTTGCCTAGGCTAATATATGCCTTCGTGAACATAGTCTACTACATACCTATGAACCTATGTGACAGGTACATGTCTACAGATGATAGATGTGTACTTCATTGTACAGTCATGTTGTACAGCAGGCACATGCACCACATACACTGTAATGCTTATAGATACTGGTGGCTATTATGTACAGTGGGTGAGATGTGCACCTCATGTCTTTTGTGCCATTGGGATGTGTGCTGGGTGGGACAGTCCTGGATGGCTCCCTGTCATGGTCACCCTCTTACACACATTTCTGCCCATCCATCTTTAGCATATTATACTGTGTTCCCCTACTTATATATTGATACATAGGTAGGTAATAGGCTATCTGCCTGAAGGCATATATTAGTATGGCCAGCGTGTGCAGCTATCACCACACATGGAGTTAGTTCCCTAAGCCTCTGTGTAGTAGAGCTGATGAAGTGATCCATGGTGTGACAGTTAAGTTTCACATACACTCATCAAGGCTCCTCTGGAAGAGTGTCAGTGAGGGACTCAGCTTAATGTAGGTTGGGAGCCTGTTCCAAAGCAAGGGAAGTCTGTGAGTTAGTAATGTATCCCTCCAACATGTTCTATTTATTGTTGTGATGATGATATCCCTAGATCATGTGGCACAGTGAGCTTGGGTTTACTTCAGATAGAGCATGTACATCAGTTTTGCATTGGACATGGACCTGTCTGTTGGGCAGAGATCACCTGAGTAGACAGTATGCAACAGAGTACAGATTGAGTTAACTTCAGTCATGTTGCATGGGGCAACTGCTTGAGGCCAGTAATCCTCTTGTTGAGGTACTTCAGTGGTCTTTCCAGCTGCTGAAGGTGCCTAGTCAGATTCATCACAAGTGTGCCATGATAATCTCTGATGGGTCTGATGACTGATGAGTAGGGAGAACCTCCTTTGACCTACATGCAAAGACCATGGCAATTTGTGGGAACACATAGCATGATTTTCTAACCACTTTGTGAATGCATTTCTGGAAGTAGAGATGACTATCCACATGTGTCCATAGATCCCTTATTATTACCTCTATATTTAGGGTGTTGGCACCTATGTCATATTTGTATAACTGTCACTCGAGGCCATAATTTTGACACCACATCTGTCTGACTGAGACACTTTTTAAGGATGTCTCTGTTGTCCCAAACATTGATTATGGCAACCTTTTTGCAGTCATCCACAAACTTTGCTAACCATAGCCCTTGTGTGTTTGACTGTATTTCTGAAAAGTATACATCAGACAGGAGGGGTCCCAGGATTGAGCCATGGGGGACAGCAGTTATTACCAGCTTACAGTCCAACAGGGAGACCACAATTCTTACCTTGTGGGATCTATCTCTGCCCCAGTTGGCAATCCATCAGATGACATACATGTTTATGCACAGGTTGTTGATTTTGTGGATAAGATGTGTGTGGAATTTTGGAAATAGGTTTTTCAATGTCTATGTAGCCCATGTGGAGCTCATTTAATTGATGTATGTCCTCGGTGACTGCCTTGAATACTGTCTAGCAGGTTTAGGGACCATGATCTGCCCCTAACCAAACCAAAATGGGTAGTGTTGGGTGTTTTGTAGGTTCCCAATAGCTCTGTTTATGAGTTCTATAATGATGGACTCCATGGTCTTGCAGATCATGCTTATTAGGCTTATAAGACAATAGTTCCCATGGTCTGTTGTGCACCAACACTTGTGGAGTGTGCCAAACGTTGCTGTAACCCATTCAACAGTTTCATATCCTGTACAGACGGTGAGTCTCAACAGATTGTTCAGGTGCAGGGTCTGTTTGTTTTGGAATTCACATATGACACAACCAGGGACACCATGTCATCCCATAGACACCGTGTTTTTAGGTATGGATAGAGCTGTATAACCACTGTATATGTTATTTCTGGCTTTTCACAATCTCCAGGTATGGTAATGGGCCATTTTGTCAGTGAGAGGGTGGTAAATATGTATGAACCTGTCTGACAAGATGTTGGCAGTGTCAGTCATGTACATGTATTCATTTACACTATGCACTGACTCAGAACATATATGAGTTTACATTGATATTTATGACATAGCTAAATGAAGCTTCATGGCTTTGGCAATATTTTTGCCAGAACATGGCTTGGATAATGTTAGGAGTGCTCATTGTTTCTTGATGATACTGATCGGAGATTTATTGATCTTCTTTGGATTTTCACTTTCTTTGAACAACTTAAGTACTTGTATTACATAGTTTTATTATGACAGGGGTCCAATATATTATATGGGTTGAAGTATACCCCTCACTGGTGAGATCAGATCACAAACTAATCTCGCTGGAGGTCCTCATCCCACCCCCACCTGAAATAAAAAAGACCACAGTAAAGAACTTCTCGAAAGCCGACTTCACACTTCTAAAGACTAGTGTGGTCTCCTTTAAGGCCCCGAGCCATGGAAAACAGTACTCAAGCCGCTGAATCACTTACAAATGCCTTCTACCAGCACCTGCAGGACTGCATGGATAAGGCAATCCCAAGCAAAACAAAGACTCTTTGTACCAAAGGCAAGCTTCCAGTCTGGTGGACCCCAGCCATAAACAAACTCTACAACAAAAGGAGGAAGCTACTACAAGATAGAGCAAAATCCTTAAAAGGTAAGACACCCTTGATCACTATAAGTAAAAACTAAGAGCTCTCATAAAATCATCCAAAGCAAATTTTGAGAGAAAAATAGCTAAAGACTCAAAAGACAATCATAAGGCCTTCTTTAGCTATGTTAGAAACATGGGAGGAAACTCCCAGATATGCTCAGAACTAGTTCAAAATGATGTGAAGATTACTGATCCTACAGACATTGCCAACATACTGGCTGACAGGTTCAGTGCAAACTTCTCCCCCAAAACGAGAGATATCTATACCAAGCAATTGCAGCGCCCCAAACATCTCCAACGCCCAAGTGAGAACTGCTCTCTCCAAAGCAAAAAACACAGCATCCATGGGACCTGATGGTGTCCCCGGCTGTGTGGTCCACGAACTCAACGAGGAATTAAACCCACAGCTAGGACAGCTGTTTAATCATAGTCTTACCTCTGGATACGCACCCAGGAGTGGCGCACTGCCACTGTGGTCCCACTCCACAAAGGTGGTGCCTCCACCGACTCTGGAAATTACCGCCCCATTAGCTTGACAAGCCTTATCTGCAAAGCCATGGAGAGGATCATAATGGACCTCATAAATAAAGACATAGGGAATTTTCAGACTTTGGATCCATCCCAGTTTGGCTTTGTCAAAGGCAGATCATGCCTTCTAAACTTGGTTGACTTTTTCAAAACAGTCACCAAAGCCATTGATGAGGAAAGGCAGTCCATACAGCCTACCTCGATCTGGCGAAGGCCTTCAATACAATACCCCACTCGGGTATCATTGAAAAACTCATCAGCTTAAATGTTAACCCATACATCACAAGATGGGTTGCAAACTGGCTGAGTGACAGAACCCACAGCGTCAGAGTTGCTGGCGCCATGTCAGACTCAAAGCCTGTCACAAGTGGTGTACCACAGGGCTCAGTCCTGGGCCCACTCTTGTTTGGCATCTACTTTTCCGAAGTACAAGCAAACACAGGAGGGTTATGGCTAACAAAGTTTGCAGATGACTGCAAACTGGGTGCCATAGTAGAAAACACATCTGACACAGATATCCTTCAGAAGGGTCTCACAGAAACGGATAACTGGTGCCAGAGCCATGGCCTAAAGTTAAATGCCAAAAATGCATAGTCATACCCTTCGGAAAAACAAGGTTACCCCTAGCTACCAAATAGGTGGCAATCCACTGAGCACAGAAGAAGTTATCAGGGACCTGGGGACCCAGGTTGATAGTAGTCTGTCATTCGACACCCATGTAGCTAAAGTAGTTAGGAAGACCTTCTACATTGCCCACCTTATCATGAAGGGATTCTCATCTAGATCAAGGGAGGTCATAGTCTCCCTATACTCATCACTCATCAGACCAATGATTGAGTACAATGCCCCATTCGAATGTATCTGACCCGACACTTGCAGCAGCTGGAGAGGCCACAAAAGTTCCTCACCAAAAGGATAAAGGGTCTCAAACATCTGTCCTATGCTGCCCGACTGAAAGAACTCCAGCTCTATTCAGTCGCTTACCGCTTGCTCAGAGGTGACCTTTGCCTAACATACAAGGCCATGTCAAACCCAGATTTGATGAATATGCTTCACCTCAAAAATCTAGATCCGTCAGAGCCACAAGGGCGGAGACTTAAACCTCGACACGGCTATTAATAGGCCGTGCTGGAGGGATAGATTCATCACCCAAAGACTCCCTATGCTGTGGAATAAAATCCCGGTATATGTGAGGCAGAGCACCTCGCTGGCCTTGTTCAAGAGAAATCTTGACCAATGGATGGGAGATCGCAGATATACCCCAGGGATTACCTCAGTGTCACTGCTTGACAGAGGCACAGCAAAATAATGGGTATAGTTCCCCATACTAAAGGGGTGGCGTAAGCCACAAAACTATGGGCTAGGCTTGTAAATGCCCTCGGGCAGATAGCCTAGTATGAACCTATGAACCTATGAACCTATGAACTGTGTGTGCAAGGCAGGATTGGTGAATAGTGACGTGTCTGGAGTAAGAATTGCAACTGCCAGATATGTGTGGCTCACTGCTGTACTCAGACATGGCCTAAGTGTGTGAGCATGCTCAGTATGACCTTTCAGTATGTTGTTGACTGACATTTGCTTCATTTGTTTAAGTGTGTGAGCATGCCCAGTATGACCTTTCAGTATGTTGTTGACTGACATTTGCTTAGTTTGTTTGTGTGAGCATGCCCAGTATGATCTTTCAGTATGTTGTTGACTGACATTTGCTAAATTTGTTTGTTTGTGTGAACATGCCCACTATGGGCATATATATACTATTTATGTGTGTGGAAATTCAAGTTGTTTTTTACTTCAGGGCTCACCTTTGCGTTGTATATTGACAGGAAGCACGCTGTGCCTGCAAGGCTTCCATGAGTCAATTTGCATAGACTTATCAACATTTCTACATACGGGGGGACAGCTATTATTTGTACATTTCTAGCCGGGGGACACACCCGATTGTTACTGTGGGTGTACATAGGATGAGGGGTACACCTGACACTTATACACATTTGCTAGGCCTGCACTGCTATGTCAGGTACTCCATTTCAGTCTGTACTGTTGTGTATCATACTGGCTAGAGGCATACCACTGTACTACAGACCTTAGCTACCAACTGCATGCATATTAGTTAGTGACTTCATAGCCTTCCCAACCCACATCACACTGCCTGGCCTGCTGCTATCTGTCTGCATAGGCCTGGGGGGAGGTTACTCATATCCCTCTTCAGAGGGCATGATACAGCATTTGTTTGTGTTTGCGTTTGTCTACAATTGTCCTGCTGGCTGTGACTGTTAGGTATGTGACCCCCACCCCCCCCATCTGGTATGTGTGAGTGACTTAAGTTGTGTCTGTGCCAGTGAAATGCTGTCATGGCTTAGTGGTTCAGTACTGTGACTATAGTGCACAGTATCCTGCGTTCGAGCCCTTTCACTGCTTTTTATTTTCCTGCTGGGCAGACCTGACTGGTTAAGGAACAGTAAAGCAGGTGTGAGCGTGTTTACCCGACTTTGCTCGACTTTGCCCAATGTTGCCAAACTTTGCCCAACATTAACCGATGTTGAGCTGGTTAGCGCGGTGCGCAGCTACTCGCAATTGTATTTAAATATGCTCAATACTGGTAAAATGTGCTTAGCAGTGCTTTATATTGCTTAAAATAGGGCACTCATGCCTCAGGTGGTGCTGCAGGGCTGCCTATGTCGGATGCACATAGTACACTCCCTATACATGTTTGAAAACAGGTAGTGTCAAGTTAGGCATCCCTTTTACTGTAAGTGCGAATCAGAGAGAGGTGTCATTTCCAGGGTTCCTACTGAGTCAGTGTATGTGCTATGTGTTGCCTCTTTGCCAAGGTCAAGGCATACTGGGCACGCCTCCTTCTGCCTACTGGGGCAGGCTCAGGTTGTTCCTCCTCTGAGTCACGCTGTGCCTGTGCAGGCCTTGGCAATGATGGGGGGGCTGTTTGGCCCTGCCCCATGCTGTTCCTGCTGCAGCTGTTTCCGTAGGATCATATTGTGTAGCATGGCACATACCATAACAATTTGGGTACATGTAGTTGTTGAGTACTGCAAGGCTCCACCCAATGTGTCCAGACACTGGAACTGTGACTTGAGCATCCCAAACACACGCTCAATTATGTTTCTTGTTTGTGCGCGTGCCTCATTATGGAGTTCTTGTTCAGGTGTGTGTGCATTTCTGATGGGTGTCATCAGCAACGGCTCAAGTGCGTATCCAGCATCCTCCACTAGGTGACCATCAGGGATGTCCCCATTGGCAAATATCTGGTACAGCTGCGTCAGATGCCAGATGTGGGAATCGTGATAGCTTCCAGGGCTGCTAGCACACACATTCATTATTATGCCCTGGGCATCGTACATGACCTGGCAGTTGATGGAGGGGAAGCCCTTGCGGTTGATGTAGACCCTACCCCGCTCACCGAGTGGTGGTTTGATGCATATGTGCGTGCAATCTATTGTACCCACTACCTCAGGGTATAATGCTATTTGGTGGAAAAGATGCATATTGCTGGCCAATGCCTCACGGGAATTGGGGAAATATACATCCTCACCGGCATGTGCTGACATGGCATTCAGGAACTGGTGGAGTACACTGGATGCTGATGCCTGTGAAATCCCCATCATATCACCAGGTGGTCTCTGGAAGGTACCTGTAGCTAGTATTCTTATGCCAACACATACTTTGGTATCCACTGGGATGGGTTCCCCTCTGTTGGTTCTGTGTGTGAGGCATGGCCGGCACAGCTTAACAATTTGTTGTAGGAGGTCTCTGTCCACCCTATAGCGCTCTACTATCTCCAGCTCATGTAGCCCCTGGTAGGTTACCCTGGGACTGTACACTCTTCTCCGTCTCCTCACTGTGGGTTGCTCAGCAGCATTCACAACATCGCCACCCTCAGCACCTTGCACATGTTGGTTTATGATAGCAAGAGCAGCCCCTAACATTTTGTCGGACTTAAGTTTTTTAATCTTTCCCTGTTTGTATACTGCAGTGTTGCAGAGTTCTTGGGAAAAAACAGGAAGGAATGCTGTTTACAGAGTTTAAAGTGCTGGGCTGGGCTGGGCTAGTCTGCTGCCTATGTAATTGGCTGATTCTGATATATTTCACCTGGCAGCTCTGCTAGTTCTCCTTGGTTAACTTCATACTACTTCTTTTTCTTCCTTTTGCCTTTCTGTTTCCACCCAGGGGGAAGACATATTGCCTGTTTGATGTCTTACACTACTCTACAACTCCATGCAAGCTTTCATAAATCCAGCCCTATGTTTATATTGTCAAGAAGAAGAAACTATGGAACATGCGTTTTTGAAATTTAAAAGGGTAAAAAAATATGGGAAAACTATGTAAAGAAGATTTTTTGAAGATATAACAGAAGTGGATAAAATAAACATGGATATGATTATCTATGGATATTATAAGAATAGAAATAAAGAACATTTTTAATGAATAGATAAAAAATTATCTTATGTTATATGATTTATATGGAATGAAAGAATAAATTAAATTATGTTTAATGGTAAATGGATTTTATCAACATTATTAAGTAAAATAAGATGGTCATTATGGAAAAAGGAATGGGGTCTAACAGGGATGAACATTTTGTATGTATTGTGCAAACAGATTTGTATGTATATATGTATATACATGTGTGTGTGTGTGTGTGTGTACACACATGTATATACTTGTATATCTTGTAAATAATAGTTTTGTATATAGAAAAAGAATCCCTACTATTTTCAATAGGTGCCATGGGATCTTTTGTATCCACCTGAGCTGCCACCAACTGAGGCAGACAGAACCTCAGCTTAATCCCTCATATAAAGGATGACACACTCAGGAGTACAGTGCCCTCCTTATGCTGTACTGCAGTGTCAGCAATCCATGCACCTTGGTAGGTATAATACCTGCAGCCTATTGCACAAAGTGAGTTTGCAGTGTGTTAAGCCATTGACACTGGTTCAGCTACTTGTATTTTTAATTTATAACTGAGCTTATTAACACTGTAAAGTACAGATAAAGGATAGGAAACAGCCTATCATTCTGTTTTATTTTACAAAATGCAAACACATAATCAAGGGCGCCCGCAGGCAGGTGCAAGGGGGTGCACTTGCACCCCCCTGGAATCGGCTGACCAGTTAATGCTGTAAATTGAAAAAAAAAGTTTTTTTTTTTTTTTTAGTGTGTTCTTTAAGAAAAAGTCTGTGCTGACAGTCCAGTCGTAGGCGTGCTGACATCATCGCTCTCGGCCTCTCGCTCATATTTACAAGTTTGCGAGCGGGAACTCACGGACGTTTCGGTTTCGCAAGCGGGAAGATTCAGGCGGGAATTGAAACGGACGGATTTACAAGCGAGAGGAAACGGATGAAAGATGGGACCTGAAGCGGATGGATTTGCAAGCGGGAGGAAACGGATGGAAGATGGGACACTTTCAGAGTGAGTAGTGTGTGTGTGTGTGTGTGTGTGTGTGTGTGTGTGTGTGTGTGTGTGTGTGTGTGTGTGTGTGTCTGTCTGTAAGCAAGCTTGCTGGATTGTGGGGGGAAAAATAAAATAAAAATGTGCAGTGGGTTGAAATTCTTTACAAGTGTTGGAACTTCATACAGCACTGAATCTTACTAAGTGCTGTCTATACCTCTATCTGCTTCTGTTTAGTAAACAATAGCATAAATCTCTGTCAAAATGCATGAGAAGCATAAATAAAAAGCGAGTCTTCCTGGGCAGTGAACTGTAAGTAGTGCAAAACTGTTGTACCTTCAAGAAATACTGACCCATGCCTGTATGAAGACTTGCTATAGCAGTAAAGTGAGTCTTCATGTCCATTAAAGGGTTGCTTGGAAAAGGACTTTATTTATTGCCATTTGATTAGACTGTGTTGTGTATTATGTCAAAACTTTCTGATAACAGTCTGTGAAACTATGTTTGTAAGATGCTGCCACTAAACATCAAACCCTGTGACAATAAAAAGGGTTTGTCATGATACACAGCAAGAAAGTTAGTTGTGTGCAAACCTGGTGAAATTGATTGTGAATTGCCTTTACTGAAACATGAAAGGCAAGATAGATAAGAAGCATGACTCTATATGTGGTATATGTGCTGTTGTCATTGAAGGAAAATAGATGTTAGGTGCTGCTTTGATACAGCAACATAGCACATACCACGGTAAAGTGGTACTGACTAACTGGCCTGGTCACAGTCACAGATAGTGTATGGTACAGCAAAATGAGAACACCTTATATCAGCATATTTTTATAGTAGAATCAAATGGCTGTTTTACAGTGAAGTGTTACAACACTGCAAAGTGAAACCTTATTTAAGGGTAAGAAAATGCCAAGTCAGTTGGAAGGAGTTAAGAGGATGAATACCTAATTTGGAATAGATGGTTTCTGAAAATAAAAATAAAGTGGCAGTTTTAAAAGTTATTGGCTGACTTTGCCATCAGAAAATTTTTACTCCACCAAGACTGCCTGAACCATTTTTGTACAAATTGAATCAGAGTAACATAAGAGTAAACCTGAATTCTAGGTTGACACACCAGACAAAAAGAAAAAAAACTATTTAAAGTTGTTAGAAAAAGAGCAATGTATAAATTGAGAAAAGAGTGACATGACCCAGTGTTGGAACCTGAAAAAGAAAATAGTCCATTTCAGACTCTGGTTGGTATTACGTATTTACAGAGTGAAAATGAAGAACTGCGACAGGAACTTAATGTTAACAGTGCTCTGCATGATCTAAAACTAAACTGTTGGAATGTGCAAGCTGAGAGTAAGTTACTTAAGGTACAACTCTAAGACTGGAAACAAAGTCAAGAACTGTACATAAACTCAATCACAATAATGAAGTGACCCAGCTTACCCAACAAAAGAAATTTGAAAATGCAGCTGAAGTAAACAGTTGGTATTTAATATAAGGCATTCTGAAAGTTGTATCTAAGTACATACAGACATGCAGTAACACTGAATTAAATGCACTTATGCTTAATGAATCCAGAAGCTGGAGCAAAGCTGCAGAAAGACAAAAGGAAGAAAAGTTGCATTGCAAGATGGATTAACAGTGTGTGTGTGTGTGTGTGTGTGTAAAATGCCTCAGGTGTTACATGGTGGTGGGTAGAGAATAAGGCTTGAACCCTATACCTTGGGCCCAAGTGGCAAAAGCCTGAATTCCCTACCCACCACCATTTGTAAAAACGTTGCAGGTTTTTCCCTCATACTTTTTCTGTTCCTCATAAAATCTGTGGTTTCTGTATGTGTCCTTGTTGCCTGAAAGCTACATGTTCTCTGGTTTGATTCTTGGCTGTCTGGAGTGTTTCTCCCTGGGCCTCTGCTAAAAATTAGCTTTTTTCCAAGTCAGACTTTCCTGGCTAACAAATGTTAAAAAAATGGACACTCATTTCAATATCAGACTACATATTCTTCAGAAAGTGCATGGTAACAAAAGCTTTTATTTTAGCAATTTTCTTCTAAGTGTACAAGATGGATATTTGAAATGTGTCCCTGTCTTTGGGACTGTATTCCCCATTATTGGCTTCATCCAGGTTTTGTGCTAAGGTTGAGAGCTATGGTAAGAACTGAATTCAATGAATATGTTTGGGGCTGTATTCACCCAGTATTGGCTTTAGTCAGGTATTTATTGGCTTCATCCAGGTATTGTGCTAAGGTTGAGAGCTATATTCTCCCATTACTGGTTTTGTCTGGGTGTTTTTGCTAAGAGGTTGAGAGTTATGGTGAGAACTGAATTCACTGAATGTTTGGTGGTTGTATTCACCCATTGTTGGCTTTGTTCAGGTATTTTGTGCTAAGAGGTTGACAGCTGTGCTATGGTGAGAACTGAATTCACTAAATGATAGCCATTTAAGTTTTAGTCTTCCTCTTTCACAAAACAGCTGATTTGGCGTAGTGGTATGTTGCTCTGACTGTTTTGCACAGGGTCCCCTGGGTTCAAGACGTGGCAGTGAAATGTATGGTGGTAATGCAGCATTTTATTCTAGCAACTTTCCAACATTATACAAGCAATGTTTAAAATGTGTCCCTGGTTTTGCCCCACAATAAATTTTGGCTTTTTCCAGATTTCTTGTGCTGCAACGTTCAGAGATACAGCTGAGTGTCGAGTAGATTTTACAAGGAGCTGAGAGCTGCAGGGGAGCAAAAGTTTAATGCTGCTTATGTTTAGCCTGTTCACACTGTTAATAGCACAACAGGATAGTATACTTACTTTTGATGCTGAAGGCTGTGGGTTCTACTCCCACAGTAGGTAGATGCATTGCTGATACTGTACTGTGTTGTAAAGGGGGTGGATGCTGCAGTTCTTTGGCAAAGATACCTAGTAACTATGAACCTGTTATCAGTTTGCTATCCATTCCCTATTGCGATATTACTAACTTGTGCATTTTGTTTCATTGTTTACTGGAAAAATGTTCAAAACAAATTTAAAATGCCCTCTAACAACTGTACTGTATTGTACAAGGAATATAATGTAATTGTCAGGAAGGTGTATCAAAGAGCATGTGTATGTTATGTTCGAGGGGCCTATGATTTTGAAGACAGCCCAGAGTTTATCTGCCACTGGCAAAATGTATTTTCTTTGAATGTGGGTTTCAATGCTGTTTCAATGCATGTGAGTTTCAAGGGCAGAGAAGTTTTAATGTTAGTCTATTTTCATTGTGAGACTGCATTGCTTTGTTTAACAGATATGTATTAGGGTTTGTGCTGTAAAATGCAAAATAAAACTTTCAAATGAAATCCTAAATCATCGCAGAAGTAAAGCAGTATGCACATTAGTGTTTATGGTAAATGGGGCAAAATAACCAAGGAATGGGACATTGGAATGGCTGCAGGGGGGAGGCTCCATTTGACCATGATTTTGTGAGGGCTGTAGCAAATTCAGACAGCCCCGGTTGAACTATACCTCTCAGTTGTCCATCTTTGCAGAATGAATAGATATTTGCTTCTTATTTTTGGTTTGTTCCTCATAAAATTTGTGGTTTTCTAGCAAATCATTTAGGAATTAAGTCACTAAATGACAGACATTGAGTTTCAGACGTCATAACCTTCAGAAAAAAATGCCTGCTAATGCAAGACTGTCAAGTTTATACAAGGGCAATTTTTAGTAGTGTTTATATGTTCCCCCCAACATATTTGGGCCTTGTCCAGATTTCCTGCATTAAGAGGTTAAGAGGTACGTGCAAATCACTTTGTAGATTAGGAATATCCAAACCTCTCAATTGTCCCCAATTTTGGCTCAAAATGTTGCTCTCCCCTAACAATCCCTCCTCCAAAATGGCAATTTTTGAAGAAAATGTGGAGAGTTTACAATTATATATAACTGTAATGATCAGAGTTGTAGATTACTTTAATTTCAGAAATGCATGTAGATGCTCTTATTTTGTTAGCTGCTCAAGTTAACAGTGTTAATATTAAAAGGTGTCCCTTTTTGACAGGTATTTTGCATCACATTTTGGTCTGTTTTTCATAAAATTGTGGTTTTCTGGCAAATTAGTGGCAAGTCATTAAAGATTGAAGTTAGAAAATAATGGCAGACATTTGAGTTTCAGATTTTATACCCTTCAGAAAATTCGTACTAATGCAAGATCTACTACTGTTCTATTTAAAATTGGCCTTATTTTTGGGCCTGTGTCCCACTTCTAGTTCTATGTATGGCTTTGTCCAGATTTCTTGCTCTGAAGTTGAGAGGTATGAGTGTCAGAGCCATCACTGTCAGCCAGAGACATTTCAAATTATGACATACTTATTGCACCCCACCCCCCATTGTAGTGGCTCTGGATGTGTCCAAGGAAGGCAAGGAGTAGTTATGCAGTGTAAGTGTGCAGAGTATTCCCCCATCCAAGATAGATCACAAATACGACCGTGGCTTTTCATCTGTCCTTGATTTTGCAGAATGTTCTGTTTTTCTATCGGATTTTTATACTGTTGATTAATGCTTCTTATTATTCAGGAACTGCATGCTGTCACAGTGCCCTGTTGCACTGTTTAAGTAGCCATGGTTTAATGAACATCAGGTAAGCTTGTCGGAGATTGTAAGATGCCAGTAAGCTTTAGTAAGCATATTGTTAAAGAATTACCAGCATTGAAAGCCTTTTCGTTGTTGCCATGCAGAGAATATTTACATAACTAGATAATGTATAAGCCTTGGGTATTGAAATGCATATGACAGTATTTGTAATAAAAGGACAGGATTACAGTATTTTCAGAAGCTCATTACGTTTTATTGGAGACCAGTGTCTTATAGCAGTGTCTGTGTGTTAGTACACTTGTAGTTGGGTGGCTTTAATGGTATATGGTAAATAAGCATTGCTACCTTACTTAAAAGCCAAGCCCTGCAACAACTAGGTAAGCTCCACACTGAAGTCAAAACACAATAGCTCTGGTGGGTAAATGTACTCTGTAGTAATCAAAAAAGGCAAATATTTGAAATGGCTACAGCTTATGTACAAACACAATAGGTAGTGATGAAACAATGCTCTGCTAAAAATGCTTTAATGCTCCACATTGCTGAGCTGCAGATCAGTTATCACTGGCTACCAGTATTTCACCCACTTCAGATCAAGCACGGTGCTGTTCAGTGCAACCTTCCCAGAACTAATTCAAGTCTGACCAGAATTATTTGGTGTGTGTGTGTGTATAGGAGGGAGGTAGCATACCCCTCAGCTGTCCAGGTTTTTTGCAGAATGTCCAGATTTTTGCCCCATATTCTTCCTAAAAAGGATTGAAGTTGCTAAATAATGAGACGTTTCAGTTTTAGATGTCCTGTTACTCTTGCAATTTTCTAAGTTTATGAGAGACATATTTATAATCTGTCCCTATTTATTTTAGGCTTTGTCCAGATTTCTTGCACTAAGGTTGAGGCCTTGAGGGTTGTGTGGTATGTTTGTGAGAGAAAGCGAAATGCCCAAGTTAGAGTTAGCAGGTGGAATTAAGTAAATTTTCAAGGAACTAAGTTTTAAGGGAAGCGAAGTTTACTGCTGCTCATGCAAAGTCTATTTATAATGTGCAACTGTTTTGTTTAGCAAATGGTATCTCTATTGTGGTATAAAGTTTTAAAGCTATGTTAGTAGCACCACAAGTAGAATACTTGCATCTTAATGGAGAGGATTGAGGTTCTATTCCTACAGCATGTACATCTGTATGCTGCAGTCCTGAGGATGTCCTCCTTTGGATGAGATGCCTAATAACTATGAACCTGTTTTTCAGCTTCCCATCCATTTTCTATTGCAATATACCAGCTTACCATTTTTTAATTTAACATAGGCAATTTATTCTTTGACGGAAGGAGGCACTGAATTTGTAGATGAAACACTGAAATATACAGTTTTCTAGCAACATCTTTAGTTTCAGATATCTTTAATGTGGAATTATTCAGATTACTTTTACTTCGGCAGAGACAAACAAGTGTTGCTGTATAATACAAGGGATATAATTCAATTATATATTACATATTATAATTAATACAATCAGGTAAATCAAATCTTTTGCATGGTCTTAACAGTGTGCAAAGAGCCTATTGCTTGAAAACAGTTCAAAGGTAAATAACCTGCCACTGGCCAGATGCATTTTCTTTGAATGTGGGTTTCAATGCTGTTTCATTGAATGTGAGTTTCAAAAGTAGAGAAGCTTTAATGCCAAGTCTGTTTTCATTGTAAGACTATTGCTTTGTTTAGGTTTAGTAAATGTCTCAGTGTTTGGGCTATAATGTTTGAAATAAAAGTTGTAAATTAAATCCAACTGCTTGTAATCATTGTACAACTAAAGCATAAAACAGTATGCACACAGAGATTTGAACAGTGTCTATGGCAAATGGGGAGAAATAGCCAAGTAATGGGACACTGGAATGGCTGTGTGGGCGGGGCTTGGGGTGGGTGGATGTGGGCGGGGCTGTGTTGGCAGGGGGCGGGGGAAACTATGTGGGTGGGGCTCTGGGTTTGCACCCCCCTGCAAAAAATCCTGCGGGCTCCCTTGCACATAATATATATTACTGTACAAATGCATTCTATAAAGGATTTTATACTGAAAATTCCTGTACCTGTGCTGACTAAAAATCATTATATCAAGAGGAAATATATGTAATAATTTTGCTTGGTTTATATAACTCTACAACAAAATAAAGAAAATTTGGTTCTACCTGACTTTAATACTTATTATAAATTGAGGAAAAAAGTCAGACAACAATTGTTCATCTCACATCCAAGCCAAAAAAATTAGGAGGTACAAAGTTCTCAAGTTTCAGCAATTCCAGAAGTGAAACTGAGAGGTCTCACTGTAGCAATGACATTCTCCTGAAGTAAACAAAACCATACTAAGCAAGTTCCAGCTGCAGGTTTATGTATTTGATGAAAAAAGTCTCCCTGTCTACCCAGTGCATAATCACTCTATCCAGGCAGTATCCAAATGCTCATTCTCAGCATTCATAAAAATGAAACTGGAGGTTGTAGAGCTCTCAGACTAACTGTAAGATACAGTTTGTTGTCATGCAATGCATATTGGTTGCTGGTTAATCCTATGATCATGGTAAATTTGTGAAATATTATAGGTGACTTGTTTTATACTTTGAAGGACTCTACGGACAATAATAAACCAATGCTAAATAACTTAACTAGATGTACATCCATTCATACTTCTGACTTCATATTATACAGTTAAACAAAGGGCTGCATGTTGAAACAAACAAATGAACCAACTAATGAGAGAAAAAAGCTGAAAACCGGAATCCACAAAAACACCACCAAAGTTCTTATCATAGAAGGAAGCCAAGCTGTGAAGTAAAACATATCCCTTTATTAAATCCAAAAATAATGGTTAGTGCTTTAATTTAATATATTATTAAACTTCATCAGACACCTCATTAATTAGGTCACTTCCTTAAATATTCTAATAAAACATACTATTGGCTGAAACCAACATCAATCATTTTTAAAAGAATTCAACAAACTATTGCCTCTATGCCTCCCTATTCACTAAAAAAATAATAAATATGTTATATGACAGCTATCTAAAATGCATATAAAACAACATTTATATGTATGTATAAAACAAACCCACATATTAATATACATTATGCTAAACCCTTCTTCCTTTCAAGTGCTTTTAATTTCAATATGGGTGAAATGGAACTATGTTCATTGATGCCTGGCCAACTGTTCACCTGTAGGTGAATTTGCCACCTGAGTTCTCTTATTTCTAATAACAGCCCCCATGGCTTCTTATCATCGATAGTAACCTGATCTATAACTACAAAAGAGAACTGGTTGTCGCTAACATGTTTGGCCAAGGCATTATTCAAGTTGTTCATTCTTACTGCATATTCATGCTTATAAATTATTTGACTGAATTTTCTTTCAGTTTTTTCAATATAAAAACTCTGGTATGAATCACACATGGCCAAGTATACTATTGCCCTAGAGTTGCACGTATATTGCCTTTTATTTGATATCTTATATTTCTTACGGCAAAACTATCCATTACTTGAACCTTGTGGCACCATGCACAAGCTCTGCACTTAAATATCCCTTGTTTGTTGCCCGTGGAAATAGATTGCCTATTTTTAAATAGGTCTTTAAAATTAAGACCTCCCCTGTATATAATCACAGGTTTGTCACCTACTTGTTGTCTAATATTGACATCTTCTATTAAAATTGGCCAATTTTATTTCAGAAATAGATTTCAAAGGCTTAGAGTCCTGACTAAAAGTCGTTACTAAAGCCTTTGAAAAATCAAAAGCCTGATCTCCAATATCCTGCTGTGCTCCTATGGTCTTACTGTTTTCCATAATGTTTGAATCAACTTGATTTCCTATTACTGGATAGTGGAAAAAGTTCCCACACAAAATCAGTTGAAAATGACCATTCATTCTTTTTGTTATAACTTCTGAGGTAAATCATCTACCAAATCAGTGGGATATCCCCTTTTAAGAAACATTGAACGTAAAATGCTACACTTGTGTAGGAAATCGTGCTTTGTGACCATTCGGGCAGCACGTTCAAGTTGCCCTTTAACAACAGATCTTTTTTGATAGAATGGGTGAGAACTATTAAAATGCAGGAAAGAGAAAATGTTACTTTACTGTGAATTTTAGCTAGGTATTCACATTTGTAAATGTTTGTTTTGACAGTTATGGCATCTGGCTGTGCACCGGATACATCCTTATCTTTTATTCCAGCAGGACAAGAAAATGTGGAAAGCAGTATTGGCAACCTGACTGCTATGATCTTGCAATTATCGCAAAGACTGGCTCCGTTATACAATTGCTTAAATAGCACTGGGCTTCCTGAAGGTAGTACACCTAAAAATCCACTAATGGAGTTGTTGCCTCAACTATGGATTTTAACGCAATGCCGTTATGGCTTCTTGCAGATAAAGAGTGTAACTTACAGCACACACTCTGGCCTCCAGTTGGAAATGGCCAAACAGACTCTCGCTCGGACATTTCCAGGCCAGGAGGTGGACATATCAAGAATAACAGAAGGGAAGTAATATTTGCTACTAGAAGGGACATTCCACAACTAAGCGAATGGTTGGAATCTAGTTTTTCTGTTTTACTCAATCAAACACAAGCCCAATCTACAGCTGAGGGTAAGCTGAATGAAATTGATAAAAAATTAATGACATGTAGAAAGTTACAGCTAGAAAACGCAAACTTTCGGGAATGTATAAAATTTAAAATCATTCCCAAGGGACTACATTTGTGGAAATTTCCAGCGGGGCTTATTATCAACTCAGTATTGCACATTGACTTACTGAAAATGTTTGATAGGTTTGGACTAGAGTTACTTGAACTTTTGATTGAACACAAAGACAAGGACATGAGTGTTTAAGCAAAGAGTTAACTGCTTTAGATCTAAGCATGAGAGAGGATGTTTCTTATGAGCATTTCAAGTTTGAGTATCTCAGGATTTATAACAGTATAGATCAATATACAGAGAAACTAAAACTGGAAAAAGTAATAAATTACATAGAGACATCAATGATTATGCGAATGGTCTGACTTATCCAAAACCTCCTGGCTCACCACAAGAATGCAAATATGTTAACAACCATAGAAATAATGTTACCAATAATTATGAAACCACCGTAGAAGTTGGTGTGAGTGAGGATATGGGAGGTAATGAAGTCATTGTGAACTATAACACTGAATACCCTGAGTTAAGGAGATAGGAAAGAATCAGAAATAGAGCTGATTCTCAAAATATGCCTATGCCACAGGTGGGCTTTCAAGGAGCGGAGTTTCAGGGGGCCAAACCCAAGAACAAGAACTGGAGGATATAATTCATCCAATTGGCCATTGTTTGAACAATGATTTGTTTACTGGGGACATGCACATAAGGAGAAATGTATCTGATGAAAACATACTGAACAAATGTACTACTATTTCTAATGATTTATTTTATTTTTATTTATTTAACATTTGTTGACCGGGAAAGTCCGACTAGGTTCCACAGATCCTGTTTTCAGTGGAGGCCCGGGGAGAAATGCTCCAGAAGCATGTCTTTAGAATGTGGGAGGAAACCGGAGTACCCGGAGGAAACCCACGCGAATGCAGGGAGAACAAGCAAACTCCGCATAGAAGGCACCCCAGCCAAGAATCGAACCAGAGAACCTCTTGCTGTGAGGCGACAGCATTAACCGCTGCACCACTGCGCCGCACTGGCTCACCACAAGAATGCAAATATGTTAACAACCATAGAAATAATGTTACCAATAATTATGAAACCACCATAGAAGTTGGTGTGAGTGATGTGTGAGTGATGAAAATGACTTCAAAGTCTACAACTTTACAAATGTGAATATTGATCTTGATGTTGTTAATGTATTAGCCAAGGGTATGACTTTTGTTCCTAGCAAACCTTTTGATTTCACGAATACTCTTATAGACTTAAAGTTATACTTGAGAAAAATTAACTTTTCATTTATACACCACAATAAAGTCTATGGAGGTTATAAAAACATATGGAGCATTAGTTCAACATATAACCCACCCCTCCACCCCAAACTTATTATGTATGAAAAACTATGTGAATTAGATTTGAAGAGCTTACAAAAAAAACAAGAATAGGTTTCACAGCAACAAATTAAAAGAAAATGAGGTGGTTATCTTAGAGGAAATTGCAGAAAGAGAGAGTATCTTCTTCTTCTTTTGGCTACTCCCGTTAGGGGTCACCACAGCGGATCAACTGTTTAAATTTCTTCCTGTCCTCTGCATCTTGCTCTGTCACACCAACCACCTGCATATCCTCTCTCACCACATCCATAAACCTTATCTTAGGCCTTCCTCTTTTCCTGTTACCTGGCAGCTTCATCCTTAGCATCCTTTTCCCAATATACTCAGCATCCCTCCTCAGCACATGTCCAAACCAATGTAATCTTGCCTCTCTGGCTTTGTCTCCATACTGTTCAACCTGGGCTGACCCTCTAATATACTTATTCCTAATCCTGTCCATCCTTGTCACACACAGTGCAAATCTTAACATCTTTAACTCTGCCACATCAACCTCTGACTCCTGCCTTTTTGTCAATGCCACTGTCTCCAACCCATATACATAGCTGGTCTCACTACCCTCTTGTAGACCTTCCCTTTCACTCTTATTGGTACTCGTCTGTCACAAATCACTCCTGACACTCTTGGGTATAAGAGTGGTGAAACCAGATAAGGGGGAAACCAGATTAGGGGGGGCAGTGATAATGAGTTTGGACACTTATAATGAAAAACTGCTTGACTTATTACACACTGACACCTATGATGAAGTCTCTGTAAATGAATTGAATGGATCAAGATTTATGCTCAGTTAACTGATATATTTTTAGAGAGAAGACTTGATATTCATCTTTACAACTATTTGAATATAACAACTCCAAGGGTACCTGTGTTTTTTGGTATTCCCAGAATTCACAAGAGGATTTACAATCCTCCCATGAGACTCCTAGTAGATGCAAGGAATTCCATTATGTCACTGTGTGTGCAGTATTTGGACTATGAGTTAAAGAAAATAATAAAAAAAGAGGTCCAAATCTGTAAAGATTTGTGGAGTTTTCTAGAACATGTAAATAAAATTACTTATAGCTCCAGTGATATTTTGATCACCATCACCATAGATGTCAGTGACCTTTATACAGTTATTCTGCAGGATACAGGTTTAGAATGGGTGAATGCATAAAGGATACCGCATGACACCACAACTCTTATATTAGTAGTTTTAGAGTTAGTACTTACCAACAATTATGTCTCTTTTGACAACAAGTACTATTTTCAGAAAAAAGGTATAGCCATGGGCTCACCGTGTGGTGAAGCCTATGCAAGTCTAGTCATGGCTTACTGGGAGAGGCATTTTGTCTTCCAGTCTGGATTTAACACCTATATTAAATTGTATCAAACATTTCAGGATGACATATGCATCATATGGAAATGACCATCTCTTGAGTTGGATGTGTTTTTATTATATATTAACCAGACAACATCTTTCCTGAAATTCACATGGAAGATTGATCCACGTGACATAGATTATTTGGATGTTCCTCTATTTAAAGATGACTCTGATTATAAATACCTAGCTAAAATTCGCAGGAAAGTAATGTATTTGAACTCTTTTCTTGCATTTATTAGTTCTCACCCATTCCATCAAAAAAGATCCATTGTGCTGCCCGAATGGTCACAAAGCACAAAGATTTTCTAGGCGAGTGTAGTATTTTACGTTCAATGTTTCTCAAAAGAGGATATCCCACTGATATGGTAGATGATTTAACCTCAGAAGTTATAACAAAAAGAATGAATGGTCATTTTCAACTGATTTTGTGTGGGAACTTTTTCCACTATCCAGTAATAGGAAATCAAGTTGATTCAAACATTATGAAAAACAGTAAGACCATAGGAGCACAGCAGGATATTGGAGATCAGGCTTTTGATTTTTTTTGAGCTTGTGCATGGTGCCACAAGGTTCAAGTAACAGATAGTTTTGCCACAAGAAATATAAGATATCAAATAAAAGGCAAATATAAGTGCAACTCTAGGGCAATAGTATACTTGGCCATGTGTGATTCATACCAGAGTTTTTATATTGAAAAAAATGAGAGAAAATTCAGTCAAAGAATTTATGAGCATGAATATGCAGTAAGAAAGAACAACTTGAATAATACCTTCAGACGACATGATCGACAGACCATGATGCTTTGCGAGAGATGGTCTGCACCTGTCGCCCCTGGGATTCAGGTTACTGACTAACGCTCTTGCCACCATTATAGTGCCTTTTTTAGGCAAAGATCAAAGGACAAAACCACCACCGTAACAGGTACAAGCATGCAAATTCTGAAGGTAATGCTACTCAATGCTAGAAATCTAAACTTCAAAATGCACTCTCTTGAGGCACTCCAAAAAATGGAGAACATCGATATCTGTGCTGTAACTGAGACCTGGTTCAAGGCTCCAGAGAGCTCCCCTGCAATACCAGGCTACAACTCTTACAACACATTTTGGCCAACAAACCAGGACCGAAACACTAAAGGTGGAGGAGTGTCCATATTCACCAAGGATATTCACACCACCAGGCTAGTTGCCCAACACAATGCATCTGAAATTCTCCAGGTGCAGCTAACACTAGATAAAACTGCATTCCAAATTGTAGCTTGCTACAGATCCCCCACCATGCCCCAAGATTCTCACTACACCTTTCTAAACATACTGGAAAATATTAAGATACAACCAAACACCCTAATACTGGGTGATTTCAACTTCCCTGTCATTAACTGGGAAAAATACTCGTGTACCAACACCTTTGCCCAACGGTCCTTGGAATTCATAAATTCCAAAGCCCCCTGATCAACTAATCCATAGTCCCACCCGGGGCTCTAATATCCCAGACCTGGTCATTACCAACATGTGAAATTGATGCTCCATACCTGTGGTCACCCCCTCACTGGTCAGGTCTGACCATAAGCTAATCACCTTTAACATCTACATCCCACTCCCACCCCCCAGCAAAGAAACCTCCAAAAAAATCTTCTCCAAAGCCAACTTCATGCTACTCAAGTCAGAAGTGACAAACTTCATGACACCCATGCAGACAGGAACTGAAAATTTGACTGCTGAATCCTACATTAAGGCACTGTACGAGCACACTCACTCATGCATGAATCATGCCTCCCAAATAGAACCAAGATGCTCTCCTCCAAAAAAAGGAAGCCAATCTGGTGGTCCCCTGTCATAAACAAACTTTACAACAAAAGGAAGAAACTGTTGCAGAAAAGAGGAAAATCCCAGGATGCAAAAAACTCCCTTAACAGCCTCAGTAAGAAGCTGAGATCCCTCATAAAAACCTCCAAAGCTAGTTATGAAAATAAAATTGCCAAAGATTCCAAAGACAACCACAAGGCATTCTATAACTATGTCAAGAATCTAAATAGCAATGCTCAGATCTGCTCTGAGCTACGACAGAATGACATTAAATATACTGATCCCAAGGATATTGCCAATATCCTGGCAGATCAATTCAGTGCCAACTTCACCCCCCCCTCACCCCCTAAACGGCCCATCTCAATACCAGAAGATTGCCAAATTCCGGTAATAACAGCCACACAGGTAAAAAACACACTCTCCAAAGCTAAGAATACAGCATCCATGGGACCAGATGACACCCCGGGCTGTGCATTACATGAACTACAAAATGAACTGGCACCTCACCTAAGTGTCATGTTTAATCATAGCCTCACCTCAGGCTTCATGCCCACTGAGTGGCACACAGCTACAGTTATCCCACTCCATAAGGGGGGATCCACCTTGGATCCCGGGAACTACCGCCTCATCAGTCTGACAAGCCTGATCTGCAAGGCCATGGAATGTATTATCATGGAACTTATAAAAAAAGACATTGGTAACCTTCAAACACTGGACCCCACCCAGTTTGGGTTCGTGAAGGGCCGATCTTGTCTCCTGAACCTGAATGACTTCTTTGAATCAGTCTCCAGAGCCGTGGACGAAGGTAAGGCAGTCGATACAGCCTATCTGGACCTCGCCAAGGTATTTGACACCATCCCCCACTCTGGAATCATAGATAGACTTACTAAGCTGGGCATTAATCCTGACATCACTCGATGGGTTGCCAGCTGACTTACTGACAGAACCCACACTGTAAAAGTAGCCCGCTCCAAATCCAGCTCCAGACAAGTGACAAGTGGAGTACCTCAGGGTTCAGTCCTGGGACCACTCTTGTTTGGCATCTACTTCTCTGAAGTACAGGCCAACACTAAGGGACTTTGGCTAAAAAAAGTTTGCAGATGACTGCAAACTGGGAGCCATTATTGAATCCCCAAATGATGTGGATACTCTACAAAAGGGCCTTACAGAAACAGATGCTTGGTGCCAGAGCCATGGGCTCAAGCTCAATGCCAAGAAATGTATAGTTATCCCCTTTGGGAAAAAACATGTACCCATGAATTACCACATAGGTGGCAGTACGCTAAACACTGAAAGTGTGATAAGAGACTTGGGGACACAGGTGGACAGTGGTCTAACCTTCGATAACCACATCACCACAATAGTCAGGAAATCCTTCTATGTGGCACACCTCATCACTAAGGACTTTTCATCCAGAAAATAGGAGGTCATTGTCCCACTGTACTCATCCCTAATTAGACCCATTATAGAATACAATGCCCCGTTTGGTATGTACCTCTCAAGACATCTGCAACAACCCGAAAGGCTGCAGAAATACCTCACTAAAACAATTACAGGCCTAAAGCAGATCCCCTACACTGACCACCTTAAAAGACTCCAGCTAAACTCTGTCGCATATCGTCTACTCAGAGGCGATCTCTGCTTAACATACAAGGCCATGTCAAACCCAGAGCTGTTGGACATGCTGCACTTAAAGAAATCCCAATCCCTCAGAGCCACACACTCCAGGGATCTAAACCTTGCCATCACAATAAACAAAACATCCTGGAGGGATAGGTTCCTGATCCAGAGACTCCCCAGACTCTGGAAAAGACTGCCCATAGATGCAAGCAGAGCACCTCTTTGGCCCTCTTCAAAAGGAACCTTGACAATTGGATGGGAGAAAGGAAATTCACTCTGGGGATCACGTCAGTCACCCTGCTAGACAGGGGTCCAGGGAAGTAAATAGTGTGGGAAGAAATAGCCAGGGAATTGTTATGGCTAGGCTTGTATAGACCCTAGGGCCAATAGCCTAGTGCCATCCTATGAACCTATGAACCAAACATGTTAGTGACAACCTCGACCACCAGTTCTCTTTTGTAGTTATAGAGCAGGTTAATATTGATGATAAGAAGCCATGGGGGCTGTTATTAGAAATAAGAGAACTCAGGTGGCAAATTCACCTACAGGCGGACAGACAGACATCAATGAATGTAGTTCCATTTTACCCATATTAAAATTAAAAGCACTTGAGAGGAAGAAAGTTTTAGATTAATGTATATTAATATGTGGGTTTGTTTTATACATACATATAAATATTGTTTTATATGCATTTTAGATAGGCGTAATATAACATATTTATTTTTTTTTTGTGGATAGGCAGGCATAGAGGCAATAGTTTGTTGAATTCTTTTAAAAAATGATTAATGTTGGTTTCACCCAATAGTATGTTTTATTAGAATATTTAAGGAAGTGACTTAATTAATGAGGTGTCTGATGAAGTTTATTAATACATTAAATGAAAGCATTAACCATTATTTTTGGATTTAATAAAGGAATATGAATTACTTCAGAGCTTGGCTTCCTTCTATAAGAACATTGGTGGAGTTTTTGTGGATTCCGGTTTTCAGCTTCTTTCCTCTCATAAAGGGCTGCATGTGTTTAATGTGCAGGCCATGGATTTCATATTCGAAGGTTATACTTTCATTATTGGTAATTAATATGATGACAAAAAGGAGCCAACTGGAAAATTATAGCTCCAACACATGCATTCTCAGAATATGTGTACTCACGCTATGCAGTTTATCAACTAGTAGGACAAAAATGAGTTATTTGCAGGGATCAAGCCACCTGCAAACCTCCATAGGGAGACCAAGCACCACATGACCCGCACTTTATATTTGCCATTCTGAGATCACTATAGCCCAAAGATAGAGGGTTCCTGACAAGCAATGCAATACATGTCTTATTTTTTTTCTGAGGTACACTAGCCTTGGGCCATTCATAGCATTCTAACAAGTTGCTATATGAATCTTGTTCTGCAAAGATGTGAAAAACATAATGTCAAGCAAATTATAAACTATGCAAGAATGCTTCAGCACATGAACTGCGTTTGACAGTAAGTCATAACAAAACCGATCCTTTTTCTTCATTTCTGACATCAAGCAGAATGAAGGAAAAATAGAAGACACGTTGTCTAAAGAAGTTTGATCATTGTATTAAATGAAAGCGCTTACTTTATTTTGTGTTCTTATTAAATTAGTGTTTGTTCTTCTATTCCCATTTCTATTTTTTTCTTCGAGTTGTTTTACTTTTGGATCCTGTTTATCTAGCAGAATGAAACAACACCCTGGCACGTTCCTATAATATAATACAGCAGCACACAAGTTTGTATTGACAAGACTTTAGAGCATGTAGTGATGCAAAAACTGTAAAGATGCAAAATATTCTAATTATTCTTGTAACTGTAGCACCATAAATGTTTTGCATTTAAAAGAGATGGCTATTAACATAGTGGAAATTGGCACAATATAATCTAAATGCATGTTTTTGGAATTAGCTATTTAACTTAATGTACGAGTGTGCATTTGGGAGTTAAAAAGAATCCAGCACCTCAGGATGAGAAAATTAAATCCAAATAACTGAAGGTGATAAACAAAAGAAGAGGCTTCAGCAAAGTTCTGAGTCACTTGTAAAAGTTGAAAAAGTCAAGAAATGCAGTATGATGTTCTTCTAAAAAGCAACTTCTCTAACATCTTTAACTTAGTCTCTGCCTGTCGTCTGGTGACTGAAACGGGGCAATGCCACTGGAAACAAAGCCACATACTCATGGTATGCTCAAGCAATTAGTACTTAGTCTGCCAAATTATAAGGACAGACAGTCTCTCATAGCAGCTACCAGAGAAAAAGAAAGTTCTGCGGTGTGTTGAAACCCATACTGACAGCTCACAGGAAAGCTTTTCCAACTATAAGGAGGTTTTTCATGACCGTAGTATGCCAGTTTCCCTTAACTCCCAGTTACCTTGTCAGATAATTGGAAACAACAAATCCTGAGTCTTCAGTTGTCTAAGCAAGGATGCATACTCTTCCCAGGGTGTGCACAGGTACATGCATGAAGCAACACACATACAAGAGCTCGCACCCCCAGCAAAATGAAGTTAAGTGTAATGCGCAGACAGTCTTCAATGCATGCCAGAAAGTGCTTATTTGATATAAGAAGATTTAAAGCAGTGGATATGAAAGTTATCAGTTTGAGATAAAAGACTATACCTCCACTTTTCTATCAAAACACCCAAATATCCAATGACAAATTAACTGGGTGAATCCAACATGGCATCTGAACAACTTACTGTACAGGAAGAACTCACAGCCTTGCACTCCTCAATAGAATCTCTCTGAGATATTATGAGAATAGTGGCAGTGGACGTACAACATATTAAAACAGTATCTGCAACATATGAAGCTCAGCTGCAAATGAAAAAAGATACTTTACAAATGTAACACAGAGAACTAAGGAAACAGTGAGACTCACAACACACTCTGATGAGATACAGGAACTACACTGTCATTCTCCAAGATTAGAAAACAAGGTGGAAGTAGGTACAACTAATTTGCATTTATTATTTAGCCCAAATGAAATCTGTGATAACAGAACAAAGGGCAGCTCTGTCTAAGTATAGAATAATGCTTGCCTGTGGGTGAAGCCTTGTATTAGGGTGTTGTTGTATTAAAGGGAATAAAAAAAAAAAATCTGTTCTTTGTTGTGTTTAGTTTCCTAAATCATATTCCTTTGGTACCTTGCCCTGGTGGGGTGTCAGAAATAAATGAAGTGCATGTTACTATATGAAATAATGGTTCACGTGACCAAAATGTGAGGAGACCAGCTATGCTGCAATTTCTCACCAAGGGGGTATGGGAATTCCAGTTGTAAGCTGGAATGCAATGCTATGTCAATATCATGGTGAGCTACAGCTATTTGTACTAGTATTTTAAGTGTTAAGTACTATTTCATACTGTTTCAAGAAATGAAAGTAAAACATAAACAAGTAAGGAACATTTTCTCGAAATGGCCAGAACCATGGTATGCCTCATGTGCTCACACAGCAAAAAAGGGAAGTAGCTATTTTAATACAGAAATCCTTAGGATGAGTAGTACAAATCATGTATAAAGTCAGTGTGTCTTCCAGTATTTTCTAAACTATTCCAACTTATTCATTCTGTGTCCATGGTGTCAACTGACACTAGCCTGTAGTACAGTTGAAAATCAGGAGGCAGGAAGTGGGCCAGGTATTGGATCAAGCACATATCTTCTCCAGTACTGAAGCTCCTACCCCTTGGGACAGTTCTCTCATATACTACTTTGAAACATGAAACTCTCACATACATTCTGTCTGTAGATAACTGCTATTCAAGGCAAGGCAGTTTGGTCTCCATGGGGTAACACCATTTGCTAAATCTTGCTGTCACCCAAGCAGCAAATTAGAGATACTTTCCTTCCCATTGGGTGTGGGAGGTCTTAGGAGATAATGGCCACTCCTTCCCATCCCACCACCCTGTCCCCTTTAGCACCTAGCTAATTATTTAACCTGAACCATCTGGGTCACAGTCAAGGCTCAATCTTTTTAAGCCATGGCTTGGAAAGGTAAATCCCAAACATTTGCAACTTATCCTGAGTTCTCATAGGTATGCCTTACTATTGCAGGTTTGACTATAACTGCACAGACTCATTTAGAAAGAAAAATACACCTGCCTGTCAACCATTTTTCACCCCCCCCCACACCCCTTTTCTTCATTCCACATCATCCAAAGTTCTACATTTCGTTGATAAACTTACAGGCTTTGGTCTGATTACCGAGTCTATAATTATCAGTTGTTGGTGCAATTACAGGCTTTGGTCTGACTACTGAGTGTAGAGATATCAAAATTCTGTTGCAAGAATGTCACCAGCTCTTCCTTCCTAGTGAGTTAGAAAATCATTATATTACAGGGAACCTCCATGACGACTATCAAAAAAAAGGGAAAGTATTTTGATTGTTTATCAGTCAAGCTCATGTCTGACACACTTCTACATCCCTGTCTAATAACTTCCTTCTTGCTCTGAAATGCCCCACCTAGAATTAATGGTTTTGCTACTAGTAACTCTTAATCTATATAAATTTTCCTTCTTCTGAGTTTGAAAACCCATTCCAGTTGAGTTAAGTTGTAGAAGTATTTATTAATGCTGTCAATATTTGTATATATGCATAAACAGAATTAAAATGGTTTGATGAACAGGTTTCTGAAGGGTGCGTTCAGATACTTAACCTGCTAATAAATAAAGATGACATATATACATGTCATCCAATTGTTGTCGGATATAATGTTGTTTTATAAACATAAGGAAACTTTTCACATTTATATATATATGTCTAATAAATGTGCGCAAAGCTTATATAACAGCTGAACAATTTTGTTGCTGACAACATTGTTTTAGTAAGTATATTTATATTGTAGAGTTTTGAAGCTATTATCATTGTAATTATGAGTTTTTCTTCAGAGCAACTTTGCAGTTTTAAATTATCAATAGGGCTTATAATTTGTGAGATATAAACATTTCTTAGAGGCATGGTTTGAAAAATTATTTTGAAACAAATCATTCAGGGCTCATCAGGCATTGCCATTAAACTCATCAAATATAAACGCATAAACAGGTAATTGGGATTTGGCTGGTCACAATATTCAGAGCTCAGACATGCTATCAAAGAGTGGGATAGCCATAGATTACCACAGATCACCATTCTCACAAATGATCAACAGAAAATTTGATGGATTCTGTGTAAATGCTGATTGACTTCTGCTTTTTATTCTAACAAATGTTCAGAACTCATATCTTAGCTGAAAAAATAGACAAACACTTGCAACTACATTATATGTGCAGTACTCGCTCAGTAAGGTACATTTTTACCTATTTTGTCCATAGCGTTGCCACTGTTGACCTTTCTTTCTTCCTTCCCATAATTTGATTAGGAAACACAGTCTTTTAATAAAAATAATAATGACGGAAGGATGGTAAACTTGCTGTTATATTAAACTCTGGCCAATGCTAGGATATACATCTCAAGTCAGAAAGTGCTGAATGTAATGGTGAAAGCAGGGAAAAAAACAGTATACACCTTACACTGATCAACCTGTCTCACTTAAAAATAGTCACATGCCTCACTTAAAAATAGTCACATGTCACACTTAAAAATAGTCACATGTCACACTTAAAAATAGTCACATGTCACACTAAAAATGAACTAAAGTTAAAGTGAAATAAAACAGTCATGTTTTTAAACAGTGACTGTTTTTCTTCTGAGGCTCAAAGTCAGACCAGGAAATAAGAAATTAATAAGCTGTCATAATATTTAAAATAATTAAAAAATAAACCCAGGCAGCTCAGCCCATTTAAAAAGATTAATCTATTTGTTAATAAGAAAGGAAACAAAACAGAAGACCACACCATTTGAGCATTTTCATTCTGCTTAGAGAACTTCATCAAACTAATTTTCCTACTTTTATCTCAAGCACCTAAAACAGTGGGTTTGATCTCATGGAGATAAAATCAACATCATGTGCTTAAACTACCTCACAAAACAATAAATAAGTGTAAATATATACAAAAACTGTAACTATTACAAACAGCTGTGATATTCAGTTCAATGTTTTACTGCCCTGTCTTTTAAAATCCATTTCAGATTTAGTGGTTCATTAACATAGAGGAGCTTGCATGTACTGGATGATACTTGCCAGGAAAAATTACTACTTATCCAACGCTACCTCAATATATCTTCTGATACCCTCCAGTTCCACATGTGCTATCATCTAAAAAGTATATTTTTGAAGATTGAACAAGTTGTTGCATGCCTATAAAGAGCAATGTTTATTTTTCTTTCTAATGGAAGTGATGTGCTCATACCTTGTTATACTCAATTTTCTAGTAGTACTGGTAACATAATAGTAATTACCAACAAGATACTCAGCAGCATAAACCATGCTGGTTAAAGTGTAATTAAATTGTCCACTAGGACCAAAGGATTTGTCCAGCATGAAACTAAATAACGACTTGATATAGCTTCACTGGAAGCTGAAACCACAACTATGCATTGTTTCTTTTGGATTACTTATATAATTACCCTAACTTTAGGTTTATTTTCAAGGGAGACTCTTCAGCTTTACTAGTGAGCATTGGAACTTCCTATCACTTGTCCCACATCTTCATTACCTCACAAAACACACTGATTGTTGTTTAAAATTCAGCTAATGACATCACAGTCTGTGTTTTTGGTAAGTATCATTATATTTATCTACATGCATCTATCACCAGATGTGGTATATCCTTATTTATGGGGAAACTGTTATGTTTATACTGAGGAAATAAATCATCTTGTCTTGAGACTCTATAAATAATCTTCTCAGTAAAGCCCTTGGGGTAAACCCAATTACAAAATTATTTTCAAGGATCTTGATTTCAGTATGAAAGGCTGGTCATAACTAGTGAACATTGACAAGCTTATGTTTTACTTCTCTTGACTAACTTTTTCTTTGTGTAAGTTGTGTGAATGATTGAAAAGTAGAAGAGACTGTTACTAAAACTTCTTTCCTTTGTAACTTGGTTCATATCTTTATCTTTATACAGTCTGTAGAAAGACAGTTCTGAAAAACTTTACTACAAAGGAATCCTAGATCAGAGACAGCTTTAAAACTTCACTGCTGGAATTCAAATAATCATCATCCACCCCCCTGCCCACTTTTTTGCCATTTTCTTCATGAGGGTAAGGTATCACTCCAGCTGTTCTCATCTGTCTCAGTTCAATGCCACTCTCCTGCCTTTTTTGACAATCTTGCCTGACTGATACGGGTCTTCTCTCATGCAATCCCACCATCTCTTTGCTGGACAACCTTGTTTCCTCTTACTTTCTTCCTGTCTGTCCCAAATCTTCTTCATCACATTGTCTTTTACTTTCCTGCACATGTACCCACACTACCATAATCTGTTCTCATTGACTTTTTCTGCAAATGGAGCTACTTGGGCTTGCTCTGATGACCTTATTTCTTCATCTGTCCCACAGTGTGTAACCCACCTTCATCTCTCCATCACCTCTAGCCTTCTCAAGGCATTTGCCTTCACTGCCCTTGTTTTTGTACCAAACAGTAATAATGGTTACACCACTGTTTTGTACACCATACTTTTCAGCATCTTTGACATTTTTCTGTCACCCACTACTCCTGACACTCTGTGTTAGTTGGCTGTAGCCCCTCTGATTCTAGTTTTGCCCTGCTCAGTCAGACTTCCCTTTGCCTCAACTACCTCTCACAAACACTTGAACCTGTTAACCTGTTTCATAATTTTCTCTTCTATCTCATATTTCAGCTTCTTTTGATTCCTCTCATTTGCTGGCATTATGTGTACTCAGTTTCATCCCATGTACTTTCAGTTTTGAATTTCATTCCATTCCTCTCTCATTTGCTGCTTTATTGATCTGTCCCATCTGACCTGTTTGCTAATGAAGTCCATTACCATTATGAATACCAATGGGCTCAGAGTTGAAGCTAGATGCATACCTGCTCCAAGTGAGAACACCTCTTTGAGTATAAACATTGTTCGCACTTGTGTCATTGGGTCCTTATACATAGCCTGCACTAATTTTATTAATGTTTCTGGGACTTCAGACCATTGCAGGACTGCCCAAATCAGCTTTCTTGGAACAGTGCCATATGCCTTCGTCAATTCTAAGAATGCCTATTTGGGCTATGTCCTCATCTTTAGCTTCCTTTTAACTATCTGTCTCACTGCAGACATTGTGCTCTATTCTGATTGGAATCTGATCTGCTCATCTCGCATCTTATTTTCTACTACTGTGTGCATTCATTTCTTAATCACCCTCTCCAGAACTTTCATGCAGTGTGACAGGAGTTTGATACCTGTTTACTGCCCTCAGTTTTGATGACCCCTTTGTTCTTGTACACTGCAATAGAATGCTTATTCTTCAGGTATCTGGGATACACCTTTCTCTCCGTAGTGCTATGAGTACCCTCTGTAGCCATTTATCCCTTAACTAAACTAAGATCTTGATCATATCTGCTTTAACCTCATAAGAGCCTGCTGCTTTCCCTAACTTCATTTACCTTAGTGTTGTTCTTACGTCTTGTAATGTGGGCTCCTCCTCTTCTTTCATTGTAGGCTGTGTTTTGGAAATACATCTTCTGTGGGGTTTTCTTCATTCAGCAGCTGCTGAAAGTACTCCTCCCATCTGCCTTTAATGTCCCCTGCACTGGGGAACATATTATTGTTGACATCCTTTATGATGGGTGTCTGATAACTGTTTTCTTTATCTTTCTGTTTTTGCCTCGCAACATGTTAAAATTTATTCATACCATCTGCTGGGTCATTTTCCTGGAGATGATAGAGTGTCTCTATGCCTTGTTTTTTGCAACTGCAACTGCTCTCGTATGTTCTTTCGTATGTTCTTTGTTAGTCTTAGCCTACTGCATTCTTTTCTATCTCAGACTTTTTTCTTGCACTCCATCATTCTTTTCCTTTCCTCCTGAACTTTTGCATTCCACCACTAGCTTTCCTTATGTACCTTATTTCCATACCTTACTTGTCCACATATCTGTTCTACAGTCATCAGTCCACACTCATTCTGTTTTTAGGCACTGCCATTCTTCTTCATCTCTATCTATTTCCTGTTCTTTCTGAGGTGCTAGAGCCCTGATTATTTCCTTGAATGTGTGTGCTTTCTCTCCAGTCAACTTTCAGGCCATCAACCTAGTCTCATTTGATCTTAGAGCCCTCCCTGACCACCGTTTGCAGCTGATGCTTGGAGATGCTACCAGTGTTTTTGTGCTGTGGGCTAACTGTATAACTGGGGATGACTTTGCAATCACTGATTCTGCCCCAATGTCATTTTCATACTATGAAGACGCCTACTTAATTTACAAGTTGACCACTTTTGTTTGTGATCTTGCGACTGTCTCTTTTCATCATCAAGTCATTTTCCTTCTATTTTTCTGTTGCCCTATTCATGTTGACCCAGGCAGTCCTCATGCCATATTTGTTTATTCCAATATGTGCATTCAAGTCCCTCATTATCAACACCATCTCATGTCCTAATTTATCTAGCAGGTCCTATAACTGCTATCTGAATGCACTGTTTTCCTCACTATCACAACGCTTTAGGACATAGGCAAAAATTATGAATCATGCCCTATCCTTAAACCCTGTTAACTTTAGCTCTAGTGGAATCTTTATAAAAATAGTGTTAGATATTAACATTTTTGTAGTCACAACTATTGCCAGATAATACATTGTCACAGCTATCTATAATAACCAATTTTAGTTTACTTTTGCCATTCAGAATAATTTCTTGCTTAAGGTTATATTTGTGTTTTACAGGACTTTTGGTTATTAAGGGCCAGAGTTCTTTTTCACAGGTTTTCCAAAATAATTAGAGTTAGATGAAGTGAGTGGCAATGGTACGTATTTTTATAACTACAAGGTTCAGGGTTAGCATGCAGTCAGCTAATATACTGATGTTTGCAGAGCAATACATTTGACTAAGCTTTTTTATGAAGTATTTTAATGCTATTATTACATCTACTAAACTCACCCTTTTGTAAGGCATGAACAACAGGCTACTTTAGAGACTGTTAAACTTCTTTTCAGACTGTGGATGATAGGTTAAGTTGGAACACCTGAATACCCTTCAGTCATGGCTTCTAATACTTTCTTCTCTTTTTCTAGAAATGCTGATTCTCGTATTACTAACTAGTAAGGTGTTGTTGGATGCTGCCATTGAGCTTTTAGATGTTGAAAGCCACTTTTACACTGAGGGTGGGAGACCAGTTGATGTTTTATTTTTTCCTCTCAATTGGACTGGAACAGACCAAACAAGGGACTGGTTACTTTTACCATAAGGTGGGGTAAGTTGCTTAATGGTTGGTGAACACTGTCTGCATTCCTAAAACTCATAGGACCAACCATTATTATTTATTTATTTTACATTTGTTTACTGGGAAGGCCCAACTGGGCTAGTAGCCCATTTCAGTGGAAGCCCAAGGAGAAAAGCTCAATACAGTATATTAGGTTGATGAGAAAGACAAAAGGGGGAATACAATAAAGCCTATATGGATTCATTTTTCATGTAGGCATAGCGGCATGGAGCTTACATGGAAGTAAACAGCTGTGTGATCCAGTAAACAGAGCTGAGGGGTGTGCAAGAGCATGCCAACACAGAAGTGTCTGTGGCATGAAAATCACTTCATAAGCAGTGAATTGCATGCAAATGAGGGTGTAGAGCAATCCCGCAAGCAGCTAGGTAGTCGTGCAGATCCCGTGTTGGTGTTAGAAATGTACAATGAAAATTTCAGTGTACATGAAATTAAAAAGTGAACAGGGGCTGTAAAAGCCCTATTTGAAGGTCAGAAATTGCAAAGCAGACACAGATATGTGCAAAACTATGCCCTGTGTGTCCAAAAAGTAATGAAAAAATATTTTAAATAAATATTTTTTTAATGCCCATATTATGTTTGTGCAGCACGCAGCAGTGTGGAAACATGCTGTTATGCAAAAAACAATATTTAAAAGTATAAAAAGGAAAAAAATAAAATATGTGACAATAATGCATTACAAGGCCTTGCATGGAGTATATACAATGGTAGATGTCTGTGGTTGCTAAGGAGGCAGGTCCTGGAATAGTGTAATATCCAGGTTGTGTGCACAGATGTGTATGCAAATGTGCTGGGGTTACTGAATAGCAATAATGGATATCCGTGCCTGCAGATCAAACCCATGTAGCCCCAGAACCATGTTGATGTCCACAGAAGAGGTAGCTGACATCAAAAAGGGGTGTGTCTCTATTTCTTTAAGCACATTGGAGAACAGTGCATTCCCCTGAGCTAAGCTGAGCACGGGGGTGTGTCCAGTGCTGCTAAGCTTTGTTTAGCCTTGGGGCACATGTTTAAGCTGGTTTGAGCTGTGCTGAGCAAGCCCATTCATGGGGGTGTGTCTATTGACTGCTGAGCATTTTTTATACCTGAAGCACAGGTTTGCTCACAGCACCACAGTGCTTAGCAAGGAAGGCTGTCAAAAAAAGAAAAAAAAAAAAGAAATTGGCCGAGAAAGCCAATCATATATAAATTACTGATGACCCCTGTTCCACCTAAACTGGGCCATTCCAACCTAACAGTGATGTACTTGGAATGTAAAATGCATCATAGTTAGTCAATCACACAGGCTGCATCTGCAGCAGAGCACTATAAAGTATGCGTACAGCCTACAATCTGATTTTTCCCCATACTCTGCACCGTTGAAGTACAGACTTGGGAACTTTTAACTGAGAGAATGCTAGGGGCTGCTGCAGCTCTGATACATCTGTATGTGTTAGATGCTGAGGTCACTCCTGATGCTGCTGCTGACAATAGGCCTAGACTGAGATGGTGAAGAGTGTTCAGGCTCAGGGTAACCTTCCAGAAGCTACATGAGCTGGAGATTGTAGAGTGCTACAGGGTGGACACAGACATACTGCAAGAACTCACCGAGATCTGTCGCCCTCAACTCAGACCCAGGGTCAACAGAGGGGAACCCATCCCACTGGAAACAAAGGTATGTGTAGCCCTTAGGATACTAGCTACAGGTACATTTCAAAGACCAACTGGGGATATGATGGGGTTCTCACAGGCATCAGCATCCAGGATACTCCACCAGTTCCTGGATGCCATGCAAACACATGCCAGGGAGTACATTTATTTATCCTGCACCCCTAAGGAAAGGGGCAGCAGTATGCACCCCTTCTACTGTGTAGCATACTGCCCTAAGGTACTGGGTGCCATAGACTGCACTCATGTCCACATCAGATCACCACCTGGTGAGGAGAGTAGAGTCTACATCAACCATAAGGGGTATCACTCGATCAACTGCCAGGTCATGCAATGCCCAGGACATTATTATGAATGCATGTGCTGGCAGCGCTGCCAGTTGTCACAACTCCCATATCTGGCACACTTCACAGCTGTACCAGATGTTTGCCATGGGTGACATCCAATATGGCCATCTACTGGGGGATGCTGGCTATGCATTGGAACTGTGGATGATTACACCCATCAAAAATGCACACACCTACCAAGGAATGCAAAATGAGGCACACAATCAAACTAGGAACATCATAGAGTGTGTTTTTAGGTTGCTCAAGTCACGGTTCCAGTCCCTCAATATATTTGGTGGAACCCTTCAGTACCCTCCAGCCACATGTGCACAGATGTTCACAGTTTGTGCCATGCTACACAATATGATCCTGTGGAAACAACTGTGGCAAGATCATCACAGGGAAGGGACATACAGACCCCCACCAGTGTGTAGGCCCTCAGAGCCACATCTACAGGGGGACTTGGAGGAGGAACCCCCTGAGGCTGTCCCTGTAGGCAGACATAGGCATGCCCAGTATGCCCTGGCCTTGGCCAAGAGACAACGCATAGCACATGCACTGATAACCTAGGGTGCTAGGGACTGACACCCTACTCTGACTCTCATTCATAGTACAAAGGATGCCAGCCATGACACACCTGTACCTAACCATGTATTGGCTGTGTACTGCATGCATCAGACAGAGTCAGCCCTGAAACACAGGTTTCTAAACTGCTGGGTTCACAAGGCAAGTCACTCTGCTATACAACAAATATATGGGGTACTAGATTATGGTAACATATGTATGGACCTGCTGCATGTATGCAAGGGAATAGAGTGGGCTACTGGGCAACTGGCAGAGATCTAACAGCCACTTGGAACAACAGGTAGTCTGTCCAATACTGAGTGCCCCATAATATTCATTAGGCCACATGGCTGGAAACCCCACTGCATTATGCAAGAGAAATGCTAAACAGCGGGGTCATAGGACAGACGCACAACTGTCAATGCCAGAGCCCCCTACCCCCAACACATCTGTATTCCATACAACTGCAGTAACAGAGTATGTTTTCAAGGATATATCAGCAGACTACACATTTTCAGGGCTGTGACATACAACCCGCACACATATTTTACCCACAGGGGTCAGTGTATGTCTGTAGGCTGTTGACAATGTGAGGAATTAAACCCCTCTCTCTCTTTCTGGTGACTGCTATGGCTTACTGGGCTAAGGACATTCGCATGGGTGATGGTGTTGATGGTTTGAAGCTGGCAACATCTACAGCTTTTGCATGTGAGTTACTCGTATGGTAGGAGTCCCAGAGACTATCTTAATGCCACAACCTGTAACTGCAAGACATCTGGACAAAACCAGAGAAAATGGGGGGACAGAGGGCCATACCTACAGACAGGCATTATACATGGTGTGGGTAACCTGGAAGGTGGCTAGTATAACAGCAGGTTGCAACAGGTCAGTTTAGCTGCAGGATGTAAAGGCCATCACTGAAATGTCTCAGTAGTTACAACACTTCAGTGCCTGCATTTTACAGTATAGTACCAGACAACCACAACTGTATGAGGAACAGAGCAGACATATCGGGGAATAGGCCGGACATTCTGCAAAAACATGTACAGGGAGAGGTATGCAAACTGGTGGTGAAACAGCATGTACCCCAGCACATCAAACCTCTCAGCCTCGTACAGCAACAAATCTGGCCAAAGCCATGAATGTAAGTGGGCCAAAGGCCCAAAAATAAAGGTAAGTGTTAAATATTGCACTTACAAATGTAAAAACTTGATAGAATAACAGATCTTGCATTACCATGAATCTCCTGAAGTGTCAGCAGTCTGAATTTCAAATGTCTGTCATTATTTCCTAATGTCACTATTTAGTGATTTTCCACTAATGTACCAGAAAACCACAATGTTATGTAACATGGACCAAAGATATGAGGCAAATATCTGGACATTCTGTGCAAATCTGTACAGTTAATAAGTAATCCAAATAGCGCGCCGTGCTAATGCATCCGTCTCTAGTGTCATAACATAGTTAGGTAGGGGTTTGAATCCAGCAGGTGGCAAGTGTGTGTGAAGGGGGGTAAGTGTGTGTGTAAGTGTGTATGAAAGAAACATCCCTTTAAGAAGTAATAGCTTAGCGGTAGAGTTGCCGGCCTAAGAGTAGGCAGGCAGGGTTCGAGCCCCCACAACAACCTTGTGAAAGACTGAGTGGTACAGTGGTTAAGACATATGCCTTTCAACCACAAGGTGCAAGGTTTGGTTCTCACTCATGGAAATAGTTAGGGAGGGTGGCCTAATGATTAAGGTGTTTGCCTTACAAACACAAGGTGCAGAGTTTGAGTCTCACAAGGGATAATTGGCTAGGCTTACAATGGCTCGCAAGGGCAGTTAGCTTAGTATGAACCTATGAACCTATGAGTTACATATTACATTCAGCAAACAGCCAAGGGAATGCCTTGGACAAACTATCAAGGAGATGCTGGAGTGTGGAAACAGATACATCAGCCAATGGTCTGCAGCACACAAAATCCCGGACTGGAGTACAAGTACCTGGCCTGTAGTCACCTTGTAAGTAGTGACAGTCACACTGGACATGGTCCTACACTTAGCTAACTTGAGCACATGTCTCTTACCTCTTCCACCCAAAGAACAGCTATGTGGAAATATGTCTTTGCATACATACAGCTATGTATGTCTCCCCCATCCCCTCACACATGATTACCCTAGCTTTCAGTATGTGGCACACACACACACACACACACATATATATATATATATATATATATATATATATATATATATATATATATATATATATAAGATTGTATACATTATATAACACATTTTACCTCACCTATTTTGCATGCTATGTAAAAACTCTGCTATACCTTGTATTCCTTGTGTGGACATAGAGCATGCATTTTTATGGTTTCCAACCCAGTCAGACACTACCCGGTTAACAAAGGTAAATAAATATATATATATATATATATATATATATATATATATATATATATATATATATATATATATAATGTGTGGACTGATATAGACTACTCCACACATATCTACATAACACATTTGCATAACATACACACATGGCAAGAGTTAAGATGACATCCCTGTTAACAACACACACACACACACACACACACACACATGCACGCACAAACATATATATATATATATATATATATATATATATATATATATATATATATATAAACAGCTGGGCTGAACTTTCATTAATCAATGACATGGCACCACAGTGCAATATTTAAGGCTGTAATGTAGGCCTTGGCCCCTTTCTTAGACTTTGAGATGAAAATTAGTGAGGTGTGGAGACTACAGCATCACAGATGGTAGGAACAAATACTGTTCACTGTTGAGATTTCTCAGGTATGACTACACTTTTACATGATATGTATGGCCATTGTCCCATGAAATTGTGAATATCTGGCAGTTCAGGGTAAACATTGTGGTTTGAGTTCAGTAAAGAGATGGAGATGTTAACGTGAGATGTCATACCATCAGACTATGCATGCTGCTGCAGTATTTGCTATTCTATCAGCTCACTAGCTTTCTAGGGACAAATTGTAAAACATGTCCCTTTCACTGGACCTTTGCCCCTCACCCTTTATGTATGGTTGTGTCTGGATCCCTGATTCTAGGGAGTTGTGAGGTATGGCAGGTCTGTAGCAGCTAGCTTAACATACAGCTGCGTATGTTCCAGGCTGCAGCAGCTGCAGCCTAGGACACATAGGGGGAGTGTGACCTGTTTGGAGGGAAGCAGCTGTACACATAACTGAGGCAGTAGTGTCAGCTGTGTCACCACAGCAAAGCCAGGGTAAAGGTACCCTTTACTGTCCAATGGAGGCATGTGCATAAGGTATCTGTTATGTAACAGTGCCAATCACAGAGTAGTAGGCGGCATATAGTTTGGCTATAGAAATATGTGCAGTGTGTCCCTACCTACAGGGCTTTGACTTACAAACATGGGTAGCAGTGAATGCAGTAGCAGCAACATGTGTGGGTTAAATTTGCATGACTCAGTTATTACATGCTGTGTTCACGAGAATGTAATTGATGTGCAATGCACTGGATCCAAACCCAGGACTGTGTGTGGCAAAATATATGACATGCAAGGCATTTAACAGACTGAGCTACTGAGTCAGTGCTGTAGCAGGTGTATTTGCAAAATATATGTGCATACATACAGTATGTGACACACATTGTCTGCATCCATCATTATGTGCATAGCTTTCAAAGGCAATTATTGTGCAGCAGGGTCCCAGTTGTACACATGTACTTTGCCATTGCTGCCTTAGCAGGTGTGTTTAAAGATGTCGCTGATAAAAGGGAACAATTGCCTGCTATCATACCTCTCAATCTCTTAGAGCAAGACATTTCGACAAAGCAATAAATACAAGTGGGACAAAGACCCACAAATAGGGGCAATGTTTACATATTGTTGTTACAAACATAGAATGTTGATAGAATTACAGGTTTTGCATTAGCTTGTGTTTTCTGAAGGGTATGAAGTGTGAAACTCAAATGTCTGTTGTGATGTTCTAACCTCAATCTTTGATAACTTGCTAGTATTTTGCCAGCCAGAAAAATGTGATTTTTATGAAAACCAGGCCAAAAATAGGGGGCATAACACTGGGCATTCTGCAACAATCTGTACAGTTGACAGGTATGCCTGCTATCCCAGGCCTCATGTACATCCATTATTATTTATTTGGCTGTGTACTGGTGTAGTGCTTGCATCACAGTCCCAGGTACACACCCATTTTCCCATTATATGCACTTGCAGTCTGTCAGTGGCAATCAGCACATTTTGCTGGAAACAGATGTTTTAATCCAGAGCTGAGTGGCTTAGTGGGTTAATGTACTATGCTGTAGTTGACTGGGGCATTGGTTTGAGATGTAGCAGAGGTGATCATTTTGCTGATCTGACTAACACTGTGAGAAACACATAAGACCAGTGAGGCACTTTTAAGCACTGTTAAGCGGGTTTGCACAGGTTTGTGGATGGGCCGCGTCATAGCATACTGCTTAGCTCTGAGTAAAGCCATGCTAAAAATTATAAAAGAAAAGAAAAAGGGGGTGATAGGACAGTGGTGAAATGGGGGCAAGCAGGGAGGAATACATCCTGAAAGGCAGGTAGGGTTGTGCAGGAAGGATGTAGAAAAGGACCATAACTTTCCATTTCTTGTACAGCAACAGCTATGCAGGTTTTACAGAATTTGTTCATGAATTTGGAGCCTCACATGCCAGAGAGAGGGGTGTGGACAACATCAATGTGTTAATTAATTAATTTCATAATTAGTTGTGTCCAGTGGATGCATGTGTAAAATGGAGAGCTATGTATGGAGCAATATATATTTTTTGGGACAGGTACACATTTTATTCTTTTATGTTAATTTATTTTATTATTACTGCACATATTTTATTTTATGCATTAATAGAACATTTGTGGTAATGATTTTTAACAGTCTGTGACATCTGAATAAACAATTATTTACACATAATATAGGCTGCCTCACCGATTTAAAAGTAGTCCCTGTGGAGAGAATATCTGTCATCATAGCATACCTGATTCAGTAATATTTATTAGTACATAGCACTGGATTCGAACCCTGGTCTGTGTGTGGCAAAATGTACTTTCTACATAGCATTTAAAAACTGAGCTACTGAGTCACTGCTGAAATCTGACTGACTGATATTTACCTAGAGCTCACCTGGAAACAAAATATGACTTGGTACTAATACTACAGTGTTATAGTATATTGAAGTGACAGTTGAACACACATACATGTAATGCAATAATGACAGAGATACTAGGTAATCTTCACATTACTAAATAAAATGCAGGTGTACACAATATATTGTTACTGGGTTGAAATATGAGCCCTAATTCCGCAGATATTGCACAACAGTTTATTTCAGGTACATTCATGAATTTACTGGAATAGTTTTGAGTTTTTCTTGCATACCAGTTGGCATTATGCAGATATAATTCCACAGTTATTGCACTACAAATCTTTTGTACATAAATGGTTCATGCTCTACTCTTTCTGTCTCATTTGACTGTAGATAGTATAATAAAGCTGTACTCACCACAGTCACAGTGTAACCTGGCCAGGCACCCATAGTGCACCTCAACTTTGAGAGCTCTCACCTCTGCAGCTGTTGGGAGAGCAACACACCATTATGCATTCCAGTTTAGCAGACATTCAAGATTGCATATTAATGAAACATGGGTAAACATATTTACACACATGCGGAACATTGCCCACCTAAAAGATTTGAACCCAAGCATCCAGTACAGCCCCTTTCCTTCTTTTCAGGTCATCATGGTGATGATGACACTGCTCACCTGTGAAGGGGATACCAGTTGCACTGGTGAGGTCCCTTGCCAGCTGGTCCCAGGCCTCCACTTTGTACTCCGAGCTCTGGTAACCTCCCTGCATGAGCCAATATTCATGTTTTTTTCACAAGGAGTCTGACCATGACTCTAGATTCCTCAATGCCTCATCACTGTACCTGAAAGTGTGAAGCCTCTCCAATGCCTGCCATTGTATCCTTCAGAGACAGAACTCCAATGGATTATGGTGTATTCCTTCCTTTTGAGCTTAATATAGACCTTTTTCTCATCCTTATGAGCCATTGGGCATTTTTTTAAAATTCAGCATGATGCTTTGCACCACACAAACCAGTGCAGCTGAGCTGAGCAGTGCTTAAACTGGCAGTGCTTATCAGTGCTTAGCAGTGTGCAAACTAGCTAAGCATAGCCAAGCAGTGCCTAAACAGAGATTGTTTAAGCAGTGCTTATCATGGCTTAGCAAGGCTTAGCAGAGCTTAGCTGAGCCCATCAAATCACAATTTAAAAATAATTGGCATAATTTATATTGTGAAAATAATTGCTTAATTTCCCTTCCATGTATTCAAACCCCACATCTACTACACATGAGGTCATAACTCTATCCACTTGGTTACGTGGATGTGTGGAATGCTGCTATACTTTTACATACACCTCTGAGCCACATTTAAGCACTGCTAAGCACTGCACCATGCCAAGCAAACATGTTAAGCAATGTTTAAACTTGATGTTTGAATCACAAATTAAATGCATCCGGTTTCTATTTTTAGATGTCCAGCACGTATCAATTGCTGTGCATTGTGCCATGCAAACTTTAAAAATAAATAAATAAATAAAAAATAAATACCTTGTTATCATGCACTTGGACAGTCCAGGGGGTGTGTTACTCATTTGCGGACACAGTTAATCACGCACTCCCTACACTGATTCAATAACCCTGTTCCATGGCTCTTCCTCAGCCATCATTAATATGCATGGTCTTCTACAGATGGGGAATTGCATACATGGACATGGTAACTTTCCTGTAGGCTATACAGTATGCCTACATGGAATTTATTAAATCTGGGAGATAGATTTGTAAAGCATTGTAAGCTTCTCACATAATTATATTCAGATTTGAAAAGCATCATAAGTTTATTAGCTTCATTTTACTGGTGGGTTTTTGTTCTGACTTCTGATGTCTCTTACTTTGTTTGTTATTATAATCAGTGAATTCCGTCTGATATTTTTTCTTTTATTTAATACAAAAATTGTTCCTTAATCCTCTCATTCAGCACTTAATGCCTGGTGTTAAACATCATAGCAAATGCATGCTAAAAACATCATAATTACCACATCATTACTTCATTATGCAGCTGTTGAAATGTATTTCTTGTTTTTTTTTCAGCCTCAAAATTATTAAATGTAATAATAGGTATCATTTAGTCAATGCCAACATTCTCATTTAATATCTTTGATTTGGAGAACATTTCAGCATAAACAACGTTTTCTATATGGACTGCCTTAACTGTTAGTCTCTAGGACATTCTAATAAGTGAAATGCTTGTTTCCTGGAAAAATATTGTCCAACAGCAGAAATTTTAGCTTCACTATCTTCCCTTCTCTTTGTATCCAGATTCATTATATTGTGAATCAGACTCCTAGCAACATCTTCCAACAGATATGATGCTGACTTCAGGAGAAGATGGAACACATCATGTTCAAAAGTATATCCATTTTTAAAGAGAATAAGAATAAATGAATAAACTTGCTCTCTCTGCCTATTTTAACTGTTTTGTATACACAGTTCATATGAGACCAATATTTAGACAATTTTCTTTTTTTTTTCTTATTAATAACACACAAAAATACAACCAAGTATCTTCCACCACTCATAGGAACCATTAGTATATATGTTAGCAGTATGGAGACTTGTAGTTAGAGACCTTAAAGCATCTGACAGCAAGACCAAGTCCAATTTCTTTTTTTCTACATTAAAATGACAATTCATGTTATTCTTAAATTCAGATTAGTAAAACAATCTCTGACTTGTTCTAAATATTTATTTGCTACTTATAGCAGGAACTTTGCTTATCTTTATGAACAAAAAGGAAAATGTAATGGAAAATGACATGTTTTGGTCATATTTATGCAATTACAATTATAAATCTTCAGGTTAGGTTACATACCTCATGCCTCTGTTTGTACAAGTTGGAAAGCAAAGGTGTTTCTATCTGGGCTTGCTGTGGGAATTTCTGTGGTGGAACAGTTATTTGTGAGGGCTAGTATGGACTCTGTGAAATACTTATTAAACTGCATAGCTATAGAGACTGAGTTGTTAGTGGTTATAGGGGTGGGGTACTGGTGTTTCCAGATTGTAGGATTATATTAATAGTGGACCGAAACTTCTAAGGGTTGTTTTGATGTTTAGTTTGAATGTTTTGGTAGTGATTAATCTTGTCCTGTTTGATTTATTTTTTTAGTTTTATTTCTAAGCTCTTGACATGCCTGTTTAGTCACTTGTATTTTACTTTTTTGCTACAGATGCCAAGCTTTATCGCTATCTTTTAATAGTGATGTGGTTTCTTTTGTTAACCATAAGGCATAGGCAGAATGTTCAGGAAAGTTAAGCTGAAGTAGTCTATACTTTCCTGTAGTGAGAAATGTTTCAGTGGTACCCAACTACAGAGTTGAAGGGTGGATATGTTAAAGCTTTTTTTTTTGTTTGTTTTTGTTCCAAATTTTGCGATAGCTGGTGAGTTTTGCTAGATTTATTTTCTGCCTAAGTAGAAAAGTTGAAAGATGACTGCTGAGACTATCTGGAAGGCAACTAGCATGTAAAGACAGAAAAGGTATGTTTGTTAATATCCAATCAAGGATGGATTGCTTATTTGATGTTTTATCAGTTCTAGTGGGGACGTGTATGATTTGGGTGAAACCATGGAAGTTTATGTGATTTAAAAGGTTTTGTGAGTTACAAGTATTCCGGTCATGTTGAAGTCCCCTATAATAATTGTTTCTTGGGAAAGAGAGTTTGAGGACCAGCAGAGGAAGTGTTCAATGGTGGAGATGTTGTTACCAGGAGGTATATAGGTCCCAACTATGTTTATGTCTTGGAGTTGATCATAAGTTTTGTAAAGATTTCTTCTGCCTTATCAAAGTCAGGAGTATTTTGTTATAGGATCTATAGAATAAGGTTACCTTTAAAAAGAATGACTACACCTCTCTTTTTTTTCCATTTCTCTGTACCCTATACATACTCTTACCTGGCGGTAGAATTTCATTAGAGTTAATTTCTGATTTTAACCAGGTTTTAGTAATCAGAGTGATGTCACGATGTCAGGAGAGTAGTGAGTGAGAGTTGTGTGATGTTTTTGGGTCTTGTTATTGATATTTCTAATGTTCAAATTTAATAATAGGAGGTCAGATCCTTTCTGAGAGAGGTTTAGTAAACTATGGTTGTCATATCGGGGTGTTTGTTGGAATGGCTTGGTGTTGGGGCCAGGGTTTGGATGGATATCTTTGCTAAGGGTTAACTTTGAGGTGATGTGTGATATGGTCTTGAGGAATTTTACTATGATTGTGTTATATTTCAGTGAGACATTGGGATTGTTTTGTTGTGGTATTATAATATAGGTAATCTGATCAATGTAAATAATATTGTAGATTAAGGGTGGTATTTTAATATTTAAAAGATTTATTTGTGGTGGATAGGGAAATGGAGTATTATAGGGAGTTGCTGACCCATTGAGAATAATGTGCATGAGATGAGGTTTGCTGCTATTGTTAAGACTACTATTGCAGTAACATGGATGGGTATCATGTTGATTTATTTAAATCTTAGTGATAATAATGATTTTTGTAAATGTATTCCTGTATTGTTATAGTTGGAAGAGTTATATTAGTTATAAGTAATCATATCTTGTTATAGAGGGGAGACTAGTATTACGCAAAAATTGATGTAATTTAGTTTATTAGCTGGGTTGGGTAATATGGATTATGGGCGTGGTTAGCTTAAAATAAATTTAGGCATAGCAGGGGTGGGTGAGAAATGGGAGCAGGATAAGGGAGGGGAGTGAGCCTGAGTGCAGCAAAGGTGAAATAGAGCAGGTTTCTTTTAACCCAGTTAACCCATTTTCCAATTCAGAAGCACTTTATTTAAAAAGTAATGATTATTTCACTTGCTGTTGATTAGATCCTTTTATTAACAAAAGTTACAGAGTAATTACTACTTAGCCAGGGTTTATTAGAGTATACTCAGTTACTATATCCTTTTTCAGCAGATGGGTCACATGAGTGTGATATTTTCTATGTGCTACTTGTATTTACAGCTAAATGTAGGTTTATTAGGTTAGGTAGTGGCCAGGAAAACTTGTTTGAGCTGCCAACCTAGGCAATGTGCTCACTAGATACACTTTAAGCCTTTTAGAGATTTCTCTACTTTAGTTAAAATAAAACTCCCTTAACAGCTGACCTACACTGTTTTCATGTGGCTCTCCTTCTTGCTCAAGTATCTGTAAGGGCCTGGAGACTTGTTTCATTAGTGTTCATTTCTGATTTTAACCGGGTTTCAGTCACCAGACAAATATCAGGAGAGTGGTGGGTGAGAGTGCCATGAAGTTGCTGGGTTTTGTTAATTAATTAATGTGTTTCAGGGTATCTTAAGTGATTCACAGCTGACTGAAATAAAAACGTTGAAAGCCATAACAGAATTAGAGAGATACCCAGAGAAAGGTTATTTCCAGTATACAGCACACATTGTGCAGTTCTTGCCTATATTCTATATTCACATTCCTTTAAAGAAGCAAAAGGTGCAGTTTAAAATATTTGTAAAATAAGTACCGCAATGCAAACATTACATATCACTGGTATGACTAAGTCCTCCATAATTGGATGCCGGTATCTTTTTACTTTCAAAGCAGTTTGATCTATGCAGCTTAAACTCTTACTATAATACATCTCAGGATGCTAACATTTCAGAATGTCAGTAAATAATAATGTAACTATGACCACAGTAATTGGATGTCAGAGACTTTTTTACAGTCAAAGCAGTATAAAAATCAATAATTTGAGAAAGTAAAGTTTTCAACTCTCTGACCTGACACTATGGCCGATGAGATTCATCATGCTGACCATATGATCAATTCAGTGGCATGTATAGGCTAGTTGTAATGGTGCAGTTTCCATAAGCTCCTAGAGTTGTTAAAATAAAGTTTTTCAAACAAGGTAGATTGGCTTACTTGACTTAAAGAACAGTTTGTACAAGCTAGAAACCACCCTAAACAAAATATGTTATGTACTCACACCTTAGCTGCATGCTTCTAGATTATCAGACTCAGCAAACTTGGACTATATTAATGACCATGCAGTTTCTATTTCAGAGCTGTCTTCAGCTGAAAACTCTGGTACTATAATTTTTAAAAAATCCCCAAGGCTGGTCATCGTCTGTACCAGACAATGAAGAGTCCTCTCTGTCTTTGTCATGCAAAACACACATTTCCAGACTGCTACATAATTAGCTGGAGTCTGATCTTGTTTTAATGACCCTGTCCCAGCTCTCTCCTTGTTTGGGTGCAACAGAGATGTCCTAGCTCCTACCTATCTAGCTGGTCTCTGGTCTTCATTCAATGGTTCAGTCCCTGATTTTCCCTTCTTTGACATCAGAGGATTAAATGGTGCACTAGCCCAAGAAAATGATTCCGTTCTTCTCTTGTCACCTATAGGCTCTTATCCTTATCCTTTTCAATTTTTACCATTTCTGCAAAAGTATGACTATATGTAGCATCCTAAATCTCTTAGAAAAAAATATATTTCATTGAGTTCAGGAGAAGACAATATGTGAGGACCTCTAGTTATTTCAGGAAATATCAGTTGTACTCCAAACTCTAACTTCTTCCACTACTATCAAAATACGTTAAAGCTTTCCTCTTAATAAACAAAGCAAAATTATAGTCAGGAGTAATACAGGGATGCTCAGCATTTTTTAAGTATGGACCCTGTTTTCTTGCTTTTCTTAGCATTTCTTTCCTGTCATTATAATCCACGTATATGTATATGGACTTCATTGGAAGCAGGGACTGCTTATTTGTGGATACAATTCTGTGATCACTCTCAGTAAAGGGAGGACTGGAAACCTGCAGCAGCACAAACAGTTTGTTTCTAAGTCTGAGTCTGCAACTTCTACTCTCTCAAGCAAATCAAAGCATTTGAAATTATTATGTCTAAAATAATTTCCCATGTCATGTGACTTGTTTTTCAACAAATTAGTATGAGAAAGTAAACTTTGTATCCCTCTGACCCACATAGTTCCTGCTTTTCAGACTGATACTTTGCCAAGGTTTGCTGCACCTGTTACAACTGTAGTTCATACTCAGCAGAAATATATTGCTTGAAATTCCTTGGCAGTATTTTTAAAAGAGCCAATAAGGCTTCCACAGTGGTTCTAATCACTTTAACATTACCTACCAACATTGCTGTCTGTTCTTCCATCTTGGAAATACTCTCTATGGCTTAGTTCCACATCACTCAAATTTCACTGGCTTCAAAATAACATTTTAAAGATGTAAAGCTTGTAGCAGCTGCTTCTCACGCTCCCAAGCACAGCTATTTACAGTTTATAATCACTCCTTTCTAAATCCCCACCCTATCTATACTAAAATGAATCATGGGTAGGAGCTGTCACTCAGTGCTGCTGTCTCACACTCATATAAATGTGTGCTCGCAAGGTTGTTACGCATTTATAACCAAAGCAACCACAGTTCAGGAAACAATCAGCTTTATTAGACAAACAACCACGTTAAGCACTTTCTTCCCCTAAATTACAAGGGACTTCTTCAAAACAAAATCAGAACAAAAATCAAACACCCTAACCCAGGCTTATATAGTAACAATGAACCCTAATTTCTAATTGTAAAATTTAATAATTAATAAATTAATACTTACAATTCATCATAAAACCAGATTGCCTTTAAAAATTAGTTTGTTAAAAGATGCAAACATCAAATAAATTGGACATAACAATTCATAACCAATGAATGCATTACATCATAGGAAATAAATAAAATACATATTCAAATTTAACCTAAAATATTTTTTAACTTTAAAATACTGGTGATACTAATGGCTTCATTAATCCCTGGTTGTACAGTGGCATTGAGTCTCAACTGCCATCTCAATTCACTAATATCTAAATGTACGTCCAGACATTCACCCTGTGGATCTTCCTTTTTAAAGGCAATCTGGTTTTATGATGAATTTTAAATATTAATTCATTAATTATTCAGTTTTACAATTAGTGATTAGGGTTGATTGTTATTATATAAGGCTGAGTTGGGGCGTTTGATTTTTGTTCTGATTTTGTTCTGAAGAAGTCCCTTGTAATTTAGGGGAAGAAAGTGCTTAACGTGGTTGTTTGTCTAATAAAGCTGATTGTTTCCTGAACTGTGGTTGCTTTGGTTATATAGTTTTGATATTTGATTTATTGTTATGCATTTTGTAGAGTCTTTGAGGATCCCTCACATGCAAATAAGTAAAGAATTAGACTATGATGAGTAACTGCTGCAAGTCTCTTATGTATTTATTACAGTTTGTGATAGCCTGTAGCATATAGATGAGTTTAGAATCAAACTGCTTGTGACAAGTAGATGCTTTGATTTTATTTACATTTTTACTTTATTTATATTCTGTTTACTCGGATAGAACAGTGATCTCAGCATGAAATTGTAGGTCCAGTCGTGTTACATTCAAAATAGAAGCCATAAAAATATCAACAGTACAAACACAAAGTAATATGAACTGTTCACAAAAAATATAAAAAGAATTAAAAAAAAGAGAGAGATACTGTGTACGAATTTTACACAATGTTTAGGTGTATATTTCACTAGCACAAAAGTGGAGTCAGACGAGTAGTATGAAAAGAGTGAGAAGCAGGATTAGCCTTGGAAATTGTCATGGATAAAATGTGTTTAGTGGGCAAAGGAAGAGATAAGTAATAGTACAGGCACAGAGTCCGAGGAGACAATGGGTCTGAGAAAGGTAAATGTAAGAATGAAGGAAACAGAGAAGATACATACATATTTACAAGAAAAAATATATAGTAGTAACCAAAAAAGTACTAATTCCTTGGTAAGCTGTTATTCTAGGGAATAAAAGTTTTTGGTTAGATGTACGGACTTGCAGAATGATTTATATATGAAATATAAAGGATAGGGTGGTGTTACTCCATAAACCAAGACATTTGTATTGGTGTCATTTTTATTCAATTGCCTGATGGGAAGGTATGAGGTTATGCTGTTAGCATATGCTTGTCTTCCCTGGGTTCTAATAACATAAATTTGGTTGGAGACGTTTATTGTCAGATATAGTAAGTATAACAAGTTATGTAAGAGAGAAATATGATGATAATTTTATTCTTCGTGTCTTCATACACAGGACTACAAGACCAGATGACTAGGTCATCCATGTGATGAAGTAAGTCACTTTTTTGGAGGAACTGGTGAATATTTTTAATAATTAGGGAAACACAATCTAACATAAGTATAGAGATATAGGGGATTCATGAAGGGAGTGATTGTTGGATGGAGCTGGCAGTTTGGTTGACTATAGTGACCTGCTTTTTATGTAGATATTGTTAGAATGAAATGGTGTGCATGACAAACTGTGGCAGCCTTTTAAGTTACAGATTGTGCAATGCATTATAAAAAGTTTGACAAGATGGTATGTGCTAAGGTAACTACCTGATTCCTTGGCTTTATAGTTATTTTCAGTAAACAGAATGAGATTAGCAGACGTGCTATGACCTGTGAAGAAGGAAAACATGTTCAAATGTTCCTGATTTATTCCCACATGCACCTCCCTACTCCACGAGCTTCTGACTACAAATATAACTCTTATGGACACTCCATTCCTCTGGAAGGAATACTCCATAATTGTAAATGTGTAAATACAAGCATACGTCTATAATCCTATCTTAGTATACCACCTAGCTTCCAAGAATCTTTACCGCAAGCTCATCTGCAACATTGAGCACAATATTAGTATTATTAGACAATTTTTTCTGCCACCACTGAAACCCCATTAAGCTACATCTATCTGACTTGTTATGCAGCAGTAACTCTGGGTTAATGAAAATGTTACTTAATAATGTTTTCATAGGTTCATAGGTTCATAGGTAGGTACTAGGCTATCTGCCCAAAGGCATTTATATGCCTAGCCAGAATGTGTTGGCTTTTGCCGCCCCCTTAGATTAGTTCCCTGTGCCTCTGTCCAGCAGAGCCACTGAAGTGATCCCCGAGGTAAACTTTCTGTTTCCCATCCACTCATCAAGATTTCTTTTGAAGAATGTTAGCAAGGAGCTCTGCCTAATGTAGACTGGGATCTTGTTCCCAAGCATGGGAAGTCTCTGGGACAGGAATCTATCCCTCCAGCATGTTCATAGGTTCATAGGTTCATAGGTTCATACTAGGCTATCTGCCCAAGGGCATTTATAAGCCTAGCCCATAGTTATGTGGCTTTCGCCACCCCTTTAGTTTGAATAAAAACTATGCCTATCATTTTTCTGTGCCTCTGTCAAGCAGTGACACTGAAGTAATCCCTGGGGTATATCTGCGATCTCCCATCCATTGGTCAAGATTCCTCTTGAACAAGGCCAGCGAGGTGCTCTGCCTCACATGTACCGGGATTTTGTTCCACAGCATAGGGAGTCTCTGGGTGATGAATCTGTCCCTCCAGCATGTTCTATTTATAACCGTGTCAAGGTTTAAGTCTCTCGCCCTTGTGGTTCTGAGGGATCTAGATTTTTTGAGGTGAAGCATATTCATCAAATCTGGGTTTGACATGGCCTTATATGTCAGGCACAGGTCACCTCTGAGCAAGCGGTATGAGACTGAATAAAGCTGGAGTTCTTTCAGTCGGGCAGCATAAGACATATTTTTGAGACCCTTTATCCTTTTGGTGAGGAACTTTTGGGGCCTTTCAAGCTGCATCAGCTGTCTGGTCAGATACATTCGAGCGGGCATTGTACTCAATCATAGGTCTAATGAGTGATGAGTACAGGGGACGATGACCTCCCTTGATCTAGATGTGAATCCCTTCATGATCAGGTGGGCGATATAGAAGGTTTTCCTAACTACTTTAGCAACATGAGTGTCAAGCGAAGACTACTGTCAACTTGGGTCCCCAGATCCCTGATGACTTTTTCTGTGCTCAGTGGATTGTCACCTATATGGTAGCTAGGGGTAACCTTGTTTTTCCCGAAGGGTATGACTATGCATTTTTGGCGTTTAACTTCAGGCCATGGCTCTGGCACCAGTTATCCGTTTCTGTGAGGCCCTTCTGGAGGATATCTGTGTCAGATGTGTTTTCGACTATGGCCCAGTTTGCAGTCATCTGCAAACTTTGTCAGCCATAACCCTCCTGTGTTTGCTTGTACTTCAGAAAAGTAGATGCCGAACAAGAGTGGACCCAGGACTGAGCCCTGTGGGACACCACTTGTGACAGGCTTTGAGTCTGACATGGCTCCAGCAACTCTGACCCTGTGGGTTCTGTCGCTTAGCCAGTTTGCAACCCATCTTGTGATGTATGGGTTTACATTCAAGCTGATGAGTTTTTCGATGATACCTGAGTGGGGTATTGTGTGAAGGCCTTTGCCAGGTCGAGGTAGGCTGTATGGACTGCCTTTCCTCATCAATGGCCTTGGTGACTGTCTCGAAAAAGTCAACCAAGTTTAAGAGGCAGGATCTGCCTTTGACAAAGCCAAACTGGGTTGGATCCAAAGTCTGCAAGTTCCCTATGTCTTTATTTATGAGTTCCATTATGATCCTCTCCATGGCTTTGCAGATAAGGCTTGTCAAGCTAATGGGGCGGTAATTTCCAGGGTCTGTGGAGGCACCGCCCTTATGAAGTGGGACCACAGTCGCCGTGCGCCACTCCTTGGGTGCGTATCCTGAGGTGAGGCTAAGATTAAACAGCTGTCCTAACTGTGGGTTTAATTCCTCGTTGAGTTCATGAAGCACACAGCCGGGGACACCATCCGGTCCCATGGATGCTGTGTTTTGCCTTAGTGAGGGCAGTTCTCACCTGGGCGTTGGAGATGTTTGGGGGCTACAATCCTCTGGAATAGATATCTCTCCTTTTGGGGGAGGGGAGAAGTTTGCACTGAACCTGTCAGCCAGTATGTTAGCAATGTGTGTAGGTTCAGTAATTTTCACATCATTTTGAACTAATTCTGAGCATATCTGGGAGTTTCCTCCTAGGTTTCTAACATAGCTAAAGAAGGCCTTATGATTGTCTTTAGAGTCCTTGGCGATTTTTCTCTCAAAATTTGCCTTGGATGATTTTATGAGAGCTCTTAGTTTTTACTTATAATGATCAAAGGTGTCTTACCTTTCAAGGATTTTGCTCTATCTTGTAGTAGCTTCCTCCTTTTGTTGTAGAGCTTGTTTATGGCTGGGGTCCACCAGACTGGATGCTTGCCTTTGGTACAGAGAGTCTTAGTTTTGTTTGGGATTGCCTGATCCATGCAGTCCTGTAGGTGCTGGTAGAAGGCATTTGTAAGTGATTCAGCGGTTTGAGTAATGTTTACCACTGGCTCAGGGGCCTTAAAGGAGACCACACTAGTTTTTAGAAGTGTGAAATCGGCTTTTGAGAAGTTTTTCACTGTGGTCTTTTTGTTTCAGGTGGGGCGGGATGAGGACCTCCAGCGAGATTAGTTTATGATCTGATCTCACCAGTGAGGGTATACTTCCGGTGTTGAACATTTTGATCCCATGTTCGTGATGATGAGATCAAGTATGTTTTCACCTCTTGTGGGGATGGTGACTAGTTGTTCCATGGCATTTGAGTTTATGAACTCCAGGAATCTTTGGGTTAGAGTGTTCGGGCTTGAGTAGTGTTCCCAGTCTATATTAGGGTAGTTGAAGTCACCTAGTATGATGGTGTTTGGAGATACATTTATCCCTCCAATGTTTTCAGGAAGGCCATGTGAGGTTCCTGAGTTTGAGAGGGTGGCCTGTAACATGCTACAAATTGCAGAGCAGTCTTGCCTATGGTTAATTGCACCTGGATGGTCTCCGATGCATCGTGCGTTGCCACCAACCTTGAGGTGTGGGTGTCCTTTATGAATATGGACACCCCCTCCTTTCTTGGTGTTGTCCGGATTTTGGGGCCGGAACGTATGATATGAGGTGAAACCTGTTAGTGCTGGGGTGCTCTCAGGAGCCTTGAACCAGGTTTCTGTCACAGCACAGACATCGATGTTCTCCATATTGAGAAGGGCCTCGAGTCGTGCATCTTGAGATTGAGACTTCTGGCATTGAGCAGCATTACCCTTAGTTTTTTCCTTTTGGTGTTCTAGGGTGGTAGGTTTAGAATTTGAGCCTTGCCTAAAAAGGCACTATGGGGTGGCAAGAGCCTTTGCCAATATCCGGAAGCCCAGGGTGACAGGTGCAAGCCGTCCCTTGCGAAGCAGCGTGGCTTGTCCAGCATGTCATCCCAGGCAGACAGACATTGGATCCCTTTGAATGACACCAGAATTTAAGCCAATTATTAAAGCTGATCATCTTATCACTGTATTGTGGCATCATTCTAGGTGAAGGTAGGATACTGCTCAAGGTCAGGGTCATACCTGCCTGGGCTACATAATCAGAGAGCTCCTCGGCGTCCCTTTCATGTAGTCCAAGGAGGTGCGTCTCAGGTCGTTGACACCAGCGTGGACAATGACTGAGTCGTGCTTGTACCTGCTGTTGAGAGACCTGAGTGCTTGCGTTATGTGGCGGATTCTAGCGCCCGACAGGCAGCTTACTGTGACCTTCTCCTTACTCAGTCTGGTGAGCGGGCGTCAGTGTGTCTGACTATGGAATCACCAATGACAAGTGTGTCTGGCATTTTGTTTGGCCTTAAGGGCTGTGACTGTTTGACACTCTGACTGTGTGGTCTATGTGTTGCATGTGTTGGGTCGTGAGGTGGTAGTTGTTTGGGTGTCTGCTTTGGTGGCCTCTGCTGTTTTGGTAAATTTTTGACCAGAGCCTCCGAGTATGTCTTTGTGTGAGTATGTGTATGATTTGAAGTTGTGATGGTACCATGTGTGACTGGGTATGTATTGTGTGTGGTTGCCTTCTCCTCCTGTCTGGTCTTGCCAGTCCTATGTTGAGAGAGCTCAGCCTCCAGTTTGGCCGTATAGTTGCATCTCTCGCATGTATTTGTGTTTTGTGGGAGAAGGAGAGGATTGTCTGTGTACATGAGGCAATTGTAACATTGCCTCAATATTCCCAGGTTCACCAGTTGAGCTGGAGAGGACACTAGCAACTGATCCCTCGACATACTAGAAGTAGTAGATAAAGAACTTTCAAAGGACTCCGAGGGAAGTGGGTTTTGGGCTGGTGGGGTACTATCTATAATAAGAGTGCTTTATCAAGGTGCAAGTACTGTAGGAGTAAGTGCTAGGCTTTACAGATAGAGAATAGTCTACTTGGGAATCAAGTAGAGATGAACTTTTCAGTTATAGGATATGCTGGTTAGATCAGCAGTACAGTTTAGCGTGTTTTATAGCAGGGGCTGAAGGGAGCTAGGAATTGGCCCAAAACGACCAATGGACTACTAGTTTCTGGCTGAAACTTCACCAAATCGGACAAAAGGCGCTCAGTGCTTCCCACTCCCACTGGTAAGCAAAGAAACTTCCCTCCTTCCTAATAAGGCAATGGATCAGTAACAGGAACTAAAAACAAAGCCCAGGGATCAGCAACTCTGAAACTGGACTACTCTAGTTCAGTAAAGTGGGAAAACAAGAGATTTTTTTGTTTTATTACAGAGATAAGGAAAAAAACACAGTAAATGCTATAAATGCTGTAAATCGGCTAGCGCACTTTAGTGTGTAGCCTACAGAAACAATTTGCAACAATTAGTAACTTAAAGTGCAATAAACAGTGTAAAATGCAGAAATCACTTAAAGTAGCAGTAAAACAGGCAAAATGCAGTCGCTAGCTTAATAACAGTGGGAAAGCCACAAAAAATACTTATATCTGGTAGAAAGACACTCTTTTAGCTCTCTGCTGCTTGGATCACTCTGCAGGCCACCACAAGGATCTGTGCAGAGTTGGTACAAGCTGGAAAACACGTGTTTAGCGTGTTTTATAGCAGGGGGCTGAAAGGAGCTAGGAATTGGCCCAAAACGACCAATAGACTACTAGTTTCTGGCTGAAACTTCACCAATTCGGACAAAAAGGCTGCTCAGTGCTTCCCACTCCCACTGGTAAGCAAAGAAACTTCCCTCCTTCCTAATAAGGCAGTGGATCAGTAACAGGAACTAAAAACAAAGCCCAGGGATCAGCAACTCTGAAACTGGACTACTCTAGTTCAGTAAGGTGGGAAAACAAGAGATTTTTTTTTTTTTTTTTTTTTTTTTACAGAGACAAGGAAAAAAAACAGACAGTAAATGCTATAAATGCTTTTAAGTGGCTAGCACACTTGAGTGTGTTAGCCTACAGGTAAAATTAAGCAACAAATAACTGTCCTATTTATTGTTGTGGTGAGGTTTAGATCCCTAGACCATGTGGCTCATGGGGATAAGGTTTTCTTTAGGTGGAGCATGTCCATCAATTCTGTGTTGGACATGGCCTTGTATGTCAGGCAGAGATCACCTCTGAGTAGGCGGTATGCAACTGAGTACAGCTGTAATTTCTTCAGTTGAGCTGCATAGGGCATCTGTTTGAGGCCAGTGATCCTCTTGGTGAGGTACTTCTGTGGTCTTTCCAACTGTTGCAGGTGTCTTGTAAGGTACATCCCAAATGGAGCATTGTACTCTATGATGGGTCTGATGAGTGATGAGTAGAGGGGCACAATGACCTCTTTTGATCTGGATGCAAACCCTTTTGTGATGAGGTGGGCCATGTAGAAGGATTTTCTAACCACTTTGGCAATGTGATTATCAAAGGAGAGGTTACTATCTACTTGGGTCCCCAGATCCCTTATTACGTCTTCCAAATTTAGGGGACTACCACCTATGTGGTAGTTTGTGGGTACTATGTTTTTTCCAAAGGGGATGACTATGCACTTTTTGGCATTTAGCTTGAGGCCATGATTTTGACACCAGGTATCCATCTCAGTGAGACCCTTTTGGAGGATGTCTGTGTCAGCTGGAGAGTCAATTATAGCCCCTCGTTTGCAGTCATCTGCGAACTTGGTCAGTCATAGTCTTCCTGTGCTTGCCTGTACCTCTGAGAAGTATATGCCTAACAGGAGGGGTCCTAGGACTGAGCCCTGGGGAACTCCACTTGTAACCGATTTAGAGTTGCACCTAGCTCCTGCAACTCTCACCATGTGGGTTCTGTCCATGAGCTAGTTGGCAATCCATCTTGTGATGTAGGGGTTTATGTTCAGGCTGGTGAGCTTGTCTATAATACCAGAATGGGGAATGGTGTTGAAGGCCTTTGTGAGGTCTAGGTAGGCTCTGTGTACCACCTTTCCCTCATCTATAGCCTTGGTAACTGTCTCAAAGAAGTCCACCAGGTTTAGGAGGCATGATCTGCACTTAGAAAAGCCGAACTGGGTAGGGTCCAGTGTTTGGAGGTTCCCAATGTCTCTGTTAATGAGTTCCATGATGATGCGCTCCATAGCCTTGCAGACCAAGCTAGTCAGGCTTATAGGGCAATAGTTCCTGGGGTCTGTTGTGGCTCCACCTTTGTGGAGCAGAATAACCGCTGCTGTGTGCCACTCTAAGGGTACGTAGCCTGTGGAGAGGCTGAGTTTGAACAGTGTGTTTAGGTGAGGGGTTAGTTCATCTTTGAGCTCTTGTAGGATGCAGCCTGGGACACCATCCGGTCCCATTGATGCTATGTTTTTGGCTTTGGAGAGGGCTGTTTTAACCTGAGTGTCTGTAATTTCAGGGACTCTACATTCTTCTGGTATGGTTATGGGCCCACTTAGGAGTGAGAGTGGGGTGAAGTTTGCGCTGAACCTGTCTGCCAGGATGTTGGCGATATCGGTCGGTTCAGTGTATTTTGTGCCATTCTGCACTAACTCTGAGCAGATCTGAGCATTGCCACTTAGATTCTTGACATAGCTAAAGAAAGCCTTGTGGTTATCTTTGGAGTCCTTGGCAATTTTTTTTTCAAAGCTAGCCTTGGATGATTTTATGAGGGATTGTAGTTTTGTGCTGATACTGATCAGGGATGTCTTCCCTTCTTGGGATTTTACTCTTTTCTGTACTAGTTTCCTCCTTCTATTGTATAGCTTGTTTATGGCAGGAGTCCACCAGACTGGTTTCCTTTTCATGAGGAAGTGAGTCTTGGTTTTGCTTGGGATGGCATGATCCATGCATTCTTGTAGGTGTCCGTAGAATGCATTAGTAAAGAATTATGCAGCTTGGACAGCATTATCCTTCAGCATGGGGGCTTTGAAACTTTCCACCTGGTCTTAAGTAAAGTGAAGTTTGCTTTTGAAAAGTTTTTTATGGTAGTTTTCTTGTCTGGGGGTGGGGGCAGAATGTGGATATCCAAAGTGATTTGTTTATGGTCAGATCTAACCAGCGAGCAGTTGACCTCTGGTGTGGTCTGGTCGCCCATGTTGGTGATGACCAGGTCCAATATGTTGTCACCTCTGGTTGGAGTGTTAACCAGTTGAACCAGGGCATTTAGTTTATAAATTCTAGGAAATGTTTGGCAAGGGAGTTAGTACTTGAGTAGTTCTCCCAGTTAATGTTTGGATAATTGAAATCACCCAATATTAGGGTGTTTGGTAGGACCTTTATGTTTCCCAGTGTTTCTAGGAATGCAGAATGGGGGTCCTGGGACATGGTGGGTGATCTGCAGCAAGCTACAATTTGAATTGCAGTTTTGCCCATTGTTAGTTGCACGTGGATGATCTCTGAAGCATTGTGCTGTGCCACTAACCTGGAGGTGTGGGTATCCTTGATGAATATAGATACATCCCCGTCTTTTGTATTTTGGTTTGGGTACTGTGGCCAAAATGTATGGTATGAGATGTAGCCTGGTAGTGCTGGGGTGCTCTCTGGAGCCTTAAACCAGTTTTCTGTTACTGCACATATATCGATTTTCTCCATACTGAGGAGTGCCTCCAGTGTGTGCATTTTGAGGTTCAGACTTCTGGCATTGAGTAGCACTACCCTCAGTTTTTTGTTACTAGTGCTATTTATGGCGGTAGGTTTGTCTTTTGAGCCTTGCCTAAACAAGGCACTATGGGGGTGGCAAGAGCCTTGGCCAGTATTCGAAAGCCTAAGGGTGACAGGTGCAAGACGTCTCTAGTGAAGCAGCGTGGCTTGTCGAGCATGTGATCCCAGCCGGACAGACACTGGATCCCCTTTGAATGACACCAGAAACTTAGTCAATTGTTAAAATTAAGAATTTCTTCTTTATACCATGGTATCATTCTTGGTGAGGGCAGGATGCTACTCAGGGTCAGGGTCATACCAGCCTGGGCTACATGATCAGAGAGCTCTTCCATGTCTCTTTTCATGTATTCCAGAGAGGTACTACTCAAGTCATTCACACCAACATGGACAATGACAGAGTCATATTTGTACTTGTTCTGTAGTGACCTGAGTGCTTGTGTTATGTGGCAGATCCTGGCGCCCGACAGGCAGCTAACAGTAACCTTCTCCTTATTCAGCCTAGTGACTGGGACGTCAGTGTGCCTGACTATAGAGTCACCTATTACTATTATGTTCGGTACGTTATTTTGCCTTAAGGGCTGTGATTGCATGGCACACTGGTTTTGTAAAGTATGTGTTTCATGGTTTGTGTTGGGGGGTGGAGGTTGCTTGGATGTTTGCTTTGGAGGTCTCTGTTGGTTTTGCAGATTTTTATTTAGAGCCTCCGAGTATGTTTTCATGTATTTATGTGTGTTTTTTTCTAGTGCTGCTTTAATGGGTTTATGTGAGACTGGTGGTGTGATGCAAGTATTTCCCTTCTCCTCTTGACTGTCTGATCCAGTCTTGGGTTGAGAGAGCTTAGCCTCCAATTTGGCTGTATAATTGCATCTCTCGCATGTATTAGTGTTTGGTAGTAGGAGAAGGGGGTTGTCTGTGTACATGAGGCAGTTGTAACATTGCCTCAAAATGCCCAGATTCACCAGTTGGACTGGAGAGTACACCTGAAACTGCCCTTTGGACATGCCTGGATAGGGACAGTGAACTGTTTTACTGGATGGCTGGTAAGGTTGAATAGAGAGCCTTGTCCTTCTGTACAGTACAGGAGGGTCTAGTGCTAGGGTTTATAAGTGCTTGCTATAAGTTTTGAGTAAGTGCCAGGCTGAGAAATGAGTGGCTTGAGTGCTTAAGTGGAAAGTTTGTCTAGTTCCAAGGGAAAAATTGAAGAGGAGACTTTGTGGAGCCAGGAATAGTTTATTAATTAAGAGTTTCATTAATGCCATATACCTATAAACGTGCAAGGTAATGGTGTATTCTTTGTTTTAATTTCCATATTTTCTTTTACACAGCTACTAAATGCCATCACTTTGTATAAAGGAGTAACTTAGTAGCTCTCACTGCATGAATCACTTAGTTATAGAAACACAGAAATTAGAAAAATACTAGGCAAGTGATCACATTGAGCATAAGAGGCCTAGACATATCAACCTTTAAAAGATGACACACTTAAAAGTTGTATCCACCCTTTATGAGTACTTAACATTGTTCACCTCCCAAATCAAGCATGGCTGTACATAATAACCATGGGATAAATGCATATCTACCCATCATAAATAGCCTTAAAGGGAGATCAAGGAGTCCTTTGCTGGGCATATGCTGAGTTACAACTCTTTAATCAATGAGCTCTTAGCAGAGAAGAAAATCAAACCTCGGACCTTTGGCATATGAGGCAAACACTTTAACCACTGTGCCATATGACTTTTTGCCTTATACATACTGTCCCTTATAATATATGAGGTGGGACTAGCTTTTTTGGCTTTTTTGCCAAACGTTACTATGCTGCACATTTTTACAATTTCTGAAGAAGTCTACTATGAGCTCTTAGGAGTATAACCATGCCCTTCATGAAGTCGTCATCAGATTGGGTCAACTACACTTTAGAGGTATTGGCTTGGATGTCTGCAAAATAAACACCAAACAGGAGAGGGACCAGAAATGAACCCTGCGGTAACCCACTAGTTACAGTTTTACATTCAGATACAATGCAGGGGTTTACATTTAGTTTTCCTAACCTTTCAATAATTCCAGCATGAGGATAGTGTCAAAAGTCTTGGCCATGTCAAGATAAGCAGCATGCACAGAGCAACAACTGTCCATATCCTCTATAACATTTTCAAAGATGTTTAATAGGCTGAAGAGACATGATCTACGCGTCACAAAACCAAACCAAGTGAGGACTAGATCAGTTAAGTTGTCTATGTCTACATAAATGAATTCTG